>NC_092422.1:132875876-133204209 GCF_036169615.1 Heliangelus exortis
ACTTCAACTAAAGAAGAAAAGGGAAGCTTGTAATTTTGAACTTACTCGCATGTGTAATCTTGAACACCATGATTTTTTGGTTTATTTTCTTTAATTAGGCTTTTGTTCTAGTCTGTGCCTTTATATAAAATATTTGTTCTTTACCATTTGTAGTATGTGTCTGCAATCTGGGTATTTACAGTTTGCTTTTATTTAGCAGTAGCTGCTACACTCTCTGTGCTTCCACTAGACTGCTGGTAGTTTTATGCTGCTTGCTGCTTGCTTGAAGTAGAGCCAATTCTACTGCATGTATCGGCAAGCCAAACTAGACAAACTTCAGAGATGTGTCTGTGCTGTTATAATTTAGAGAATTATTTAGAATAAGGACATCAGATTTTTCTTGAAGTTAGGAAGTCATTACAAGGACCTCTCATCCCACCCTGTGAATTAACAGCTAGATATACTTGTGATAAGTGTGTATCTGTGATAACTATGAGCTTTGGAGCCAGAAGGGATACAGCAAAATGAGACAAGTGTTGTATCCAGGCTATGTGATTAAGAAGCCAGGCTAACTGCTTTGACTGGAGGGAGGACCATGCTCATTTGACAGTGTAACTTCCAGAATTCTGCCTGATTTCTACATAGGTGTCACCGGGTTTCTTGTTGACATATTAGTTGTTTCTGGGCCCTTTCAGATGTTTTCGTCAGGAAGCAGCATTGTGTATTGGTTTATTCCCTATGTCAATTTACTGTAATTTCCAATTTATTTTCAGACTGATGGTCAATTTCAGTTCCTTTTCAATCTTCTGCAGTATGATTTTTCTAATATTAATTGTAATACTGTCTTGCTTAGCCCCATGCCACAGAGAGAAATTCCCCACCACTTCTGAGGAAGAACCTTCCAATCTTCTTCCTAATGTTTTGTCACTCACTGAATACAAAACTGAATTAATACTCCTGAAATTGTGTATGACACCATTGTTCCATCCTGTGGAGCTGAGAGGTAGCTGTTATAAGTCTTGCTCTCAGGGGATGCATGGTGGCAATATTGCTCACTGAAAGATACTTTGTTTTGTCAGAAGTGGTGATTCTCAACAGTCTGTCATCTTTCTGGTTGTTATGAAACAGTATTTATTCAGTACTGCCCTTAATATCAGTCTTTATGTATAGTTTGATGCGTAAGATAAAAGAGTTACTTTAATGAAAAGATAAAAAAGTACTCGTGGTAAAAGTCCATGTTACTACATTGATATGGTGCAGTAAACATGAGAAGCAATATCAAACCCTGAAGCAGATCAACAAAGTATTGTAAATAAGCTGTATTTTTTATAGAAAATTCAATTAGAAATACTAAGTACTGTGTTACAAAAATAACATGGTAATTGTGTGAACAGATAGTGGTGTAAGATAAATATATATATTTTAGTATTTTATGAATGTTTCCTAAATAATTAGAAAGCTGAAAAGAAGGTCTGTTTGTTTTTTTTTTTTTTTTTTTTTTTTGGGTTTTTTTTGTTTGTTTTTTTTTGTTTGTTTTTTTGTTTGTTTGTTTTTTGTTTGTTTTTTTTGTTTGGTTTGGTTTGTTTTTTTGCATGTATGCTATTTAAAATACTTTTAGTCATCATTTGTGGCCTTACTTACAAAACCTCTTCAGCACAGTATCTCCCACAGGGATTTAACATATTTTTTCTATTTCTAGATCTTTTAGCTGTGCCTAAGCATCCATATGCTGCCATGGAGAACTGGGGACTGAGTGTTTTTGTGGAACAAAGGATACTGCTAGATCCAAACATTTCTTCAATATCGTATCTGCTGGATGTCACCATGGTTATTGTACATGAGCTATGTCATCAGGTATTCAAGGGCTTCAGATATTTGATATTAGTATTGGAAACCATGCATTCCTTTTCAAAACTGAAAATGAATTTGTGTTGTTCATATAGACAATTTCAAATTTTATTGTAAGTGGAGTCCAAAGAATATTAAGATCTCTAAGGCACCACTGCAGTGCAGAATCTGGGAAGGCTGAAAGTGAAGAAGAGAAAATTAGTAGCAATGAAAAACTTTCCTATCTTCTGAATTATTATATTCTGTAGGTTTGTGTGTGTGTTGATGCTGTGTAGCCTAAGCAGGCTGATATCTGTAGAAAATTAATTATTGCATAACTATAGACTATTCATGCCAAGTTTCAGGATTGTGTGAAAAAACATTATGGCTGAAATAAGTTTGGTACTCAATTTTCTTGTTCTTTTAAAATTTATTTTTGATTTGGTATTGTCCCTCTGTTCACCAAGGGTGAATAAATGAGTCTCTCTGTGTACAGAAACAATAAGAAAACTTCATAATAAACCCCCTATTACAATTTATTTTTAATTTCTCCCATCTTATCTCAAAGTAAGCATATTACGAGTGTTTAGTAATAGTAAGTTGATTGCAAATGTTATTGAAGAAATTCGCAACAGGGGCAGGAAACCCTTTCTTGCACTCACAAGAGGCATAATCATAGCCTTTGAGCTAAAATGAATGAAATCCTACTGTGTAATCAGCATGGCTTACATCTGTGACATGACACAGTATTCTTTAAGAGGCAATGCAAATTCTTAACACTTTCTGCAAATAAAAAGTACAATATAAAAGTGAGCCTTTGCGATAAAATTCTGGTAGATGAACCTGGAAATAATGTTTGATTCATATCCGTGTTTCACATTGAAACTGTTGATGGATATGAAGTCCTCAACCGCAACATGAAATTCTTATTGGAAGTTATTGCTGCCTTGTTCTCAGTATAATCATCTGCTTTTGTTGTATGCTCTAAATTGTGCAGTACAATAGAGGAACACACTGCTGAGCTAGAAAAATTACTGTCTTAGAAATCAGGTGTGGAAAACACATATTAGGTCATGAAATCCCAGCTTCTGTTAGTATTAGATTCTTCCTTGTGATGCATTTTGTAGTGCTGGGTTCAGTTCTCCTGATTACAGGTTTCTGCTGCTTCCTTTAAAAGCTTTTGATTAAATCTGATAGTCAATAACTTTTTCCTAGCATTCAGTTTAAGTCTTCCTTTTTCTGAAGACATTCTATTTCTTCCAGTTATTTTTTAAATTGCTTTGTTTCCTCTGTTTCCAAAGCATTTAATACTTCAGATGCAGGCAATTATCACATCAGTAACTTGGCAAGTTTGTTTGTTTGATTCTTGTTGAAACTGAAGTTTTTTTACATTTTTCTGGGAATATCTGAGAATCATAAAGTACTTGAAAACTAGATTTGACTTTATTTTAGGGTCACAGCATGGTTATAGAAAGTTTTTAAGCAACCTCAAAGTTGCGAATGGGAAGGTTCACTTCATGCCCATGTTGATACTACTTCCAGTTGGAAGCTGCTCAGCTGCTTCACTTCCTAACTAGACAAGATAGAAAATATTCAGGTGGAAGAAATATTTTTTCCTACATTGTAGAGTCAGAAAAAGTTTACAGAGAATATGGACTGTTCACCTGCAAATTAAGTTTAAAGAGACAAACATTCAAAAACACAAGCTACAAAATACTGTCTAGCTCCTAAATCCATCCATTTGTTTCTGCTTTTATCCTACCATACTCAAGTTCCTCAAGGACACTTTAGCTGTGGATAGCTTAGAGGAGGAACTGTAAACATTACTATCTTGGCTGAAAATATATTGTACTGAGACCAGGTTGGGTCCAGGATCTCTTGCATGTGCTATTTAGTTGTTAAGTATTCACTTTATTTTTCATCTTAGTTTGTTGTGCATCATCTCACCAGCTAACCTGGAGTCATGCATGAAAATTCCTGCTCTACATTCATATTTTCACATAGAGTAACAGAGATTAACCAAAATCACTTGTGACACAGCAAAAAGTAAAATCCATGTCTCCTCTTTTTATTTATTCATTTATTATTTATTTTTTGAAAAAATGTCAGTTCCAGAAATGATCTCTCCTGTAATACATATTTTTAAAAGAATTTTATTAGTGTCCTGTTTCCACTGTGTTTAGACCCATGACATTAAGACTGACAGAACATATCTGAACATGTAGCAGACTGACCTGTATGAGAACTTTGTTACTTAGAGCAACACAGCAATTAGTTTGATAATATTGTCCCCAGGATTAGAAAAGTCAAATTTATATTAAGATTGGATCATTAGGTTGTGACTGTTTAAAATTGGAATTCCCAAACCGGCTCTGTGTTAATGCTGGAGCACAGTGTCCATGACAGATAAAAAAAAACCAGACAGCATTACAGAAAGGCAGTCATTTGGTGGTTATCAAAACATAGTTCAAAAGAGCATAAAGAATTTCACACTTAATTTCTTCATAGGTGATTCATAATGTTTGACTGGATATTTATTTTAGGTACATGTTTTAGGACACACTGAAGTTAAATAGGTAGCTATAGTGTGTTGCTGATGCTTGATGCATAAGCTTGATTGTTTCTTTAAATCATTTTATGTATTTAATTAAAAAAACAAATACTTGGAAGGTGAAGTGTTTTAGCATAAAAGTTCCTCCTCCAAGCCCCAAAACACAAATAAGGTATTTGTTAAAACACCCATGTTTCTAACAGCTGAAGTGGATATCTTGAAATAGTTACCTTAATTTATTAAAATAATTATATTAAGCTAGTAATAAGTTTTATTTGCATATCACAGATCAGTTCCACCTACTGCCATTAAAGAAAGTAATTTCAATTTATTTGTGCATCAAGGTTTTTTTGATAGTGCTCCCACATGAGCACAAAACTTGGTGTGACAGATTGAGTTAAAGAGGCATGAAAATAGAAATAAATCTAAAATTTTCTAAATCAATGTTTTTTAATATTCTGTAAGGAAAGCATACAGGAAAGGCTGTCCTTTCACTGTGTCTGTAAAATAAGTGCCAAGTGCCTTCTGCATGCCACGCTGAACATGACTGAGGGAGATGAGAAATTTATGTAATCAAGACATTTCAATTAAATTTTTTTCTTCTCCAAAATGAAAATAAGTAATGATCTTCTGGCAAAAAGTGTACAGAACCAAATACATAACTAAACAAACAAACAAATAAATATTAGATAAATTGAGTGCTTTATTTAATGTTTTCTATTCATACAGGGAGCACCTAGGAAGATTACAGCAATAGGAAAATTTGGCTTAATTAATTGCAGTCTTATACTGCTCTGTCTCTGACATTCATAACTATCTCTGAAACTATTTAAGACTAGATAAGCAAATTCGTCTTGGTACCACATGGTGTTATAAAGCCATGGTGTTATGTAACACTTCATCCTTTAGGTGGATAATTAAATTATTCCTTTTAATTGTACTATTAATCATTAAACCCAGAAAAATCAAAGAGAAGTATAGGGAATTCTCTTTTGTGACATCATATATTATAATGTAGTAAGAAGATTACAACCTTTATTTTTTAAAATCTCCCTCCAAATAGTTATAGCATCCCATGACTGTTAGTGGTTTTGTATTTGTTCAGCTGTCCTCTTGTAATTCAAGAAATGAACTCTGTGCCATTGTTTTTAGTCTGTTTGTCGTTAGAAATAATTTAATCAGCCTATTCTAGTACTACTATAACTTTTATACTCCTTTGGTGTTATGCTATTCTAACATTTCAAATGGTGGAAAGTGCATTATGCATATGAATGCATTTCCAGCATTTGTCTTTTCAGTTCTTGAGATCAGGATCTACCTCTGTTAGCCCTGTAGAGAGTTAATTTATTTATAGCTTTCAACTAGGTTATGACCCACTAAGTTTAATTTCATTTAGTGCATGAATGTGGCTTTTGTCAATCTCCTATTTTCTCCCTGAATTCTTAAGTTGGTTGTTAATGGCATTCGTTGCCATGTTTCACTTCATTTTTTGATTCAGATCCTATTTACTGAACATTGTGCAGCAATCTGGTAATCTATTTCTGTAGTCTATTCTTTGGAGCCTCTGTTTACTTCACTATAAATCCTCATCGCAGCATTGATCCTTCCTTGGTGCTATTCTCACTCCACAAAGACACACACAGAAGAAAGCCCTTTTGTTCAGGTCCCATACAAAGCCTTAAATAAGCCAACTAGCATGAAAGCAAACCATTCACTGGCCAACTCAGCTTTCATTCATTCATCCATTCCCCATTCTCATTACAGTGTCAGCAGCAGTTCCTTTGCTCTGACATGAGTCCCTCCCCCTGGAATACTGATTTGCTGCACCCTTTCTGGTTTTATGACTCCGTGAAAGCTCAAAATTATCTCTTTCAATTTTGAATTAAGCTCATTTCTAATCACGTTAAGAAAAACAACTGGCAGAGATTTACTGAATTGGAGTTTTGATATTTGGAAAAAAATACGCTAAAGAGAGTATGAAATATGTTTTTATTTTAGTGTATGTGTTTATACTCTTACCAATGGTGTTCTGATGATACTGGTTGCAGAGGGCCATTTAAACAGCGGTGTCCATCAGTAGAAGAACTTAGGGAACTTAGTTACCCTCTGCCTTCAGGTGCTTTTTGAGAAGGCTGCAGATCTCCTGTAAATCCTGTACAAAATTTCCTGGAACAGTGTGGATATCTCAGATATGGTAGGAAGTTCTTTAAGTGGCATCAGCTGTGTGCTTTTAGGCATCTGAGATCTACTCAAAAAGAGATGGCATGATTGTGTAAAATTCCTTTCCTTAGAAATTGGCTAATGAAAAGAGCAATGAAAGGACTACAAGAGTAGTAGTGTAAATCCTATTGGGCAGACACTGTGGAAGAAGAAATGATAACATTTAGTTCTGGGGTAAGGAGATTGTGTTCCCAGATTTTCAAGATTCCACTATACATAGTGAGGTTTCTAGGTAATTTAGATTACTCGAGTGAGAAGCCTTTTTTTGTCCACTCTGCATGTTAGTCCCTTAAATCTAGGAGAGTATCTACCTTAGCTGGATGCTGTGGATACTTTCCTCAATGCTTCTTTTTCTCCTGCTTGTTATTTCCTAAATGTTTAACTTCAGTAACTTGTGCATCATGTAAAGGCTTTATTAATGAAAAAAAACAGTTAATGACTTATAGTGAGAAATCCATGCTACTGTTTTTATTAAAACTTGTGAAATTTTTGTTCTGTATAAATAAGATGTATGCAGACATTGTTTCCTAAGGGTTGTTTTTTTGAACTTTCTTTGCAGTGGTTTGGTGACCTTGTGACTCCAGTTTGGTGGGAGGATGTGTGGCTGAAAGAAGGTTTTGCTCACTATTTTGAATTTATTGGGACAGACTACCTCTACCCAGGGTGGAACATGGTAAGTAAGTTTTATTTTGTTAATTTGGAGACTCCACAGAAATGTTGCTTTGTTTTTATACTCCAGCTTTTGTTACAGACAGGGACTGCTGAAAAATACCAAATGATGCACACGTGTATCAGATGTCGAATGAAGCAAAATCACTAGGTGTGAAATAACTTGATAGCATTCCAAAAGTGAAATCTGCAATATATTACAAGAGAAATAAGGTCATGTCTATCATAACACAACATTAAACTAACTACTCTCTCTCTGCTCAGAAACATTTTGGATTAAAGCAGTTATGATTTAACATTGCCATTTTAAAAAATATTCAGAATATGCATGAGAGGAGCTGGGAAGAACTGTATGCCTAACACATACTGTAAAACTAGGCGTATTTTTTCTTGCAGTTTTCTATTCTCCTTTCTGTAATTTTAATCTTTTAATCTTTCTCTTTTTATTTGGCCATTTAGCAGTATGCACTAAGTTAATATGGGGTAAATGAATTGATCATCCAGGTTTCAGTTTTATTTCCATCTGTACACAGATGGACATGCTTTGTCAGTCAGTGTACAAATACTGGAGCTCTCTGAGGGCAAACTGGGAAGTCCATGCTGGGGCATTCTTTCAGAGTCTTTCTCTTACATCACACCATACCTTGTCAGGTCCAATTTATATCAGACACTGAAGTCTAGAAATATGCTTATAAGAAAAATAAGATATACAAGACCTCAGGACAAGGAAAGTGTGTGTGAGACCATGTTGAAGGCTGCTATATAGATTTTATTGTCTCTTGGAAGCTTGGAGAAATTGTCTTTGCTTTCTTTTTCTGTTTAAACATGTATAATGATGTGGCAAAGTATTTGTTGTAAATACAGATTGCCTGACAGACTGTCACGGTTTAATGTTGTCCTGGCAATTAAACCAAATCACAGCTGCTCTCTATCAATCCCCCTCCCCTCCCTGATAAAGAAAGGAGAGACAATAAGGGAGAGAGATTTATGGGTTGGAAACTAAACTACACACAACTTTAATGGAACAGTAATGATAAAAAGGAAAAATTACTAAATCTATACAAATATACAGGAAAATTGATACCACATTCCTACCCCCTACCCCACCAATAACTCTCACATCACCACTGAGGCTGCAGGGCAGCCCTGGGAAAGTCCAGGCTGGACTCCTGGAGTCAGCAGCAGTCGGGAGCTGGAGGCAGGAACACACAGATATGGCCTGGCACGGATCAGGCACACAGGCAGAGGAATGGATGGAATCCTCCCAGGATGCTGAAGCAAACAGGGACAGGCAAAGAAGGGGAAGCAGGAAGGAGTTTGACCCTCGTGATCCCTCACATTTATACTCAGTATGGCATGTATGGGATGGAATACTCTATTTAGTCAATTTTGGCCATCTATCTTGTCTGTTCCTCCCCAAAGGAGGGTTGCAGGTGTAACCTCATTACTCCTTTTCTCCTTCCGGAGGGAAAATGTTCCTCAGAACTGAGCAGTGTCCTTGGTTCTGCATACCAGTCTCTGGCTGTAACTCTAAATATTGAGGGTTATCAGTCCCAGAAGCAGACACTGTCTGAGAAACTTGCTGTGAATTTCAGCAAGTGCAGCTACTTACAAGAGACTTAGCTGAAAGCAAAAGTTCAATACAGAAAATGACCTTTATCCTGTCCCAAACCAGGACACAGAGATATGTTGTAGTTTGATTGTTTTGCTTAAACTCTTGCATACTAACTTCTAATTTTTTTCCAAATTTGGAGTGATTTATTGAGTATTCTTATCCCATTAACTTTTGTATGCCATGCAGTTAAGATGCTATAATTAACACTTAAATCTAATTTTAAAAAATAGTTGTCTACAGATATTCTTGCTTTAGGTAAGCATCTTGTGAAGTTTGAATCCTTTGTAGTATTTAATTATTTCTTTCAGGCGTCAATTTTAATTTATAACTGCATTATGAAAAGGAAAATAAATCTTTGTCTGAACTGACATCTGCCTTGCATAGGTAGGCTTGTTGGGTTTCGCTGGCTTCGGCTGTATTAAAACTCATTCTCTTCATCTTTATGAAAAGCACATCCTGAATTAGAATGTAATGATTTTAATTATGAATGCAATGAAATCTGGCAGGCTTTTATGATTTTAGCAGAGTGAAATGTCACAGATGACAACATTTATACACTGAATTTTATCTTCAAATCATCAGTCATTAGTTCTTCACATAATCAGTTTAACAAATCCAGAACCACTTTTACTTTATAAGTAATTTGGAATACAGAATACTTGCTTCAGATTTCTGTGGAATTAATATAATGTTCACTGTTATGCAAATGGCATGCCTATCATATGAAATCCTGGTGTTTTAGCAGAATACAGGCAAAATGAATGGGTTGACAAGGGTAAGACAGGTAAACTGGGAAAACACACACATGCTGCATAAATTAGAATTAACTAGAGCTGCTCCTGAAAAATTATTCAGCTATCAAGTTCTTCCTTGAATTAAAAAGAGAGAAGAAAACCTTTTCTTGACATTTGGATATCACTGACCTTCAATATAAAAATGGCCATACTAACATACTTAAATAATAAGCAAATGGTTAGCAAATGGTTAACCCAAGAAGAAACACTTGTTGATTTAAACATTCAAAATGCTGCATTGTTTTGCAGACTATATTAGGAATCAGGACTGTGATGTTTCAGCCTTGCTACAGAGATTGTAGAAAGAGGATGTAAAAGTTAGATTTTGTGGAACTTGCTAGATATTTTTCTTATCAGTATAAATTGCATTTGCTCTTTAGATCATAATGACATTTATAAACTTGAAAAAAATAAAAAATGAGCTTCCTCATCCCCCCCCAGTGAAGGGTACAGTGCAAGCTTCATGAAACAGTTGCAAAAAAATCTTATTTTCTCTGATGGTGGTTAAGCAGAGCAATATTACAGCATTCAGAGTGGTATTTTTTAGCAGTAACTCATAGTTGCGGAAAAAAAAATTATGGTATACAATACTATGGATTTTTTTGCATCCAAAAAACAGAGTAATATGCCAAAATCCTCTTTCTGTCAAAAGAGTGGGGAAAGATAGGTAGTTAACTTCTCTCTTTTATAGTTCTGAAATGTTACCCTTAGAAGTTTCCTCAAGAAGCTTTTGGACTAAAATGTCAAATTAGATTTATTTCCAACTTATTAAAGACTTTTTGTCACACTTTCTTTTGCATAAGTGTAGAGAGAAGACTGGTAGCCAATTCCACTAAAAAGACTTCTGTTTGGAAATTTAACTTGAGTGATATGGATATATCTGAATCAAATGGATCTAACTACACCTTCCTACCTAATTCGTTGGATGCTTATAACTACAAGCATGTAAGATTTCACCATTAAAGCTCTGCTGGCCCCTAAGGTTTTGCTACTACTTCCCTGAATTTTTTTTGCTTTTAGCAGAGCTGAGGATTTTTCAGCATCCATCTTATTTGGAATTCATAGACTTTGAGTGGCTGAACCTGAGAGCTGTCCTTTGGGCATCTTACATCAGGCAATGTAACTGAAACCAGCAGCCCTGAAGTACTGGACAAAGCAGAGACCCGTGTGTTTTTTCTGAAACCTATTTCCTGGCTTTTCCTTCTTCTCTAGATTCTTTACATTGCATAAACATTTCTTATTCCCCCGAGGGTCTTGATTTTATGAGTTTTTCATGAAATTTTAGAATGGTTTGAGCTGGAATGGGCATATGTATTTCCAAGCCCCCTGCCATGAGTGAGGACACCTCCCACCAGACTAGGTTGCTCAAAGCCCCATCCAGCCTGGCCTTGAACACTGCCAGGAAGGGGAAATCCACAACTTCCCTGGGAAATCTGTTCCAGTGTCTCATCACCCTCACATTAAAGAATTTCCTCTTAATATTATCTAATCTAAATCTGCCCTATTTCTGCTTGAAACTGTTACCCCTTGTCCTATCACCACACACCCATGTAAGAAGTTCCTCCCCAGCTTTCCTGTAGGCCTCCCTTAGGTACTGGAAGGCTGCTACAGCGTGTGCTTGGAGGCTTCTATTCTCCATGAGAAACAACCCCAACTTCCTCAGCCTGTCAAAATAGCAGAGGTTGTCCAGCCCTGTGATGTCTTCATGTCTCTCATCAGGACTCACTCCAAGAGCTCCATGTGTCTTATGTTCCAGAGCTTGACACAACACTCCAGGTAGGGTCCCATGAGAACAGAGTTTCTGTTTATTCTCCAGCCAGCCCATAATTATGCTTGATATTGGCCTGATCAAGGTGCAGGTTCCCTTCACTTGTTTTATAAGCTCTTATTTTACATCAATAAAGATGGATAGATAATAATATTGACCAAACTGCCGTGGTGCTGTAACAGCAAGTATAGAATATCTTGTCCAGAAGGCACTTATGTACTTCATCAGGCTTGCATAATCTTGATGAAAAAGGAATCCAAGCCTAATAAATACCTAAGAAATACCAAACCTTTAATAAAATCCTTGTCATCCTTATGCTCTTGATCTTGATGAAGAATAGAATGTCATTCTGATGGGGGTATAGATTACCTGTTGCAGTTAATATGAGATACATCAAAAGTCTCCTGAGGAAGTTGAAGAAGTATGGCTAGTTTTTAAATAGGAAGGTGAGCTTTCTGTGCTGAGATAATTTATGGTTCTACCACTGGTCCTTTTTAAACTTTAAGTTACTTTGGATCAAAGATAAAAATTCTCATGTTCACCCTTCAGCTAAAAATTTGGTCCCTGCATGCTACTTTTTCCCTCTTGCAGGTGAAAGTTCTTTGATTTTGCAGGAAATATGTCCATACTATACAGACATTAGACACTGGCATGAAAATGAATTCACAGTTATTCCCATTTCAGCCTGTTGCCTTGTCAATACCCCATACGAGAAGTTTTTTAAAATATTTGTTCTGAAATGTCTCATATTGTTATTCTTAAATATCCTTCAAGGTCTTGAAAGTTTAAACAGGGTGGTTTTACAGAGAAAGCTGGCTCTGCATGATCAGAGAATTTTGCTTAATTTTTTGTGCTCAGAGTAGTCATCTGCATGTGAATTCACTAATTAATGACTTAGAGATGAGGTTTCTGTATTGAAGTCTTACCGTAGGACTATTCTGTTGTGTCTCCATGCCATCAAAAAGCAAGAGCAGCTGGATATGAATTCTTGAGCTGTAAGATCTTATGACTGGTAGAAGATAATCTCATCTCTTTGGGAAGTTCTTCTGTTGTAGAATCAGAGAAAAGAGAAAATTACAGCAGAAATCACATACTGGAAATTTCCTTCATAGTCCTGTATTTTTTCATCAACACCTCTCACCCTAATCCTTACAGAGATCCATTTGCAATTCTACATATGTATATATATATATATCCCATCTTCCTCTATGCTTGTTTCTCATGATCTTGAAGTCCTTTATACATGACTTTCTAAAGAAAATTTCAATTGAGGTTTATAGATCCAGGAATTTATTGGCTGATATTTTGCCTCCTTATTTTCTGGCAGAAGTAATTGATATGTTTGTCCTTGAATGCCTCTGGTATTGGGGTAGGTTTTGAAGACTATGACAGGAATTACTGGCATGTAATTTTCCCTTTCCTCCATCAAACAACCATCAAATCCATCAAATACACTAGTGGGCAGTACCTGGCTTGATGCTGAGAAAACATTTCCCTGAGGCCAGCTGCATACTCCCTTTTCTTTATTATAGAAAAGGTTTGCTGACAACTTTTTTTGTCAAGATGTAGTACAGCAGTGATAGCTTTGAATTCTCTGCCTTTCCTATTCATTGAAGCTCTGGGATAAGATCTGCCACTTTCCTATGTGATTGCTTCTTCTATAATTAAAGATGGTCATACGTGCCAGAAATGCTCTTAATATTAAAAAATTGTGATTAAAATATTTGGAATAAATCTTTGTGTCTACATGGAATGGCACCTTTCATCTTTCTTAAAATGAGCCATGCATCTTTCACAAGGTTAGGTCTATAGTCTTGATGATCCTATCATTACTACAGGCAGCTGAAAAGAATGAGATTGCATATTAAATTTTCTGTTTTAAAAAACATTCTGCAAGAAATTACCTGTGCCAAAAAATTAATAGAAGAGCATTTAATTGAACATCAGTACATTAAGAACTAGGAATGTGATGCAATATGCTGCCCAAATTCTTGATAAATGATCTTAACTGTCTGTCTTTGTCGTTGGCTTTGTTGAAATAATAAAAGCGATTATGACCATTAGACACATGCATACCTTCAATGTTTTTTGACTCAGATTGCCTCCTAAAGCATTTATCTTTGTCTGTAAAGTTTTTTTTAGGCACAGTTTCAGTCATAGAAAACCTGGAAAATCATTCTGAGTTTTGAATTAGACTTAAGACATGGGTCTTTTTGTTTTATTTCATTATTATTTTGGCATTCCACACCTGAGCTGTAGCCTGCTTGATCCTTCTAACCTAACATAAATACCATGCTGGCTAAGCATTGAAGGAGATTCAGCCTCATATTTTAAAGCTACATTCATATTTTCTTTTTTTGGTTAAAGGCTCCTCATGCCAGTATAAAGCAAGCTTTTAGTTAAAATCACATGGAGAGTTTTTGTCCCAGTGACTGCTCAATGCAGTCAATCCTTCTATGATTTTCTGGTTTAACACATCTGCCAGGGAAGCTTTCAATGTAAAATTAACTATAATCTCATGTATAATTGACTTTGGCACAAAAAAAGAGATATGCAAAGGTGTGCTGCAAGATATTGTTGCTAGCTACTATTCCTTTTTAAGTATATTAGTTTAGAAATCCTCATACTAAATAGGGTTTAGAAATACTAAATTTATCTTATAACTAAGAAAACAAATTTCCATCTCCGTATGGTCTTCCTTAACACTGTTTCTTTCTTTATGCTCTGGTAAGGCAGATTAATATAGGGAATTCTTAACTTTAAGTAGTTAGCTCTTACCATTTGTAGATCAGACATGAATGAATAACAAAATTTAGATGAAAAATTTACTCAAGGCATTAAGAAAGAGTTTGGAGAATGTCAGTGTCACTTCTTTCTCTGTGTCATTATCTGCTCATCTTGAGAGAAAATGAGAGGTATGATGTGAGCTTTTTGGGCCACGTGAATTCAAATCTCCTGAGTTCAGGATTTAGATGAAGCTTTGGTTTCAGAAAGAAATTTCAGTTAACTGGCTGAGTTTCACATAATTCTGAATTACTAACTTGTTGCGGCAAACCCTTCTCTCGAGGACACAGCTCTTCTCAAGAGCTCTCTCACCAACTCTCTCCCCAGGCATCCACCTCTGCTTCTGGGAGCATGCCTTTTATTTTGCCCTTCAGCCCCGCCCATTTCCAGCTGGGGCAGGCCCTAATTATTGGGCACAGCTGGGCCTAAGCTCCCAGTTCATTATCGGCGACACCTGGTGACTTGTGGTTCTCACTACACTAACTACTTTGTCTTCAGTTAAAATGAGAGAGAAACTTTATGGCAACTTTTGCCTCAGGGCAAAGACCTTACTGGGATAGCCCTTCTGAAATAAGAATAGGCACTTCATCAGGTTGTGTAACTGATATGGGAAGTTCAATAGCAAATCTATAGCTGGATGTTTGAGGGTATCCTTACTGAAAGCTTCAGCTTCTCAAATTTTCAGTTACCCTGAATGAGCCTTTACTTTTTATTTAAAATTTTGACTGTGTGTAGTTACTTGAAACACAAGTTAAGTGATTTTGGTGTGCTTGCAAAAACTTCCTTTTGTTCTTCAGGACATAGCTCACTGAATCTCCACTTTCAGGCTGAAACAGAATCTAGATGTGCAAAATCCATCTCGAAAATGTTAGAACACCTGAAAAGTATTTTCATTGATGAGGACCTCTGGCAGTTGTTGCTGGAAGTTGATTTGGTACATCAACATCATCTCAAAGCCACTTTTCATTTAAATATTATTTACTGTTTCTTGAATTGAGGTGAATTTCATCTACCGATTTCCCTGGTAGAGTCTTAATTATAGCATAAACTTCATATTTTGTTGCCTAATGTTTTAAAATGTTCTGGAGACAAATCCATAAGGAGACATTGGTCTGTGTCATACATTTTTTAAATGACTATTTCTGTGAAGGCAACTACAAAGAAGATGACAAAACATGATCTTGGAGAGTGAAATTGCTCTTTTTTTTTATTTATTTAAGTGCTGATGGTCAGTATGTGTTGTTTCCTTTCCTAATGCTCCCCTTTTTGTTGCATATTTCCCTTCCAGAGGCCTATGTTTGGCATAGTGGATCTGGTGTACAGCCAAATCAAAGCTATAACTAATAAACAGTGGTGGAAAGAAGCAGAAGTTTAAGTAGCTGGTGAAATTGCTTTAAAAATACAAATCAACTACCCTGCAACTTAAGCAGGAAGTCATGAATATCTGCTTTGGCATTTAGTTGGAAAGAAAATATGTATCCTGTTCTCTTTCCAGGTAGTCAAAGCTATTAGTCTTCCTTAACTATGAATTCACAGAACATCAGTGTTGCTGTATAACAACAAAAATTGTCATTCAGTGTGAAATTTCTCTGTCACAGGGACAGAAATTTTGCAAGAGTTTGACTGGAAATGCAGAAAAGAGGGTTATGAAGGTAGACAGGGAACTGTGACATATTCACAGTTGATAACGAGAATCTACTGTAGACCTTCTTCACCAAACTATGTACTTAACTGAAGCACATATGCAGAGATATAAATTTAAAAAGAAATCTGTCAGCTTCTCAAGCTGTTCACAAAAAAATATTGTTGGGAAGAAAGAAAGAAAAAGGAACGTTGCTTTCGTTTGCAAGTACTCTGCAGAATTCATGTGCTATTACAACTTCAGATTTTTAAGCATGTAGGAACTTGCATTTTGCCCCCAGTGGATCTTCCCTGGCCTTAAGGTATTTTATTGAACCTTACGTTTTCTCATAGATGAAATTCCGTTGGAGTATGATAAATTTAACCATGAAATAAATTGTATCAGACCTGAACTACTGGTAGTGGATATGCGGATGTTCTTTGATTGCTTTAAAAATTTGCCCCTATTTCTTTTTCTCTAGGATGCACTATAAATCCAAGTATTGAGTCTTGGGAATGCTTGTTTTATGAGGCATGAGAGATCACTTATCTGCTTTGTATTCTTGATGGCTAGTAAAGCTCTATATTTTGGAGAAGATATTTCCAGGAATTTTCTCAGAAAAATAACTTGCAGATTGCACACCAATATTAAGTTTTATTCATGTGGATTTCTCAATCCATAAACTGAATGGTGGTCCCAGAACAAAGACAATACCTTTAATACTGAAGCCTTTCATCTCTTCTGCGTACTAATTATCAGGTTTGGCTCTCATTGTGCTATTCCTTTTGTTCCACTGTTGGATGTTTTCCAATTTTTTATTTTTAATTATTTTCTATGGCATTTCATAACAATATTTAGAAATTATTTTAATGTGACATTTCAAGTGTTACACACTGACTCTTATGCCTCAGCATGATGCTGCAAAATCATCATCAGCAACTCCTTTCCATTACATCATTGTTATCCTGTTATGCACAGTAAATTTTTAATCACTCTTAATAGTACCAAATCGTGCCCAAAAATTGTTATTTCACAATTGCTTTCTTTCCATTTAGCAGTAGTCAGTTGGATGGTGGGCCTCCTGTTGGAGATTAAGACACAAGGAGTGATCACTACCTTTCCATAAAATTTCCTCCCTAGAAGAAAGTGAAAATAAACCAGAATTGGAAATCTTTCTTGTGGTTACTGAGTTCCTTACACCTGATTCTTTTTGCTAAGGAATGATTTACTATATTTACACTATTTGCACTTTAGATCCACATTTTAAAATCTCCAGATTATTTCCTTAATGTGGAAGAATTTCTATAGGTGGAAGTTTTCTGACCCTGCTACCTGTAGCATTTGTGCAGCTTTTACCCAAAGTGGTGAATTTTGAATTTTCACAACAATTAAATGTTGGCTAAGGAGGAGAGAACACAGAGAAGGTGTAAGTCTTTCAGGACAACCTTGTAGCAAACAAAAAAGGTGTATTGGTGTGGATTAAAAAGAGTCACTCCTATGAGGAGACAAATACTTGAATCTAGTGACCACAGATGCTTGGGGAATACTCTAAAAACATTAATCTTTGAAAGGTGTGTTTGTCTGATAATGGCACTTCAGCCCCTGCAACTGAAGTATTCTCAAGAGTAAGAGGGAAAGCAGCTAGAAATAATGGGCACCTTTATTCATCTTAACATAGGTCTAACCTCCTAGGCTTTGACTATCCACAGTACAAAGGCGGCTCTGAGGAGAGGAGATGAAGAGACAGGAGTCAAAATGGGTAGTAGGAAGAGAAGAAACAGCCTTTAAAGACAGGCACAAGTTTGTGTGGAAGCAGCTCTGTCCTTCTTTCAGATGTATCAGCTCCTGCTCAGATCTGTGGCCCTATGTGTGGCCGGTGTTAGCACTGCTTGGTCTTGCACTTTCATGCAGCTAATGACACTTTCCAAGCAAAGCCCTGAGACTCCGCTGAAGCCTTCTTTTTCTTACAAGGGGATCACAGTCTTTTGTTTTTCTCTTACAGTTGAACTCCCTTGGAGGAGGGGCATCTTGAACAACATCTTGTCATTGTTTCATATCTAGCTGCAAGCCTGTCACCTACTGTGTTGAAAGCTCACTGGTGTCATTAAATTCATTCCAACACTGATTTTCTTTACTATTTCTGAGGAACCACTTTTTACTCCCATGGGTATCATGTTAAAACAGATCAATTCCACCATACAGCATAGGGTAAAATAACTAGGAAATAGAATACCTCTCTTCTGATGTCGTAAGCTGTTTGGTCTTGTATGTTGGCCTTTTTGTTTTGCAGTACTGATAGGACTTTACTAGCTGAGGTAGCATTTCTCAACATAATAAAGGCAGCTTGAGTTTCTTTCAGCACTTATGTTTCCTGTTGCCTCTCCACGTTGCAACCCCCTTTTCAACTAGAGAACTCCCCTCTTTTTCTGTCGTCCTGGACTTATATTGTAGTCTCCTTTTGCAGTCTGCTCTCAGAGGCTGTGTACTGAAGAGAAAAAGTGGAAACGGTTTGAAAGTCCTTTTAGTTCAATGAATTTAGCTTTACAGATAAAAAAATTTCTTAATTTGCACTAAAATGCAGTTCACATGTTTGGAGGCACACTAGCATTGCAATTGTATCCGTGCATGACGGTCTGCCATAAATTTCAAGGAAGACTGTTCAATTAACAAAACTTGATGTGAGTGATCAGGAATTTAAAATACTCCTTATTTGCCTATCAGGAGATAACCTAAGAAACAAACTAAGAACTAAAGTGCAGCCTATCCTTCTCTCATCTTTCCATTCTTCTGTCTTCATGGTCTCTATCCCACATGCTGATTTTCTTGATTCCAGGTACTGTATTTAAAGTATAAATTTGTGATTAACAGAGTCCTTTTAGTGAGTTAATTCCAAACAGTAACAATTCACTCCCACAACTGCTTGTCAGTTAAGATATCCAGACTTCATTTTGGAGACAGGTCTGTACCTGCATGTGTTCATACTCATATATGTTACGTATCGTACTGATTGCACATTGCTCTGATGAAATCAGTGCTCTGTTACTGATTAATAGAGAACGTGATTGAGCTGTAACCAAAGCACTACAATCCTTTACACCTCAGAAGCTTTCCCCTGAGGAGGACCATAATAATTGTTTCCCTATACCCTTTTATCCCTCTATAAAAAAAGGGCCACTTACTAACTGCATATTCCTGAGAAAAATTGGAAATGAACAATAGTATGAATGATCCATTACTTTTCACTTCACAAACCTCACCTCATGCAGCCAGCTGAAAACACTAAGAGTGTGTTGGGTAATTGGCTTTCTTGCATCCAGTGTTTTTAATCATCTGAATTTACAATCAGATCAAGGTAAATTTCTTGTGCTCTAATGAATTTTAACATAAAGGTTTATTTCCAGATAGTCAGCACAGGAATATCCTTTTGGCTATCTTATAAATACAATTTAAATTAATACATTGATGCCAAAACCTTGCCACCCAAGAAATTAAACACAGAATTTAATTGTGTGGGGTTTTTTATCTGGGGATTATAATCAGCTGTCACAGAGAGGCTGCCTCTGACAGCTGTGCGTCACTTCTGTATTGTTCTAAATGTATATTTGTCTGTGATATTACTGCATATGCTCTGTTTCAGGAAAAGCAGAGATTTCTGACAGATGTCCTACATGAAGTGATGTTGCTGGACGGTTTGGCCAGTTCACATCCAGTATCCCAGGAGGTGCAGCAAGCCACAGACATTGACAGGGTGTTTGACTGGATTGCCTATAAAAAGGTGAGACTGATTAAATTTATCTATTTTTATATATATAGATACGTCAGTAGCTATAATAAGAAGATAATATTCCATCTGTAGAACAAATACAATTGTGAAAAGACATACACCACAGTGTTTACTGGTTGGAAATCTTTAATTTGTGTGGAATGTATTTTGGAATATACTGCACTGCTTCTAGCCAATTACATTCAACACATTGTCTTGTTAAATCTCAAAAATAAATTTGAGAGGCTGTCAGAATTCAGCAAGAGGATTTTTTAATTGCTATTTATTTTGTGGTAGTGTCTGAATTGTGTTAGATGGTTTAAAAAGAAGAATTCATAGTTTTTGTCCTATTTAAACTCTAGAAAATTTGTGAAGTACTCAAGTTAAAGGTAATGTTTTTTTCTACGCATATACATTTTTCTATCAGCTAACAAAAAATTGGTCTAGGACAGTGAGAGTGGAGGAGTACCTTGTGCAGTGCAGTGGTGAAGGAATGTGTATTAAATCCAGGTAATCATAAATTGTGTTTCAATGATAGAAAGCCTTTTGGCCAGCTTTGGGACTGAACAGCTTCTGTGCAGGAGTGAGAGGGCTGCACACCTCCTCTGGGTTTGCTGTTAGCATTTGACCCAAAAGCTGGTGGTTACCATTATACCACATCATGATTCTCTGCTGCATGGTGTGATGTGTAATGTTATGCCTTGATTTTATGACCGAATGCACCTTAAGTGTGACACAGACGCTACTGCCTACAGCCTTCCACTTTGAAGCCTATACTGGAGCTCTCTGATGGTGATTCAGTAATAAGAGTCTTTCGAATATCATCCTTGTATTTGATGTTAACTTCTCTTTGCATCTTTAGCTGCTTAACACTGGACTGTAACAAGACAGCAGCAGCATAGCATTGACTTGCTTACTGATCCTTCAGTTTATCTAGTGCATCTTCTGTGTTAAAATAGACGTATATCCTCTCTTACAGTTGTTATTCCTAGTCAGCAAAAAATTCAAGTTGATCCAGTTCCATGAAAGGATCTTAGGCCTTTAAGGATAAGTGAAAGAAAGTGTGTCTGCATGTGTAAGTCCATGTAATCGGTATAGGGCATAACATGGAAATGCAAAATATTTAGGAAAATAATTTTAAAAACTGGAGTTGCTCAAGTAATGTTTTCAAAGATCCTTTAGCTGGCTTTGAAAACATTTCTCTTGGTCAATTAAGCTATAATAGCCAACAGCTTTTAGCATACAGAAATATTCTCATTGTTTAAGTGTTTCAGTCATATGTGTGCTGCTGATAGCTGAATGTTCAGAGGCTTATCTCACATCAGTATCTTAATATTTCAGGCTAATTATTTTTTCTAATTAATATGATAATAGTAATATCACACAGTAAACTATAATACTTGATACTTTTCATCCTATGAATACTTTACAAACATTAGTAATTTTCATTTACATTGAAATGACAAGTAGGACAGCAGGACTCATCTGTATAATGAAGTCTAGTAGGATGACTCCATTTTCTGTGCAGATTATAGTGCAATATCTGTCTTTCTTGTCCATTTAAAGGTTCCTTTTTCATTGTAACAGTGGCCATTCCCAATGGATATGGCAGCCTCTCTACTCAGCTACTTTGATTGCCAGAACCCTATGTGACACTGACTATGTTCATATCAGTGCCTGATCCTGAAATTTTGAACCCATTTACCAGATCTAGCAAACCACATTGAGGAATGGCAATGGAAGAACTTACACACTGTCATAGGTGAGGACATTAAAAGACACACTCTTTCACTCACGAAAACTTTGTTTACCTGCTGATAATTTGTCTCTCTGCTATTCTCTGTAACCATTCATCCTTTTGTTTTAGATAAAAGCAATATCTAGCAGGAAGAAACTTTTGTAACAGACTTCATAGTTCTCTTCCCACTGTTCCTGTATCTTCCTCCAAACACCTGACACAGTTTCCTTCCTGAGTATAAATTAAAGCCACTTTAGCATCTTGAAGCTTCTAGATTGCTTCATTCCTGTGTAACCTTGTATGTATGCATGCATGCATAAATAGCTTGCACTGAAGATGAACTAGGGAAACAAGATCTTGTACTAGAGAGCTAGAACATTTGCTCATCTTTCTAGCTCTCTAGTGTCTGCAAATAAAAATACTGTGATGCATGGTGTGTCAATAAATTTCAAACTGTAAAATCATACTGAAGTCTTTTACCTCATCAGGCATGTGAGCAGATATTTTCAGGTGCCCCAAAGCCCTCCATACACACTGAACTCCGGTGGAGGGATATTTTTGCTGGTATTTCTGAGATGGCTTTTTTTGTTTATTGCTGGCTCATATTTTTAGATTACCTGTCATGTATTAAACTCTTGGGAATTTTTTCTCTTGACTAGTAAAGTTTCAATCAGGGTCATCAGAGGAGTTTTCTGTTGTCTGAGATATTATGTCCCTTTTCAAACAGTCTAGCACTATATATAATATTTTTTTAAATTCTGTTTAGTTTTTTTAAAAAATATCTACCTTGTGCTCCCTGGGACCTTGGATTGTCCATGAGATCTCTTTTTCCCCTTGATGATTTTCTGCATGATTTTAATATGATGTAACTTTCTCCCTCTAATTTTTTTTTCTTCTGTGTAATCAGAGTCATGGAATGCCATTGTCATTTCATTGTCTTTGCTGTCACAAATATGACATAAGTCAGTTAGACACCTTTTTAAGTGCCCATCTTTTCTAGACACTCAGCTGTCATTTTAAAAATATGCCTCTTTCTTACACTTCAGAGATGACCGCTGAAACTGTTATTTAAATGCCTCAGAGCTGACTGTATTTTCCGTTTCCACTTTCTTGTCCTCAGTGATTGCACATATTAAGAAATCTCATGTCACAACCCCCTGAAGAATCATAATCAGGTAATCCCAGAAGCAGAATGAAGCAGGCACTTCAGCCTTGCAGTACACAGTGTTTTTCCACTTAAGCTGTTGAAGGTAATGTTTGCCTCTTTCAGAAGCATCATACTGGTCATTCTTCAGATAGGAGCAGGTCATCCTCCATTAGGGATATGAATACTTAGAGAAAAGTGAAGTCATGGCAGCAGGAATCATAGCCCTGGAGAGCTGCATCAACAGAGGAGGAGAAGCTGCAGCAAGAATAACGTGAAGAAGAAACAACCAGCTGTAATGAAATGGAGAAACAGGGCAGCTTCATCTCAGAGGGAGCAGCCAGACCCAGAACAGCATGAGGGAGAGATCCCAAACAGAACCGATAGTTTTGTAGCCATAGATAAGCAGTCACAGCCAGATAAAAGAAGGGATGAAAGGGCACCAAGGATAGTAGAGAGCCAGATAGTATCTGAAGTCATTGCAGTCAGCCTGCTGCATGCTTTAAAGTGTTCTGGTTGAAGACTTTGACTGCAATCATGGTGGGCAAGGTAAGTCTGATGGAGTGTAACTATGAAAGTATGAAGTATAATATGTCTCGGCAAGTGACAAACTGTAATCAAAACAAGGAGAGGAAGACTAGAACAGGGAAGAATATTCCTTTTTTTTTTTTTTTTTCCTTCCTAGAAGCCAAATTAACCTCAGCAGTGAGATAACTTACTGGCCCTGGTTTTATAATGCAAACAATTAATTATTTCCTAAACTTTTCTATGTATAATTTTCCTTTCCTTCTTAACTCTGTGCTGCCTCTTTAAAAATCTTTTTTGCTGCTTTCTGTGTCTGAGTGATGGAAGGAAGGTATATTTCTCATAGAAATAAAGGGGGACCATGCCCTGTGCCTCTCCTCAAAGACAATATTTTGCATTAGGAAATCTGTTCAATTAAAAATTTGCACAAAAAAACCCCACCAATGCTCAGCTTCCCTGTATGTTGGTATGAAAGTTCTGGTAAAGGAGAATTTAAAAAATTGAAATCAGTGGCTTGCTCAGCCTTTTGAGGGGAATTCTCTTTGAAACTTTGCTGCATAACATGTTCTGCAAAAATGTGGAAGAACAGGAGGGCTAACTGCAGTCACCGCAGAGGCTCTCTTGAAACTTGGTGCTTTTTACTTCTGTTCCTCAGGTACTGGGGAAGATATTGGCACTGTAACACAAAATAAAATAAAAAACACTCAAAACATCTATTCTGCCCAGTTAAACCAGGACTATCAGAGTGAAATTCACTCAGTTCATGAGTGCGGTGAAATTGCGGACAATGTGCATCTGTGAAATGACCACAGAAAAGTAAGAGCCAATTATTATCAGTGAAAGAAATTCTATATAAATATTTAGCGATGGTAAAATGTGGTAAAACAGGTTCTATTTTTAATTATTCACAAAACCAAATCAGTAACATAACATGGCATCCAGCTAGTTAAAATCAGTACTTACAGTACAATCCACGTGGCTTTGCAACCCATTCCCTTATAGCAGTGTAAAGAGAGAGCTTTTTGTTCAGCTTGATTAAATTATCTGAGAAGTTGTCTTTGAATGTCATTAAGTCCTGAGTAAACATTTTCACGATGATGTTTTCTGTTCCATGACTTGTTAGTGCAACAGGTCAGTGCCCAGATTACAGGAGGTTGTTTCAGAAGCCATTTGTCTGTAATGCCTTGTAACAGAGGAAGTATCTTGTAATGAAAATACTTTCTTTCCGTTTCAATAAAAAAGGTGGTAGGTCATTACTGCTTCCAATATGAAAGCCATCAAAACTGAAGAGTCAGTGGAGCCTTTAGGTTCAAGTTCAGAGCCACCCCAAGAGTGCCTGACTTGAAGTACGCAGCCAGTGGGTGCTAGTGCAAAAAAATTGGGCAGGTGCTTAACGATAGTTAAAATACCTATTTAAAATAAAACTTCTGAGCCACCTTCCTGACTCAAAACAAACTGTTGATAGCCTGTCAAGCTGTTTATCATATCCTAACTATTTTCTGAAAGAGAAACATATGAATCACTGTGTGTGGTAGATAAACAGCTGCAGTGCTTCAGAAGTATGTTCCTCATGCTAGTAGAACTGTATATGGGTTTGCTTGCAAATAATAAAAACAGAGCACAAATGTTTTTATTACAAAAAGGATTTTAAAAAAATATATTCAAAAAGGATTGTATTTCACTTTACTTTTGATGACACATCCTACTTCAGATTGGTAAAATAAGAGCAACAGTTACAAGGGTAAAGTAACCTGGAAAAAATTGTAAGAACTGAAAAAAGAGAATAAACTGTAGGTAATGAAACAGAGTAAAAGGAAAAAAAAAACTTGACATAAAAATGTGATAAATATTTTGATCAGAAAATGATCCTGCAGACCTGCAAGAGGGAACTTTCTGGAACAACCTCTGTTACAGTCTTTTGTTGTTTTTTAAAGATAAAAGATATGTTTAAGTACTGGATAATTTATCATACCCATCCCTAAGGCAATCATCAATAGAGAATCACAAATTTCAAGTTTTATTTTACTTAATTTGCCTTTGGATTCTCTGCCCCACCTGTAATTGTGGTAGAAATTGCCCTAACCCAGGTGGAGGACATTTCACTTGGCCTTTTTGACCTTCATAAGATTGAAGTTCTTTGTGAAAGAATGGTACCTCTGTGAGTGCCTGTATGTGGTCTGAGCCTTGGTTTAGTTGATGAAGTTGATTCTAAGAATTATTATTAATAATAGCTGAAACACAACAATAATATGAATAAAATCTAGTGTAATTGGGGTAGAGAATAGAGTAGCACACATTTCCCTTAGCTATAGGGAAAGTAACCCTAATCTTGGATTGCAGGGATTCCAGCATAAAGAAAAATAACTGTAGGCCTCCTATCTGTATCCCATTGCATTTGAAAAATAAGTGGTACAATTACATATTAATCAAGACTGATTCTGAACTGCGTACTGCTCAATAAGCAAATGTTAATAAATCAGCTCCTGCATTCAAAGGTCTCTTTGCTTTATTTATTTATTTATTTATTAATTTTTATGAGAGAAGAAAAAGTAAAATGGATGGGTGGAGTTTGACATATTACTCCTTTTTTTTTTGAGCCAAATGCTCATTCCTCACTTACCATGCTGGTGACTTGCATATCAGAATGCTTCCTCATTTTAGATTTTATGTCTCAAAAGGGAATGTTCTGAACTAAAAAAGAAAAACAAAAACAGCAAAACAGCTTTCCTAAGCAAAGATAGAAAGATGGACATTCACTGGAGATATATTGACATCTGTGATTATTATTACTGATTTTTGGTGTTATGTGAGATAAATGGATAGTTCAGCCTGCAAGATGCTGTCTAGGACTTTGCAAACTCAGGGAGGTGTTTTGGCACTGTTAATGCTTTCGTATTTTCTAAGGGTGCTCTGTAAGTTGCAAGGTAAAATATCTTCAGAGGAGTTTTTGTTATCTGACTTGAGTTGTTCACTGTGTAGTATCCTGAAATTTTCTAGTCCTCTGACCTCCTGGTATCATCAGTGAAGATAAACAAGCATTTTTAGATTAAAATTAGTCTGTCCTGTTTTAGATGCATGTCTTTGGGTGAGATGAATAAGGATGAGCTGAAGTAGCTGCTTCTCTCTCCGTTGCCTTTAAAGGGACTCAGGCAGCTAGATTTCTAAGAAAAGTTCAGCTTACAAGTAAAGAATTTTGCTCTTAATTCTAACTGTAGATGGTCTTTATCATGGTATGAGTGTGCATATCAGTTTCTTCAGGGAAATAAAAACTTACAGCACTTCAACCAGTGTTAGGTAATTGCCCATGAGCATGCTTTTTCCCAATAACACTTTGCAGAAAAGGACTGTGTGCATTTAATTTCTGTGGAGTAGCTGACATGTCCTACCTTCCTTTCCTATAGCAGTACTGAGGCTGAGCAAGCTTTCACTGTCATAGGTTGAGGAAACTTTAACTGTGTCACAGGCCATGTGAGGATCATGCTGACCATCTTTCCAAATGATTTTACTATGTCATACCTCATTTTCCCTTTAATTTTCAGGATGTTACTATCAATATCTTATGAAGCACTCATGAGTGCTAATGAGCAGTGCTTCAGCAGAGCCAGGTAGTGTCATTAACCATTACCTGAATATCCAGTGTATTTCTCTGAGTAGACTTTTATCAAGATGGGGTACAATGGCTTAAGGTGCATCAGATTTTACACTGGCAGGATTGTAGGTGTGTTTTTTTAAAGGGAAAGGGTTGCTTTTCACTAAACCTGTGAAGCCAATGTGTTTTAGCTCTTGGCAAGGTACCGAGTCATCAGTACCGGGAGGAAAAGCCCTTAAATCACCAATAAGTGGCAATTCTACCCTGTTGGAGGGCCAGGTTCACTTCTTGAGGCTCTGTACATCATTCCTAGGTTGAACAAACATTGATAGAGCAGAAGTGGTCCTGAGAGTGAAGTGGGTAGCAGATGGGTTGCGTGTGAAGTAGTTCAAGGAATGATGCTGACAGTTCCAAAGAGCATCCTCTGCACAGGACAATTTTGTTGTGTCAGTGTTAGCTGCTTTTCCTTTCCTCCCCAGAGCTGGGAATGTATTGATTACTTCTGTTGTTCTTAGGAATGTATTGCTGTTCTCTGTTCTGTCTGCTTTTAGTGTGCAAGAAAGGTTGAAATAAGTGGTTTCCTCCCTTTTCTTCCATTTCTGTTCCTGCCACATCAAGTGCTGCGTTTGCTTCCATTTGGTTTTCCTTCTCCCCAGGGCATTTTTTCCCCTTTGTGGTTCTGTTTTTCTGTTTTCTACTTTTTCTTTGGAATCCTTTTTTTTCCTCTTTTCTCCTTTTCTGTACTATCCTTCAGCAAATCAGTCATAGAAGGTGTTTGCCTTCCCTGTGTCTGTAAGATGGCAGAGCTGGGACAAGTATATTGTTGTTCAGGAAGCTGCAAGTACAGCTACTGGGTTTCCTGAAAGTAAATAATTAGTAGAAGTACTTCTGAAGTATCTCTGAAGATGGATGGATCCTTAGAAAATAGTCCTGCTTTTGTGTTTGCATCTCGTATGTAGTCTTGAATTTCTTTTGTATTTTCTTTGTTTTATAAAAGCCATCTATAGTTCCATCCAGTGTGGCTAAATGTTATCTGTGAGAGGAATGTTATAATTTTTTTTAATGTGTGTCTGACAATTTTTGGTCACTGAATAGAAAAAGACTGTGAGCAAGATCATATGAAGGTGTTTGCTTAATTAATTCTCATAGAAATAATCAGAGTTAAGATGCCTTTGTAAATATATGCCCATTGCTACCATGTGAAATTTAAACTGTGAGAAGGATTCTGTTCATCTTCTTAGAAATATTTATCTGCTATTTATCTGCTTAAACATCTCTGAGAACTTTACTCATTCTGTTCCTCAGGTAAAAAAGGGTAGCGATGCTTCTTGACCTATGGTCTTGTCTGTTCAGGCAGTATCTGTTTCAATAAGATTATAGAATCATTAAGATTGGAAATTACTTCTATGATCATCAAGTCCACCTGTTAACCAAACACTGCTGTGCCCACTAAACCATGTCCTGAAGGACCACATCTACATGGTTTTTGAGCATCTTCAGGGATGGTGACTCCACCACTTTGCTGGGCACACTGTTCCACTGTCTCATCACTCTTTCAGTGTTTTTTTTTCCTTAATATCCAATCTAAACCTCCTCTGGTGTAACGTGAAGCTATTTGCTCTCGTCCTATCACCAGATACTTGGGAGGAGAGACCAGTCACCACCTCTCTACAATCTCCTTTGAGGTAGTTGTAGAGGACAATAAGGTTTCCTCTCAGCCTCCTCTTCTTTGGTAATAGCAAAAAGAAAGCAGGCTTCAAACGAGTGCTGTGAGGCCTCTGTTCTGGGGTTTATTTGGCTTGCTCTGTGTAGGCCATGCCTTGAGCTTTGGTTTATTTTCTAATTATTATTTTCTATGCTACTGTGTGTTCCAGACATGACTGGTCTCTCAGTAAGATTAGATACCACTATAGAAACATAGCATATAGTTACTAATGGAAACATCATCTTTTGGTTTATCCAGTGTTCTGCTCTTATAAACAATTAAAAACATCTCCTGAATTGTTTTTCCTAATTTCAGTTACTTCAATAAATGTATAGCAATTACATACCATGCATAATCACTGTGGTAATTTTTTTCCCCTTGTTTAAAACTGTGCAGTACTTCTGAGTGCACAGAAGGGCTGGGGGCAACCAGCTGTGAAGCTGACACATCCATGCTCCAGCAGTGGAGAGAAGGTGTTTTATGGCCTATGCCCTATGAGGGGCAGGATACTAACAAGATCAGTCTACTTCTTCACTTTGTCTTCTAAGCATTTGCAGTATCTTCTGCCTCTCTCTTTCATTTCAGCATAAAGATTATGTTACTCATAAGTTTCCAAGATGGTAATGTTGGATGTAAATAGGTACTTCAGTTTGTTTTTATTGTGTGATATTGATGTGCAAAAATGGTAACTTCTTTTTTTCTCTATTATTTCCCATAGGGCGCAGCTCTAATTCGAATGCTGGCCAATTTTATGGGTCACTCTGTGTTTCAAATGGGCTTACAAGTAAGTAAAGACATTTTTGTGTTTGTGTATGTGTGCATTTCTAGAAGCATCTCTCTCTTTTTTCTTTTTAGACTATATTTGCATCTATTTGCAGAAATGCTTCTTTACTTCAGGACCATCTGAGCTGTGAAAAGGTCCCTGGAGCTGAAGTTGATGGAAGATGCTGAGTAGTGTACCACACATTGCAGTGCCTCCGATTTCACCTGTGGTTTTTTGTGTATCAAGTGATCACACTTCAACTTGCACATGGTTTTGTATGAATCTTGTGTAGATTGTCACAAGAAAATCTTTTAATCCATGGGACAATTGTGTGAAGGGCTAGCTGAGGAAAGAACTACTTCTTTTCAATTACATTTGTGTGCAGGAATAACAAATAGTAACAAATGATGTTAAGCCAGCAATGAAGTACATGGCCCTAAAACTAGAAATGTTTTTCCTATAAGTATTTTTTCCTTCCCTTCCCCCATAGCAAAATCCTTGATTTTTATTTTTACCATTTATAACCATAGAATGCTCCCTGCCTTAACAATGTTTTGAAAACTCATTCTGCCTTTTAAAAGAATTTTAAAGAGAGAACATTTCTGTACTAGGATAAAGAAATTCAATGTGCTGATTACCAAGGATGAGCTCTTTTCAGCAATAATTCATTGCAAATGACTGTTACTTAAACTATTTAAAACCAAACAATCCGAAACATAAAAAACAATGCAAGTTCCTCCATTCCATTGAAATCTGCTTGAGTAAATAATGTTAGAGGCAGCTGTGATCGATGAATTATGTATGACGCAGCCTGCTACTTCGAAGTGTCCTTTAAAGTAAATTGATGTTCACCTGAAATACAATTATGCTAAGATGGAAAGAGCAATCAGTCTTATCTGTTCTTAGTAAGCTTTGCATTTTCAAATTTAAAGAAACAACATATGGGATCAGGTAATTTTTTAACAGAATAATTCTACCTATAACCAAAATAAAATGGGAAATAAAATATAAAACAAAAATTAAATAAATGCATTGTTTATGTCAGAGAGGTGTGTTCCATGCAATAGGCAATAAAAGGAAACCTGCTGGGGAAATACAGCTTTCTGGAGATTTTCATGACATTCAGGATTTACAGAATAATTTATTCACAGGACCCAGCAGGATCATTTTCTTAGTTGTAACATCAGATCAGTTAGATAATCTTCTTATGCAGACAAGAAATCTTGAAATCAGAAGTTTTCTTTGTAAAATCTTGTGTATATCAAGAGTAAAACCCTCATCTCTTAAGCCAGTAAGATTTATGTCCTTAGTCCAACAAACTCCATCTCCATATGGAAGTTCAATAGCATGTTTTCCCCCCAAAAAGCATTTCACTCAGGTTTGTAGAAGGGGAAAGTTTTAATATGTACATCTGAAACCCTGTTTTTCTGTTTTCTATGGAAGATCTGTGAAAATCTGACTAGTGCAAGTCTTGGAATTAATTCAGGAGGAAGATGATATTCTAACTTCTTTCGTAAAAACTGTTTAAAATCCAGATAGAGTTTTCCATATGGATGTCGCCAAGCTGAACAAAATAAAGCATTAAGCTCATAAGCTTGTTCATAAGCTACATATTGGAAATGTCAATCATTTAGTTCTTTGTGTTTCATGGGTCTAAGAAAATACTGTTTCTGGGTGGTAGGGCTGGGAGGTTAGCTTTGCTGATGATAAGAGGAACTGGAGGACTATTCACCCTTTCTATAATGAATTGATTTAAGCTTTTTAGCTCTTTAGTCCTGGTACCCTTACTTGGGATTTAGAATTACGTTGCCTTGAGTCCAATTTTTCATGGAATTCGAATGTTCAACTAAATGGCCATTCTCAAGGACAGCTGCAAAATCAAGTATTATGGCTATTTGTAAATCTCTTAAAATAGCAGATACTCTGAAAGTGCACTCAACGGTTCATTCCTCTGGAGTTATTCTAGTTGCTTGCTGAGTAATTGAGTTTGAAGGACTTCTACTTTAACTTGTTTGCTTTGTTTTTCATTAGCCTCCAGTAGGTGAAGCACAGCAGTGTCAATATTCTGTATATTATTTCAGTTATTTTTAGGTATTAGGTTTTTCACCAATGAAAAAAAAAAAATATTTCTGTAGTCTTACTACACTAGCACAAACCAAAATGAGTAGCTCTTTATTTGTGTTTGCATTGTGTGTTTGTTTTTCAAGGTATGATTTATTATCAGTTAAAAGCTACAGAATTAGAGCTTTTATGTGAGAGAATCTACAAATAATATGCTATTCTTTGAGTTAAGAAGAGGACAAGATCAGGTTTGGAGCAAGACACAAATGGGATAGCTACCTTTTTGGTTTGTTACCACTTTTTTCTTAATCTAATAAGAGGTAATTTTATTACCTGGCAGATGGACCTTTTGAAGACCAGATCAAAATAGCTTGGGGGAGCAAAATACCTTATATGTCAAAGAAAACAATCTGTTGTAGTAAAAAAAAAAAGTTAATACAGGAGACTGGACGTTAATTGGCTTTTAACAATGAAGCAAATATACAAAGGTGTGTGTGATCCCTAATAGTTCAACAAACTATTCTGTTGAGGAGTCTGCAAGGAGGTAAAATTGTTGTAGAGATGATGTAGAGAGGCCAGTTACACAGTGTAGATGGCTTTGGAGAGATATATATCTGTCAAGGATTACTGGCCTATTCCTGTCAATGTAAATATACTGTGAACAACCATTGGATTATAGTGTGGAAGTTCCACAATAAAACTGCAGCCAAGAGACTACCTAGGGAAGGTATGATTTTCTGGAAACCTTTCAAAGACATGATGTCTTGAATCATATGACATTTTCAAGCAAAAAATTTAGTAACAAAGTTAACAAAGGTAGAACTTTCTCACTGTTTTCACATAGTACTTCATAAACAAAACCAAAAGAAAACATTTATATTGATTTTTATGAATAATTGAATAATGACGTTAATAACCTCAGCAGGTAACATTAGTATATGACAAAGTCACACCTATTATTTTTGTAGAAAATGCCTAATAAGCCCTTCCTTCTCACAGTAGTTGATTTCTTTCTTTTTAAAAGACCTGACCTCTTTCATGGTGTGCAAGGTTTCTTACGCTCCACAGAAATTCAAGAGGTGCATGTCACTTCATGCCAGTACTGTTCTTACTAAGTTGAGTGGCTTTTCATTCAAAAAGCCATTTATCATCTAGAACATCGATTAGAGTATGAAGAGGCTTGGTCAGCACCACTTGCTCTGATTACATTTCTGAACTGCGTAGGCTGGTAGAGAAAGAAGCTGTAAGTTGGCCTCATCATTCAGTCATCACTTGGACAGTAATGAACAGTGTAATATTTGATTTGTGTGAGATTTTCATCTGTCGGCTGTTATTCCTAATCCATCTGCTTGAAGTAGGTGGTTTCTTACATGACTGGTGTCACTGTATTACATTTCCTTGGAGGTTTTACTGCTTTACAGCAAGGCACCTCCTTAAGTTATCAGTGGGACTTTTTTTTCCAAATTAAATATAGGAAGAAATCCCAGTAATCTGAAGATCCAATGCCTAGATGTGTGTAAAGAGGCACCTCCAACTCTGTAATGACACATTTCTGCAGTGATTTATTTAAATTTTTCTTCTATTTTGTTTGATTATTTTGAAGCCTCATCTCTATTACTATATGTTTCTCAACATTTGCCCTGTGGCAGCTCATTGATCACATAGATCCTTTTGAACTTCACTTGCAGCTATGTATGTGTTCATCACTCTGATTTAGTGCACCATCAGCAGCTTGAATTAGTTACAGTAGGAATCTCTGTTTCTGTGATGAATTAACTGCTTTTGTACTTCAGGCTTCACACTGTACATTTGGAAGAAGAATTTCCATACCATGCTCTGGATATATGCTGTCTTTGTTGGTGCTGTTTCGCGGCCACTATATTGAAACAAAATTGGCCCAGGTGGCCAAGAAGGCCAATGGCATCCTGGCCTGTGTCAGGAACAGTGTGGCCAACAGATCCAGGGAAGGGATTCTGCCTCTGCACTCAGAGCTAGTGAGGCCACAGCTTGAGTCCTGTGTCCAGTTCTGGGCCCCTCAGCTCAGGAAGGAGATTGAGGTGCTGGAGCAGGTCCAGAGAAGAGCAAGGAGGCTGTAAAGGGATCCAGCACAAGTCCTGTGAGGAAGGGATGAGGGAGCTGCGGGTGTTCAGCCTGGGGGAGAGGAGGCTCAGGGGAGACCTTATCACTCTACACTCTACTCCACAACTCCCTGAAAGGAGGGGATAGCCGGGGGGGGGGGTCGGTCTCTTCTCCCAGGCAGCTGTCAGTAGGGCAAGAGGGCATGGACTTAAACTCTGCCAGGGGAAGTTTAGGTTGGATATTAGGAAGAAATTCTTTACAGAGAGGGTGATCAGGCATTGCAATGGGCTGCCCTGGGAGGTGGTGGATTCTCTATCCCTGGAGGTTTTTAAGAAGAGACTGATGTGGCACTCAGTGCCATGGTCTGGGAACTACCTTGGGAGTGGATTAAGGGTTGGACTTGGTGATCTCAGCAGCCCGAGTGTTTTCTTTTGGAATAAAGTTACATTGTTTTCCTGATAGGAGCTCAGTGACAACCTCCTGTCTGTTTCCATGAGGCAGCACAATTCCTGTCCAGTACAGGACACTGGAAGTGCATGTTTTGTGCATGATTCTGCTGTCCTAATGCAATCAAAATTTCCACTAGCCCTTTAGAAGTCAGTGGGGATATTTCCAGTACAAAGACTGAAGGAATGAACACCTAGTTACCACTGAGTACACATTGGAATGGAAATAAATCTACTTCTATTCAGTCCAGTTGAGGACATGTAGAAAAAAGCTGAATCCCTACTGCATAAAACAGGTCATCACCAAAACTATTTCTCTTCCTCCTCCTTCTTCTTCTCCTCCTCCTTCTTCTCTTCCTTCTCCTCCTCCTTCCAAATAATACATCAAATACATTTTTCTTTAATGCAAGGCTTAATATACTTGCAGTTATCTTACTGCACAACAGATACCATCAGGCTCTACTAGAAAACAACTTTGCAGTCCTCCCAACTGTTTCCTTTAGAATTTGCTCTCAAACTGTTTTGCCACCACACTGCAATTACTGTTGCTATGTTTGAAAACATAACCTCCTTCCTGTTCATATTACGTGCTAATAGGTGAACATGATTTTTAGAGGGGAAATAAACCTTTCCATTTAGTAATTCTAAACTTTTAAAAAAGAATCCCAGCCAAGCAGGATATATTTTAAAGTATCTAGAGATTTCCTGAGTGCAAATTTTTAATCTGTTTCAGGCGACCCATTCATGGTGGATTCATTGAGTTGCAATGTAGAACCTGTATTAATTTCAAAATTGCATTTCTTGCAGGGGTTCGAGGTTTGATTTTTTTCTTGTGTTGGAATGAAAATGACAGGACCATATATTGCAATACATATTTATTATGAACATGAAACAGGTAGAGCAAAGAAAGCAGTCCCTGTGACTGAACGATGGCTCTCGTCTCTTCCTTTCTCATATTGTTTGGGATAGGACACAGGTCCTGTCTACATCCTCAAAAGGAATGTTATACTTTCAACAGTGATAAGATACTCTGGATATTGCCCTAATTCTTCTTCCACTGAAATCAATGCTCAAAATTCCATTGACCCATATAGTGCCCAAAATGTCAGTTCTGCTGATCTGATTATGGTTAGAATGTATGGGGGTATTATGAATTACAAACTAAGAAAGACAAAGTAAAATACTATAATTATGTAGCCTATTCAGAGTAATTTTCTCTGAAGAAAATTAAGATTTATTTCTGTATATGATTCCAGTATTACTTTTCCTGATTAGCAGTTATTGCTTGCTGTTTGGATATAATGATTTAATTGCAGATATGATATGTTGACAGTGTATATTTTCCTATTGCTGATGATTGCAAGCATTGCATCACTGTTATTTGTAGAAAAAGAAAAAAATCTAAGTATACCTTTTGAAAATAAAGGGCTTAACTTTCAGCTGGTGTACATTGATGGAATTCCACTGTTTTCCTTCCCTGGAATTTTATGCATTGCCTAAAATGACATGGAGAAAGTGACATTGCATAAATTGCATAAAGTGACATGGAGAAGGCTGAGGTTCTCAATGACTTCTTTACTTCAGTCTTCACTGGTAAGGGCTCCAGCCACACTCCTGGAGTCACAGATGGCAATGGCAAGGGTTGGAAGGTAGAACTGCCCATTGTAAGTGAACTGTTAGTTCAGTCAACTGTTAGTCGAACATTAGAGCATCTCCTTTTAAGGAATTAAATTCAAAATAAACTTTTTGTTTCCTTCAAATGTGATACATTGATAATCTGTCATCCGAAATCGCCACTTTTTTTAGTTCTTTGTGTGGTCTCTATCATAATATTTGTCACATGGTTGGAGAGGCACTGACTTAGGATGCCAGGCTTCTGTTTTCCTTAGTGCTTCTTCCTGCTGCTTGTCCACCCAGCATGTGTGGCCACCCAATGCTATTCCATTTGCACCAATGGAAGAATTTAGAATCCTTTTTGTGTAGTTGATTGAGGAAGGAAGAGTGTCCTTGGTACAGAATGATAGATTTACTTCCAGTGCAGGCCATTTGAGGTGTCTAGTTTTAAAGTAACCTCACAAAGAGATGGGGACAAGGAGGAGCAGAGGCTGTGGAAAGTACTTAAGTCTGAGTGTACCACCAAAGAGTCATCAATCTGTAGTGCAAGGGATGTACAGGAATGCATTTGATTTAAGGAATGTGACAATGGATGTGACAATTTTAGTATTAGATGGGGGCTTGTCCACACTGCAAGAATGGCCTTACACTCCTTTTGTGCTTGCGGTGTATTCGATATAATTTAATGTAAATAAATTTCCATGACATTTTGATGCTGGTTTTTGTCATCCTAGGTTGAAATGTTTTTATAATTACTTTAATTCTTGACTTCGTGGCCAGTGAGTAACTTAATTTTTTGTTGTAGGAACACTTCTCAATGTAACAGTAGATTAAAGTACAGGAAGGATATCAACATTTTTGATAGATATAGATGTGACTCAGTCACGAAAGTTAAAATCCATTCCATGATGCTAATCTACTCTGTATGTTGGCAGTTTCTGACAAGACTGCCTGGAAGCAGTTTTGGGCACTCTTAGTGAAACTGATGTAGAAGGTGAAGAAATTGCTTGGTTTACCTGACCTGGAAAAAATCTATATCCAAGGTTTTTCTCAGCTGTCTTGGCAGTATTGCTTTGATAAGTGGTCTGATCACAGCTGTTCTTTCAATTTGGAGGTAGCTCTACAGCTTGACTCACAGGTACAGATCATTTCTGACACAAATAGACTTAATCTCCATCTAATTTGCCTTATACAAAGTTTGACATGACCAGTAAGGTGAATTTACCTACTCCTTATTTTTTTTCTTTACTGCTTGTCCAACTGCCCAGTCAGAAGGGTGATGGCTTCTCTTCCTTAAGGGTCTTTTGCAAGGGCTGGTCTGTTTTACAGATGAAAAATGCTGTACACCTAGCTGTTCTATTCAAAAGTCTTCCTCTGGAAAGTCTTTTCCTATGGAAATTGTCACTTCTTTGTAGCTTGCCAATAGTGCTTTACCACTGGTTCTTACTCCTTGTTTGTCACTCGCCATTGCAAATGTAGGCAGTATGTTCCTCCCTCTGACCCTTGCTCAAGCCTTTTTATTTGAATGTTAGGTAATGTCAAAATAATACATGACAGCAGATTTGATGTTAGCAGTGTGAAGAAAAGGGGGAAAAAGGTGGCATATTATATAGTCAGTGAGTCAGCATTTGACAAATGGTGTCTGGTGGTTTAAGGCTAAGTATACAAATTTCTAGGAAAACAAACCTGCTGGATTTGATAGTTGGAACCTTAAAGCCTGATTTCCACATGAGCTAGATGTTTTTATTAGTAACTCTAAATCTTTGGTGAGATAAAGCAGTCATATATAAAACTTTTCAACATGAACAAATTGTTGGAGGATGTACACCCATGAGTAGGAATGAAATACAAAAGAGGCAGGTAAAGGTGTAACTGCTGCTTCCTGAGCCCTGAGAAATGAGAGCATTCAGAGGACTGTAGCCACACCAATTTGATGCCAAAATATTTTGCTACTTTTTTCTCACTCATCTTATGTAGTGGATTTTACCAGTTATCTTTAGGAGAAAAAGTAGGTTATTCAATGGTAATCTTTTTCAGTTCCCAACACCACTCATATAAGTCTGGAGCTGTTCCTTCAGCCATCCAGTCAACTTCATGCAGATAAACTAAGAAAGGAGTTATGTCCTAGAATTGATTTTTTAGTTCCTAGTTATAGATCTAAAATCTCTGCTGGAAGTAAGATACATGTTTGGAGACTTATTCTCCCTTTACACGTTTTTAACCTCTGCATTTATCAGTCACTGTTTTATTAGTTGTGCGTGTTATCATGTTTGGCTGTTGTTAATTTAACAATAATTAATAAGAAAATAGTTATTTTTTTTTAAACCAACAGGTTCAATGCCTATCAGTACTGAGAGAACCAAGATTGCAAAAGGGTGAAATACTCTTTCCCTCTACTTAATCTCTGTTTTTTTTAAAAAAGCCTAAGACCATAAAAGAGTCTGCAAGCTTAATCAATACAGCATTACTAAAAGCATCTTTCAAAATCTTTTAGTGCTTTTCACTGTACTCTTGTTTCTACTACCATGTACTTCATGTACTTCGTGTACTACTATGTACTAAAATAATAATTTCAAAAGCATAGAATCTTTTAATTTTTTGTTTGGGATTAATATTACTGTATGACAAGTCATTATACTCTAAATTTGTTGCATAATCTTAGGTTTTCCTTGTGCAGTAATTGGATTTTGTTTTAATGGTGTGAAAGAGCCAGGATTTAAAAAATTTTACTTGATGTTAAAAATTACTGAAACATGTCAGAAAACGACACCGTTTGGTTATTACTTTTATTATTGATAGTGGTGAAGGTATCATATTCCGTTATTCTTTTTGGCAGAGTGGCTTTCTGTTTTAATGACAAGATGTTAAGAAGAGTATTTCAAGAGGATGCTTGATGAAAAAGTAAAACCCAATTGTCATTTTTGAGTGTGTTAGATTAGTTTTCATGTTGAACTCTCATTCTAATTTCCCCATAATAAAGAAAAAGCTTAGAGGTGGCATTAGAGTGAGATTTAAAATGAAAGGGGAATTTGTAGAAGAATGTTCTTGTATCCTGGGTTGCTCTAGAGGTTTTAATGTCTTTTTTTCTCCTGACATGTACTGCAGGGTTATAGCTGAAAGTTAGGAAGGTGGTTGAGGCATATCTTCATGCTCCAGCATACACTAGCTGATGGAACAGCTTTGGTAGGTGGTAGACTTGAGCTGATCATGTGAGTGAAGCTTAGATTCAGGCAACTGTGTTTTAAGTGTCATCCTCCTTTTCTTTTCTGTGGCTTGCACATCTATTCTATTTGCTTTGGTTCTTTTCTATTCAATGTAAAGCCTGAGGGGTGGCTAATATTCCTGCCCTGGAGAATTACAGTGTATGAGAACATGTCTTCAGGCTCTTTACAAGGTACTTAAGACTTAGATATGGATACCCAGGATGAAAAGTGGATTATTTTTCTGCTTGTTCCATCCTTAGAACAGATAAGCAAGGCATGTATAGATCTTTGGCTCCTATTTTAATACTTTCTGGGGTGTGTTTGTTGCTGATATGTATAAGCCTTTTCTTTTTTAAGCTGAGTGTCTGTCCATGAAAGGTACTTAGAAAGAGGTTATTGATTTAGTGATGAAAGTTCAGGCTGGGTTGTGGTGACCCTAACTGGCTTTGAAGTCAACAGTTTGAATGGTGTAAAGTCTGGTGGTATTCTCAGTATGAAAGCAGGCTCTGGTATGAGAAAACATATGATACCGATTTATGAATGAACAGCTCAGGGAGAGTGAAGCAGAGACCAGTTGTGTCTTCTAGTGCCAGAGCTCAGGAGCAGTAGATGAAACCAGCAGACAGGCAGATGTTTGAAACAGGAGTCTTCATACAGCAGATCACTGAAGTGGGAATTGCTTTTTGTAAGGTGTCACAAATGCTGAACAGTTATATGGGTTGAGAAAGCAACTGGCTAAATTCACAGAAGATAACTATTAAATATAAAGATACTAATGTGCTCAACATTCCTTGTGCCATGAAGTGCTAGATGATGGGAGAGCATACAGAGGAAGTATCACTGTACCCTTGCCCTGTTTCTAGGTGTTTGGTGATTGGTAAGCAGGATTGGATGGAGTAAAGCCTCAGGTATTCCACCCGCTTTATTTTTCTGTGTTAATGATTCTGAAAGCATCTCTCAGAAGGACCAGTGCAAGCAGCATTTCCTAGTGGCACTTAGAATGTGCAGTATATTTATTGTTATTTATTTACCTTGTCCCACTTTTATTTATTCTTGTTTTAGCTTTTAAGTTGCAATGCAACTACTTTAGCTTAGAAAGCTATTGAATATTTCACCATGCCTCATACGATTCTGTGTTTTTAGACAAAATGTGCTGTAGGTGCAGCCTATAGTGTTGTCTTTTTTCCAGGTTAGTCTCATGACATTGTTAAGACTCAGCACTGCATTTACTAAGGCAGTATTCTCATTTAGCCTTCCTAGCCTGTGATTAAATGGGAGGTGCTGCTCATTGTACTATGTGAGTTGGCTGGCAAAAGCTGAATCTGTCACAGATGCTACAATTTGTGTATCAGAAAATTTGCTTTCTAAATTCTAATTATTACCAAAGTATTTTCCTTCACACAAAGCACAGATAACAGAGACAGCAAATTTGTCCAAGTTTTATCATTGTGCTATAAATGAGGATTTGTCTTCTATCACTGTGTAAAGTACGGATGGTAGAAATTCAGATGCAGGAGAACCCATTGATTTGCAGCCTCTGATTCACTTTATTCTTCAATAAAAAAGTTTGAAATATATGTTATTAAAACAATAATTGCTTAATTTAACTTCTGTAACTAAATGAATTATTGTCCAGGGACATGGGATGATAGGAAACTACTAGTGTTGTCTCTTCAGTTATTTCCAAAACTTGAAATAATTTTCTGCCTGAAAGGCCCCGACCTAACCAGGTCATATGCTTATACTATTATTTGGGAAGTTAATTAAATATGATGGTAGCTTATCAGGAGTTATCTTTCTGGTTGCTATGGGGGAAGAATGAGCCCTCGGTCACTGAATCTGTGACCGAATAAATAAAGGCATTCAATTTATAACCTCTGACTCTGAGTCACATATGTCATGAAAACATGCATATAGGTACCTGTGCATATGCACAAAGTTGGATTCCTGTCACCCTTTTTCCACCATTTCCTGTTGTGGAGAACCTTTGTTACAGTCTGTTTATAGTCCCAGTTGCCAGTGTGATATATTTTGACACTGAAGGTTCAGCATACCCCTAGATGAGTCAAGTAGAATATTGCTCAGTTAAATCTTGTAACAATTTCAGCTGTCATTGAGTGAGCAAATTTTGACACTAGATGCAGAATGACCTGCTAAAATAGAAACTGGAACTGTATTTCAGCAGCTTCTTCTTTCATTGCCAAGAATGACCTATGAACCCCTTCTGAGATTAGACAGTATTTTAAATGTATATTTAAATATTTAGCTTATAGAGTGATGCACACAGAAAAGGAGGAGCATCAAATGCTGTCAATGAAAATTTTAAAAATTTTTTTCAATATAAACTAGCTTAAACTATTTACTCCCTTGGGATGAATATATTGTATATTTCTAAATTTCTGACAAATACAAGCATTAATGTGATTTAACTTATGATACCAGTGATTCACACCTCCATTGGTTTGGCTTGTATGTAGTAATACTGATTTGTACTTTTATTTTATTTCTGTAGGACTATTTAACCATTCACAAGTATGGCAATGCAGCCAGAAATGATCTATGGAACACGTTGTCAAAGGTAAAATGCTTTACTCTATTGCACTGATGGAGAAGCAGGAATTACTGTGATATTTTTTTGTCGAGTGTGTGAATAGTTCTTATTGAGATGTTCAGATCCATAGCAAATATGAAAACTGATGCAAAGAAATTCCAGCTATGCATTAACATAGTGAAAACACTAAAATATGTTTTTGCGGCATTTCTATCCTTTGTTGTGTTACAATATATTTCCTTGCTTGTGCTATGTCGCTACTGCACACTAAAAGATGCTTCATGGGATCTGCTGTCATTGATTTTAGTGCCAGCATTCTGAGGCCCATAAACTGGAAAGCACAGGGCAGTGCTGAGCTTTGGCATTTATATCAAGTGTGATGTAAAGTTGTGATTTTGTGTGGAATTATGATTTGTGTGAAGGACAAAAGTATTAAAAGCTTTAAAGTTTGGTGTGAACAGATAAGTATTAACCATAACATTTGGTATGCTGCAGACACTTGTAGGGACATGTTATATCCATGTTCCCTTTAATTGCCATGTCTAACCTTGGCTTGAGCTTCTAGAGCCAGTTTCAGAGATCTATTAGGGCAGAGTTTGATTTCATAAAGTGAGCCAAGCATTCCTGTGTTTCTTGCCTACAGAGCGAGTCTCATCTAAACATCATTTATCTTAGTTTATCTTACCTGGCTCCCAGCTGCCACATGAGATAATCATGTCTGCTGAAACTCCCCCTGCCCCATTCTGCAGGATGTGTTTAATATTTTAGGGCATCTCAGTTGAAACTTACTGAACAGGAACATCTGCAGTCCCAGAAATCTAGGGATCCCAGGGATCTAGGGATCTAGGGAATCTAGGGATCTAGGGTCCCAGAAATCTGACAGTATAGGCAGCAGAGCATAGAGAGCAATTAAGTAGCCACTAGACAGTCATTTTGAAATGAGCCCAAACCACTAACTTTTGATTAGAGCATTGAGATAGTTGTTCAAATATAGGCAGCTAGGGCCAGATTATGTTCAGTAGGGTGTTCAAGACATTCAGGTGGGGCTAATTGTTTTGGCTCAAGATCTGTGGGGAAATCCTTCTGGAGTGGCAGGTCAAGGTTAAATAACATTAGGCACCTACGTGTGGGCAGCTGAACTGAGTCCTAGGTTTGTACTGACTGTTAATGAGAGTTGATACACATAGAACAGAGTTAGTGTCTTAAGTCTATGTCTTAATCAGAAGTTGGATGCCACAGCAAAAGTTTTTCTTCTTGCTTCTCACCTGGCGCTGTCCTCTGTTAAAACAGCTTTTTTATTGATACAGTATCTAATATGAACATATTGTGTTATGATAGGTTCAGTTTCTGAAGGAGCTGGGGATATCTTTGTACACATGCCCTCACTTTGGACATGAGGGACAGGATTTTTGAATAACTAGTAATTTCATTTTCAGTACAAAGAACCTCCATACTTTCCAAAATCAGGCCCTTTGAATATGCTTTATTCTAGGTACTCTAGATCAGCTAACACTGTGCCTTTTTTAGCCTTAGCTGATCAAAAATATCTGCTGGAAACAGACACCCAGTATATATGTGACTCTTGTTAAAACCCTGTACAGCAGATTTTTTCTTCTGTTACAGTGGAATTACCTGTATGATGTGGAAAACACATCTTTCTGACTGTCATTCTCCTCTCTGCCAAGATTGCTCAATGTTTATTTCTAAGATTTACAGGGACTGTTGGTTAAATTAAGTAGCGTGTTCTGTGTGTAAATGTGTGTGTTAATGCATGATAGTTATTTAAACCTCTAAAACTAATTGTGGTCTCTGGGACAAAAAAAGTTTTATATGTTTATATGGTGACATTGCTTTCACATATTGAAACTTTTCTTTTTTTTAAAGGCTTTAAAAAGGGTTGGAAAATCTGTAAATATCCAAGAAGTAATGGATCAGTGGACACTACAGATGGGTTATCCTGTTATCACTATCTTGGGAAATGAAACAATGGACAATGACATAGTGATCTCACAAGAGCATTTTGTTTATGATAGTGATACTAAACCCAAGAATCCTGCCCTTGGAGACAGCAGGTACTTAAATTTCTCAGTGAATATCTTTCAAGAGGCTTTAGTTGTTTAAGCAAGTGCTTCATGTATATTTTTATGAAGATGGCTCTTTAGAAATCTCTGAACTTTGCTTGATGTCAATATCATGTGGTGACCCTTCCATTTAAACTGTAGTAAAGATGAGGCTATTTAAGAGAATTGCAAAAAGCTTAGAGTAATAGAAGAAGATAAAGCTTTTGGTGTGCCCATTTGCAACCTGACCGCTCTCTCTGTGACTCCATCTTCTGTCTTACATCACACATCTGTCTCCTCTCCTTTTCTTTTGATTTTCTCACATGCCATGAAGTAATTTAGAACATGTTTGGAAGGTCAGATACTTCTTTCCAAGAAATTCTTCAAAGTAGACCTCTCCATGCTCATACACTAAGTAGGCAGATGTAACATTTGTTGGGTGTATACCTTGCTTGACTTGGGAAGCAGTCAGGAGCTGAGCTGGACTTCTCTGTACAAGGCAGGGTGTTCCAGCTGTTCCATTTTTTAAGCTAGTTGAACTGGTCCTTCAGGGACTGGTACATTGGCTGAAATCAGTAGGCATCTCTGTCCCTACCCTTTTTCCACTTCATAGATTGTTTTGTTCCTGCTCCCAGCTGACTTCACACACTTCCTTCATCCCTTCAGGGACAGGCTGATATTCCTGGCTCATGATGGGAAATCATCTTATTGTTTAAAAAAGCTTTGACATCATATTTTAAAGCCAAGGATACAGAGCTGGTGCTAGAGAATTGTTGTTTAGACTAATGACACTTCTGTGTTCACACATTCATGAAAGAGGACACTCTGTCAATCTTGAATACTTTGTGCTTGTCTATGTAGATGCAGATCATGAAGCAGTGAATTTTAAAACCAAATTTGCTTGACACATCTGGAGCTTCTAGAATATTCCTGTTAAGGAAATCCTAAAAATATAGTTACATTTACTGGGAAATATTTAGAACTTTGTTATCCTTTTTTAGAATATGAATATTATTGAACTCAAACATAACACAGTATATTATTGGTTTTCTGTCTGTGTTCAAACAGTGTAGCAGAGTATTAAGTGTATGTTTAAGTTCTGGGTTGAAATTAGTTCCTTTGTGAAAAATAGCTAAAAGAAGTGAATGTATAGTGTTGTATTGTTCATGACTCACAGTTCAGTGAAGTGTGAGAGAGATTCTCTCCTATTCACTTGAAAATTTCTTTAGTGCAAGTGAATAAACGTGTAATATAATGTTAGTGGATTTGACTATTCAGAAATAGAGATGTTAATAGTTTTTTGCTTAGTTAAAACAGAGATGTGAAGCATTTGAAGTATTCTAGAGACATTTTAAAATAGATTTGTCAGGTACTCAGTATTGATTGTAATAACTGCTACTGTAATTCAGGAGTAAACGTTACTGGGCATGTAAATGTTTTGTATGGTAAAACATCAGGGATGGAAATTTTCATGTGACATTAATTCTGAATTCAACCTTTATTTTGAGATATGTAGAAGTGTAGTGTTCTGCACCAACGAGGCAAATTATGCAGCATTTCTTAGGAAACTTTGTCTGCAGCTTTTGTCAAAATTACAATTCCTAAACATTGGAAATAAAATTTCGTGCTAGAGATAGCACAGAAAAAGGTATCAGCATAGGCCTTGCCAGGAATTTACTGTCCTTACAGGCAGTACAATACATATATGTATCTCCTTTGCGGGTCTCTTTCCTGTTGTCTCCTCCTTTGGATTTATTTTCGCTGTGGTTTTATGTCTTTTACCCACAAATGGGAGAGAAGTCTCTTGCCTAAGGAGGGCCTAACTGATGGGATGTTTACTTCATCCAGTTAGATGATGGAGCTACTTTACCACTTCCTGCTTAAAGCTATTTGAAAGTCCTGTTACATGTTTGTAAATACTTGTCATGGTTTAATGCTAGGCTGGCAATTTACCAAATGACAGATGCTGTCTATTAATCCCCCTCCCCTCTCTGATAAAAAAAGGAGAGAGAATAAGGAAGACAGATTTATGGGTTGGAAGCTAAACTACACAGCTTAATGAAAAAGTAATGTTAAAAAAGGAGGAAAAAAAAAAATATATACAAATATACAGAAAAACTATACCATGTTCCTTCCCCCTTCCCCCCCAATAACTCTCACATCACCACCGAGGCTGCAGGGCAGCCCTGGGAAAGTCCAGCCTGGACTCCTGGAGTCAGCAGCAGTCGGGAGCTGGAGGCAGGAACACACAGATTCAGGCTGGCACGGATCAGGACCACAGGCATGGACGAATCCTCCCAGGATACCAAAGAAAGCAGGAAGAGGCCTGAAGGGAAGGGCTTGACCCCCATGATCCCTCAAATTTGTAGTGTGCATGATGCATATGGGATGGAATACTCCATTTGGTCAATTTGGTCACCTGTCTTGTCCACTCCTCCCTAAAGGAGGGTTGCAGGTGTGACCCCTTTACTCCCTTTCTCTTTTCAGAGCACAAGATTTTTCTCAGGACCAAGCAGTGGCCTTGGTTCTGCACACCATTCTCTAACTGTAGCTAGAAACAGAGAGTTTTAGCAGTCTTGACTGAAAAACTTGCTGTTAATTTCAGCAAGTGCAGCTACTTAGAAGAGACTCAGCTGAGAGTAAAATTACAAGACAGAAAAATAATTTTATCCTGGCCCAGACCAGGACAATACTAAAGAACAGGAACCATATGCATTTAGCAAAATACGTATTAAAAAATTATCTACCAGCTTATGCTAAAGCCCTATGGTGTAGTTACAAATTAGTGTCTAGAATGCTAAAAGAATGACTGTGCAATTCATTGGTGCCCTGCTTACAGGCACATGTGGCTTGGTATGCACAATGGCTCTATGTCACTAGATATACTTTCATACCATCACATTAAATAAAACCCAAGATTGATATACTAAAAATACTTTTTTTCCATTGGAAAAGTTATTATTGCTTCAATTATTGTGAAAGCAGTAGACAGGGAAAATTACATTAATGGCATGTCATTTGATAACTAATTGTATGTTATTCCACATTGGTTTTTAATGTAAGGGCTGCAGTTTTTATGACATTATACTAAGGGACCAGTTTTTCTTCAAGTACACAAAGAGGGGTGAAAACTGGAATGTAAGCAGCACATTTGTGGGTTATAAGAACTACCTCCAGTGCAGTGTTCTGGCTGATTTTGCATGTGGCTTTGGTCAGAAAGTTGGCAAGATTTACTTACTGGCTCAGTGGGGCATGATCACACAGGTAGATGTTGCAGGAGGCACAGAGTATAAACACACACACACATATATAATGTCAGCCTGTGGGCTTCAGGGGTGTTATGTTTCCGTAGCCTAATTCACAGTCCAGTACAGTCAGCTCATCTCCCCTGCAAGACCAATGAATTAGGCACGGCTTCCTGGGGATCCATAATGGGCACTGTAAATAACAGGGAGCAAGTGGTATTTATGCTACATTTGAGGCCCTTCACCTGCTGAGCAGGCAACACTGGCTTCTTTAGGGTGATTTATCTATGGGCTAATCGTGACGATTATTTTAAACACCATAAATAGTAAAGCTGCAAAAAATACAGAAAAATCTTCTGGTTCAGACTTTCTCTAGGCAAATTTAACTTTGTCTTCCTTTACAAAGAGTCACTTCAGGTTAGGTCTTTTGTATGTATCTGCTGCATAAGAAATGTAGATAAAGAGGCAACTGAATATTTCAGAACCATTCTAGTTTCATAAAATGTCAGTGCTTTTCTTCATGCTATGTATTTATGCAGCAATTAACTGTTCAAAATGAAATGTGAAGCAGCATATTTAATTTTTTTTTGCAGAAATCTTATAGAGGAATATAGAAGCAGCAAACAGATTTTTCTATGTGACAAACAGTGAAAGTGAGAATTGGCAGTGGTTTGCTCTTAATTCAACTTAGTCCATTACTATAAGTGTCTGTAATTCTATAACAGAAGAGAATGATTACATATAGTTGTTTTTCCCGTCTCATGTGCAATTGGACTCCTTTTCTCTGTATCTGCAGGAAAATATCTTTCAAGGACCATACATGAATAAACTGTGATTTATTTATGTGCATAGAATCAACTGTATGTCAAGCTTAGCTCTAACACTTGGCCTGAAATCATAGAAGGTATACAATTTCAATTCCTTACAAACTGATATAGATCTTACTTGACACTTATGCCTTCACTTGATCCGTACTTCTCATTTTATGAGAGAATAAAACTAACAGTGACAGATACCATTTCTAGGAATGCCATTCCTCAGAATGGCCAAAATCACCAGCTTTGATTTGAGTTTTGAAGCCTGTGGTTGGTACGTTTCAGAAGCAATTTCAATTTATCCAAGCAGAAGTTTAAAACTTTTGTAGTAACTGTGTAATTCATATTCTTTCCTCATATAACAATCCTTTATTTATGTGTATGTTTAGTCCTGGATTGCTGTATACCCTTGTGAGAACAGATTATGCCCTTATATTATAAGGCTACAGGGGCTGAGGGGATATTCCATCTGACAGGGTTCAGTGGGTTTCCTTGCTGAAAGAGAAAATGATTATTTTGAGGCACCAGTCTCATCCATCATTACAAGAATGCTTCACAGATATGACAAAAAAATCTTATTGAAAAATAATATGTGGTCTAGACAATAAAATTATCAGTTCTGATGAAATCCATAAACCTTTTGTACACTATACTGAAGTGCAGATCTGTTATGGGTGTAAGTTTTGCCTTTTAAAAAATATACAGAGCTTGTCTCTTCAAAAGTGGAGAAATAAGCATTTGGATGTTATCAAAGTAATTAAGTTCATGTTGCTGAGGTACTGCTCACTTGCATAATGTTGTTATCATGCATTCAGTTTCTGTAGCTAATCTTTGCTTCTTCATGATAATATCCTAAAGGCAAATGTCTTGCTAGGTGTTGAACCTACCTATTGAAGCTACCTATGAGGAAAGAGGAAAAAGGAAGCAGTTCAAATTGAGGTATGGACAGGGTATTCATATGTGCTGCAATGTGGTAATCCTCTGTGCCTTTCTCTGAGTGGTTTGACAAGGGAAAATTCAGTTGAATGAGGCAAGCCAGGGACATGACCAGTAAAACTGCAGCTGTACAGAATCATGGATCTAACACCATGTAGTAATCATGGTAACTGAAAGGCTTTACAACAGGCAGCAGAGATGCTCAGCAGTCATTTCACTGCAAGATAAATGATTTCATAGAATCACAGAATTGTTGAAAGGAACCTCAAAGATCATTCATGTCCAACCCCCTCTACCATGGGCAGGGACACCTCCCACTAGATCTGTTTGCCCAAAGCCTCATTCAGCCTAGCCTTAAAAACTTCCAGGGCTTCAACCACCTATCTGGGCAACCTGTTTCAGTGTCTCACCACCTTCATGGTGAAGAACTTCTTCCTAACATCTAATCTGAATCTACCTAACTCTAGTTTTAACCCATTTCCCCTAGTCCTACCACTACCCAAGATCCTAAGGAGTCTCTCAGCAGCTTTAAGATACTGGCAGGCTACAATAAGGTCTCCTTGGACTCTTCTCTTCTTGAAACTGAATAACCCCCAACTCTTTCAGTCTGTCTTCATAGGAGAGGTGCTCCAGCCCTCTGATCATCCTCATGGCCCTTCTCTGGAAATGTTCCAGCACATCCATATCTTTCTTGTAAAAGGAGCTCTAGAACTGAATGCAGTACTCCAGCTGGGATCTCACAAGAGTAGAGGCAGAGAATCACCTCCCTTGACCTGCTGGCTACACTCCTCTTGATGCAGCCCTCAGTGAAGCCATGTTGATAATACCCAGTCAACTCTTCATTATTCTTCTGTCTCAGCAGTGCCTCCTGCAGAGGTGAGACTGACTGGTGTGTATTTCCGTGGTACATCCATCTTTTCCTTTTTGAAAATGGGAGTTATGTTTCCCCTTTTCCAGTCAGCGGGGACTTCACTGGAGTGCCATGACTTTTGGAATATAATAGACAGCGGTTTGGCAGCCTCATCCACCAGTTCCCTCAGTACCCGTGGGTGTAATCCATCGGGTCCCATGGTCTTGTACACTTTCAGGTTCTTCAGATGGTTGTGAACCTGATCTTCACTTCACTGGAAGTTCTTTCTTTCAGCCCCTGCTATTATCTCCTGTGACTTCAGGAGTGTGGCTGGAGCCCTTCAAGTGCCAGTGAAGAAGTCATTGAGAATCTCAGCCTTCTCCATGCCACTTGTCACTAGTTCCCCCGTTTTCTTTCTGAAGGGGCCCACACCTTCCCTAGTCTTCTTTTTACCATTAATTTATCTATAGTATAAGTATAAATAGCTATTTATTTCCCTTCCAGTCTCCCCTGAATTTCGTGCACAAAGATCATTTACTCAGGCCTTTCAGAAAAAAGGCTGTGTCTGTCTCTTTACTGATAATTATTTGAGTAGTGAAAGCATAACTGTGTTTGGGTATTGCCGTGTATTCTTACTTTTTTGCATGGCATTATTGCTTAAGTAGTGACGGGGATCTTACTTACCAGGTGGGTGACTAGTTAAGCACCAACTTGCTAAAAGCACAAGGGGAATGCTGATAAGTACCTTTGAATTTTCTAAGATCAATCATGGGATAATGTAGTATATATAGTATTAATTGTGTAATTAAAAAATCATATCGACCATATGATATGTGCATACCATAATTTGGACAGATATTGTTCCATAAGCTGAGGAAAAAAAAGCTAACAAAATACACTTATAAAAAGAAGTGCTCATTTACCTCCCTCTCTTGGCACTAGAGAGGCCCCACCTCAAATACTGTGTTTGGTTCTGGGCACCTCAGTACAAAAAGGACATTGAGGTGCTGGAGCAAGTCCAAAAAAGGGCAACAAAGCTGGTGAAGGGTTTGGAAAACATCCCTTATGAGGAGTGACTGAGGGTCTTGGGGCTGTATAGTCTGTGGAAAAGGAGCCTGAGGGGAGACCTTATCACTCTTCACAAATACCTGAAAGGAGGTTGTAGTGAGAGTGGGGTTTGTCTCACTGGTGTCTCATTTGTCTTCTCACTGGTGACAAATGGCAGGACAAGGGGAAATGGCTTCAAGTTGCATTAGGGGTGGTTTATGTTGGATATCAAGAGAAACTTCCTTACAGAAAGGGTTGTTAAGCACTGGAACAGGCTCCCCAGGTATGTGGTTGAGTCTCCATCCCTGAGTGTGTTTAAAAATCAGCTGGATGTGGTGCGTGGGGACATGGTTTACTGGTGGGTCATCAGGAACAGGGTAATAGGGTTAGGACAAGGCTGGAATCGATGATCTGGAAGGTCTTTTCCAGCCTGAGCAATTCTATGATTCTATGATTCTATTAGAAACAACTTTTGTGTTGCTGCCTAGGGAGTAGATTTTATGCTTGTTCATCTTGACTGATCTGAGCCCACCTATACTAGCCATAATAATGATAATGGAAATGGGCTTCAGGAAGGGGAGGTACTGGTATTTTCACGAAGGAAATTTGGCTTGTCAGGAACACAATCAAAAAGTCAGAATCCTTAGTGGAACGGAGTTGGGTGTGAACTGATAGCATCAGTTTTTCTACCGGACGAGCAAGGACTTAAAAATACTTGTTCTTGCAGAAGAATGAGAAATTGTGAGGAGCTTCTCTTTACATGTACACTGTTTAGTAGAGGACAGCTTTATGACACCAATGGATTTTGTCATTCGGTGACTACAGGGACAGTCCTTAACCTCAACAGCCTGAGAGAGGACAGTGCTGGGCACAGTCATGTTCCTTTGAATGAGCAGAGAGAAGAGCTGTTCTGTGTCTGACCTGGAGGAAGCCTCCCTGCCCCAGGCCGCCGGGAGAGGGGTGCCTCTGCTGTTGGATGCTGATCTTTGCCTGCCCAATACTTGTGCTGTGGTCTGCCTTATGAAATAGGATATTTTTCACTGTAGAAGTCACTGAAGAGTCCCTAGTCTTTTGTCTTGCATCTATATTTTTAGATTCTTCTGATTGTTGCTTTATTTTTAAATCAGAATAGAAAATACTCTTTAAATTTTTACCTCACATATCTGTGCTGATGTCTCTTCAACAAGATTTTGCTGCTAGCAAAGATTTCAGAAATGGCAACTGTAATTTAACACTTCATTTCCAAAGCCCTTTCACAGCTTCTGTTTTTGAGAAATGCTTCTAACTAGGCAAACTTCCAGGATGCTTTGGTGTGCAGGATATGGGCAACTTTCTGTGATACACTTTGCAGAATGCTAAAGAAGACAAAATTATTGTGTCATTTCTTCCTGTTCATCAGCAACACTTGTATCCTGACAGAAGTCAGGCTGACAGGGAAAAGCTTTTGCTGTATTTTATTATCACTGCAGACCGTGTTACTTACCTCATCTTATTTGAAAATACTAGGTCTCAGGAACTATAAGATACCCAAACTAGTTAATTAACTCACATTAATTAAATCAGTTTCATGGTGAGGAAAGGAGCATGTACTGTGTTTTAATTAAGAGTGAGGAGGGGAGGGGAAGAGGAGAATGAGGGCTGGTGAGGAGCTGCCTAACATGCAAGAAGAGCAAAAGGGAATGATTGTGGCATGGTGCAGCTGTGAGTGGCATTTGGGAGCAATGAAGTTGTGTAGCTGGAAAAGGCAAATATGGAGAAGCAGGGAAATGGAGAAGCTGGTTAATATGGGGGGTTATTGAAGTAACCCCAAACCGCATTTGGCAGAGACAAGAGTAATGGAAGGGATGAAGGTGGATAAATGTTATATTTTGTCGGCTTTGTAAAAATCAGAGATGTGGATTCCTTACTATAGAACAGAAGATGAAACCACTAATGTGCTTCCTTGTTTACCTCCTCTTCCTTTTGCTTTCTTAAGTTGCTGATAATGGCTTTTTTTCATTGTCTCTCTGTGTGAACCTTCACACTCAATAGCAGAATCTTAGGTTTTATGGAGGAGGTACTTTGGTCAGGGAAGGTTAGTGAGGGAAAGCAAAGAGTTAGTGAGCAAAGAGAAGCTATCATAGGAATTATATTTTAATCTTTTTAAAATTAATAATATATCTTGAGGAAAATTCAAAACCGAGCATTGGAATACACTGGAAAATGCTTGGCAGTAAGTATCTGAGAACATACTGGAGAATTGTAGGCAGATAAAAAATGCTACTCTGATGCCTACTAGGGAGGTCCCTCCTCAGTCCATAACATGTCCTTTCACTCCATTCAGAGAAGTATCAGATCTGCATTCTGTAGTCAAGGTATTATGCTCAGGGGTAAAGGGCAACACAGAGATGGGGTCTGCATGGATAGCACAACTTGGGCAGTTGTGCAAGGACATTTTGCTTCAGTGCAAAGATGTGGTGTGGTGACAGATCAGAAGATGCCAGAGATATTAAAAGCCTGTCTTGGAGGATAAAGAGGCAGCTGTTAAAACAGACACTGAACACTTCTTAAATCCAACTTCTTTCAATCCACATCTGACTCAGTCCCGAAAATTGCCTGTCATTTTTGAAAAGGATGCCTTTTGTGTTTCAGTGTAAAAGATAATGCTAGGCAGGGAGGAGAAAGCATGTACTGAAAAAGAATTTGTAGTATTTGTTCTTTGCCCACAGAGTTTTTCTAAATTTATTAAGGTACTCTGTTACCACTGTCCCTGAAATGAGTCAATTTTAGAAAGCCTCATAATACTTATAACCACCTGATTTATAATTTGTTTTGGTTTGAAAAGCTAAGCTAAAATTACACAGAACTTTGTAGAAGGTTTAGGAACCAGGTAATTATAATCAGATATTATATGATTATCTGACAATGCAAGTTTTTTTTTCTTTTCAATTTTTTGAGTAATTTAATTTAAATTAGCTCATTTGAATTACCTTGTGTCCACTCTTAAAAAGCAATCAGGCCAAAGGAGAATGATGATATGGCTGAAGACATGCAGCTGTTTTCTAACAAGAGCATGCATGCTATCATTTTCGGACAGCTGTGGAGTGCAGAGCCACACATAGGCTCTCCTGTGCCAGTGCTGCTGTTACAGCACTGAAACCTTCTCTTACATCCAGGACTTTGTGGTTTTGTTGCATTTGTAAGAGCATGGTATTTGGCAAAAAATACCTGAAGAATGTAAACAGTTTTGCCCATTTCAGCCTTAGGACCTATGCATTGCTAAAAATTATCGCAAAGATTCTTGTAAAATGCAAAAATTAGGGCTATGGCAGAGTAAAGGAAAAACCTCAACATCCTTATCTGTATTACAGTGCTGTTAAACACATTAATCACTCTTCTGACTACAGATGAATTGTAGTGTCATTGATTGTATTAAAATACAGGCCTGTAAAATACATTCCAGCAATACAGTTTTGGCAATAAAAATACTTTTCCCTTCATATCTTAGTATTTAGATCCTCATCCAGGAAAAACCCAAATGATCAATGATCTATCCTAGAAATAGTTGCTCTTAGAAGCAACTATCAACCCTTTTAAAATATACCAGAACAACTGCCTATTTTTAACATGAGTTTCAAAATGAAAGCATACATAATAGACAAATACTTAAAATTAACAGCTGTGTTGAGGCAGAACTACAAATAAAGAGGCTTACAATCAAAACCAAGTAGTCTCAGAAATACTAGCATCTTTCAAGACTAAAATGTAAGGTTCCTAGTCACCCTCTCATAAAATTCTAAGTATTTTTCCAAACCATAAAGATTATACTTAGTTCAATTCATGTATGAAGCTAAGTATAATTCCTTTCAAACTGATAGTAGTCCCACAATTCCAAATACCTTCCAAATCTCCAAAATTTGTTTCCCTTTGAAATATATCCTAGGTGGATCCAACTACACATCCTATCAAGGCCTTTTAAAATCTCAAACTCCAAACAGTTTATCTTTGAACCTTCAACTAGCTTAATATTAAAATGCACTGAAAACGAAGAACTGCTTTTGCCTTGATAACAGGAAGTGCAGTTATCTAGGCAAGAAGAAATGAGAGATCTCTGCTCTCTTCCTGCTGTAGTGATCTAATGTCCAAACTTCACACTATCCTTTAATTACATCACCTTATCAACTCTCTGTGTCATTTATTTTATAACAGGCTTTTGGGTTATTATCCAGATATTTTTACAGCCATACAGTTGAGTGCTTCTTTTATTGACCACTGTTTGTCTTTGTCTCTGCAGATCAACCAAGTATTCAACTGAAGTAAAAATACAAATCTTTTAAGTCTCAGTTTTAATCTTGTTCTGTAAGACTTACTTGCTTTCCGAAAGGTCGCATTTTCTCATTACTTTGTTTTCATGTTCTTTTGTCTCTGAAATCCCAACAACAGGAGTTCATGTGACTGGCTCATAATAAGTTATTTCCTTGGTAAGAGATTCCCCTGTCAGCACCCTAAACCTAATCGGGGAACTGCCACTGCTAGCAGTGGCAAGCAACTCTGGGAAGGTGTCTCTGCATACACAGCACTGCTCACCCATGCACATGTCTCCACGTATATGAAATTTCAGCATTCTCCATGTTGAGAGGTGAGGATGGGAAACTAGTGCCAAAGAATCCTTGCTCCCTGATTCTCAGTTTCAGCCTCTCTGGATCTACCAGGCACTGATCTTTAACGTAGAGACTGAGTTGGCATTTTGGGTATTAAATTCTGGTGGTTAAAACAAGGAGGTAGCAAGGAGATGGTTTCTGAACTGGTCAATTTTAGCTTTGGATTTTCTTTTAATCCTTTTACTCTTAAGTTATTTTTATGCCTCACTTTATCTCTGGGTTAAATAACGTTAATCATATCCCTCAGAGATGTGAAGCCTCAGATTGTTATATTCTCAAAATACTTTACAAAGATTATGTTACAGATCATCATGAAATGGATTCCCATCCCACAGAAATTTTCAAAGTATTAAAACATTTCTCTTTACTGAATCAGGACAAAAATCAAATTAAAAATGGGGGAAAAATTGGTTTAGAACATTCATTTCAATTCTGCATTTCAGTACCTTACATTTAGTTTCACTCATTCTAACTTTTCCCTTCAATTAGCTTGCATTTCCAGCTGAAATTAATTTTGAATCAGCAAACTGGAAGTTTTTATTTAAAACAGTAGTTATAAAATGTTCCAGCAGTGCCTGTTTCAGTACTGTATTTGAAAAACTGTGCTGAAGCCTTGTCGTTCTTACAAGCAACTTGGTTTTGAATATTTGCTTTTCCAGTTAGAAATCAAAAAGTTTCCTTGGGAAATGTAGAGAGAACCACAAGTCCTCAGGTGTCGCCGATAATGAACTGGGAGCTTAGGCCCAGCTGTGCCCAATAATTAGGGCCTGCCCCAGCCGGAAATGGGCGGGGCTGAAGGGCATGATAAAAGGCATGCTCCCAGAAGCAGAAGAGATGAAGATGCCTGAGGAGAGGAATGGCAAGAGGGCTCCGGAGAAGAGCCGTGTCCCCAAGAGAAGGGCTCGCCGCAACAACTGGTGGAGAATGCGGGCAACAATAGCAGCCGTGAACGCTGAGGTAAAAAAAGAAGCTCTACACGACCACGTTGGTGCGGGAAGCTCTACAAAGCCTGGCTTAAATGCGAAAGGCGATATAAAGAGCTTCGAAATACGCAACCACGTCAGATGGAGCTACTACAGTGGTGCGGGATGCTCTATAAAGAGCTCCAAAAACGCAACCACGAAAAAAAAAGCTCCACAAGGCCAGGCTTAAATGCTGTAGGTGGCGTGTAGAGCTCGGAGTAAAAGCCAAGCATGGCAAGATACAACAGCCCGGAATGGCAAGCCAGGCAGGAGAGAAGAATGAGGCTTGAAAGGCGCAGTGAGTTGGCGCACGGAACTCAAGTCCAAGGAATGCTGAAGCTGAAGCGGAGCTCTGAGTGTGCATCAAGTCACTGCGGTCCTGAAACGGAGCCTCCCAGGGACACGCGATGCGGTCCTGAAACGGAGCCCCCAGGGACACGTGATAAGACTGGTGCGCTGAATGCTCGGAGAAGCCTCTGCGTGGCCAGGCATCCCGAGGTGGCGAGTACCAGCGGAAGCTGAGCTGGTGCTCACGAGACCTCATCTCCTGCTGATAACAAAGGCTAAACTCCTGCTGATAACAAAGGCTAAAGCGGTGCAAAAAAGCCGGTAAGAGCCAGAATTTTTCCCCCACAAAAATGTTGAAAAATAATGATGAAATGTTAAAAATAGAAAAATAATGAAATGTTTAAATTATTGAAATGTTTGAAAATGAAATGTTAAAATGAAATGTTAAAAATAATGAAATGTTAAATTATTGAAAATGAAATGTTGTAAATTATTGAAAAAAAAAAAAAGTTTATTTTTTCAACAAACAACAAAAAGGGGGGAAATGTAGAGAGAACCACAAGTCCTCAGGTGTCGCCGATAATGAACTGGGAGCTTAGGCCCAGCTGTGCCCAATAATTAGGGCCTGCCCCAGCCAGAAATGGGCGGGGCTGAAGGGCAAGATAAAAGGCATGCTCCCAGAAGCAGAAGAGATGAAGATGCCTGAGGAGAGGAACGGCAAGAGAGCTCCGGAGAAGAGCCGTGTCCCCGAGAGAAGGGCTCGCTGCAACAGGGAAACTCCACTATCATTGTCTTGATTGAGTGGATTTAGAGACCTAATTAGTTGCTTGCACAAATGACTGGTGACACTGGAGGTCCCCTCAAACATCTTTTAGATCTTGCTTGACCTTGTGCTGCCTCTACACAAGTGGGAGCATCCACAGGGGCTCTGCCACATCTTACAGCCCATGCCAAATGTCTCAAGTACCCTATGGCAGCTCATTTGACACCATCTTACACAAGTGAATTAAGCCCAGAGAAACTGGGCTATAGGAGAGTGATGGTTGAGATTTCACCAGTGGTGGCTGATGGGTATATGATTTCTGTTTTTCCAGCCTGGGATAATTAAGACAACTCTCAATTACATTTCTCAGCGAAGCTGTTTCAAGGTAAATTTAGCTTCTGGTGTTCAGCTTTTCTGAATATATTTCTGTAGATGCTTAGCAGTTAGAGGGATTAGGAAAAAAAGCAGGTGGCAAATAATTTTCTGCATTTGACTTAGCTTCCTGTGATGTCACTGAATATACAGCACGTGTACCCTCCTCTGATCTCATGTTTTAGCTACAACGAAACTCTCTTCTCCTGTTCTGTTAGCACATTTGAGCGTATCTCTTAAGATCTCTTCCCACATAATCACTTTGTGATTTAAGTTCATCATTAGCACTACACATTCTAATAATTGTGCTTATTATATCCTTCTAAGAGGCATAGCATATCACTTAATTTGCTGCTTTTTTTTTTTATAGCATTTTAATCTTGTCTCTTATTCTCGTGGTGTTAGATGTACTAAAAAATAGCGTCTTTTCCTGAAGTTTGTACGTTGTTCTGCTCTGTACCTTGTCTCGATTCTTATTTTCCTAGCTAAACATACAATTAAAGACTATTAATAGATGTCTTCCATATCTAGATGGATCTAATCTTTTCTCATTTTAACTGTTTTTAGTTTAAGATTTGTAAAGAAAATAATATGTACTTGGGTGAAAGGGAAGATCAGCTATGAACTAGAAGAAAAAGTGGTCAATTAAATGGTTGGATTTCTCAATGGAGGATGACAAACCATAAAAATCTTGAGAAACATGTGCCAAATTTTTTCCTATTCAGTCATGTGATAAAGAGCATGGGAGAGTAAGGTGACAGTTTCCCAGTAATAGAAGGTTTGTGGGGGAAGTAAAAACAAGTGTTAATTACCAAGACTGCAGAAGTATTCCTCAGTGCTGGCTGATACGGTGATGAGGTGTCCAATGAAACTTAATGTTAATAATGAGGTGATGTGTGTGGGGAAAACAGGTCTCTCTTGGATGCTCACTGGTGGGTTCTGAGGAAACTGTTCTCTCTCAGCAAAGAGATTTTGGAGTTGTAGTAGTTAATTCTCTGTAAACATCATCTCAGTGTACAGACACAGTCAAGCAAGTAAACAGGACAGTAGTGATTAGTAGGAAAGGAGCATTAGCAATGCATAATGAGTGTAGAAGAGAAAAGAATCCATGGTAGACATGCCTTCAAAGCACTGGGCAAGTCTGGCTTTCTAACTTGGAAAAGAGTATAATAGATAGAAAAAATACAGAGGTGGACAATAAGAAGGATTAAGTATAGTTTTTGTATAAAGAACAGCAGGATAAATTAGGAGTCTTTAACCCAGGGGTCTGTTAAAGAAGAAGGGTATAGAGAGGGATGTGGCTGTTCACTTCTTCTCTCATTCAAAAAGCAACTAAGCCAAGTTCTGCTTTGGTATTTTAGGTACAGATGTTCTGTCACTTTACATGGAGCAATCACGTTACTTGGATACTCTTTATAATGCAGCCAAGGATAATAAGCTTCTGAATATTGAGCAGATATCTTCATTCTTCTGTGAGTAATGACTAGGAATAGCTGAACTTTGCTTAATTTTGGATCCCGGGGAGAAAGAAGAAATGTCACTGGAAGAACACGGTATTCACGATTTGCAGGGGGTAGGAGCTTGGCACACTATGGTTACTGGGAGGATGAATCTTAAAAACCTATGGGTTTATATCTCAGCAAAAATGTTCATTGATGTGAAAAAGTAGTTGAAGAGGTGTGCAAAATCTGAAACTCCAGAAACCTTGCCTTTTGTTTTTTAATGACATGGGATCTTTGTTTAATCAGCACAGGAAACAATCTGCTGCCCTTTTTTGGCTTTGCATAGCTTAGTAAAAAGAAGCCAACTAATTGTTCCACTGAAAATTCAATGTTGCTACAACATTACAGTTCATCAGAGACAGAAATATGTCTGGCAGTGTGTTTACTTGTAGGAAATATCCGCGGAGGCTTAAAGGACGACACGTAGTCACCAATATGGTTAAAGTGAAGTCGTTTATTCACAGTGGACACTCGCTTTATATAGAGCCTTTGTTTATATAACGATATCTTGCAGGTGGCTATATCTTGGACACAAATTCTGTTCTCACAGAACTTCTGCTGGCTACCTCATTATCCTGTTATTCTTCTTTTCTTCTCCCAGCTCCCTTATCTTTTTCCCATAGCTCATCTTTCAGTAACCTTGCAACTGGGTCTCAAGGCCCTTAGTTTACTCTAACTAAAGCTAAATAGTCAGGATTGTTCACATGTCTGTTTTCTTCCAGACAGTTTCCCAACATTTACTTAATACTTTATGTTCTCAGAATTTGCCCATGATGAGCAGTTATTTGTTGGAAGTCAAGGCATAAGCAAGTATTCAAAATGAACGTGACAATTTTCTGAATGAGATGAAACTACATTAATACTGGCTATGTAGTCATTATATATTGCTGAAGACAAAAATTTCTAAGAATAATCCAAGCAGACCATAATTAGCTAGCTTCTAGTCCCTCTCATCTTGGGGAGATAAAAATGAAATCTACCAGTACTGATCTTCCCAACCAAATCCACATGCGTTTTCTAAAGATTGGTGGTTTGCAGGACTCCTGTTCTACAGATAAATCACCTTTCAGAGGAGGATCTGTCCATATTCCAGTAGGATTTACCTTAATTAGAGGTAACATAAAAGAGTAATATAAGGTATTAAATTCTGTTCTGTCTAGGTATTGCAATATGCAGAATATCTTTTGACAGAGTTCCTTCTCAAAGTAACAGCTGTCCATGTATATGTTCATACACAAGTTGTTATTCTATCTGTATATGTGTATAAATGAACTACCTAGGCAGCTCTCAGTTTTGGGGTTTTATATATATATATATATATATATATATATATATATATATATATATATATACCAAAATTCTTGTTCTTTCAAATAATGGACAAGCTTGATGCTTACTTTTGCTTCATTTTTCTTATATAGTTTGCCAGTATCTTTGTCTTTCTGAAGAGCCAAATATTTAGACTGAGGAACTGAGTGTATTTTTACAGATGATATATTTCCTACAAGGTTTTTTTGGACAGACTCTAGGGCACTGATGGATGTCTAGTAATGTATAAGGTATTTAGGAGAGCAGTGAATATTTTCCAGAGCATCACTTTGGAACATCTCCTGGCTGCCCAGACCTGTTGAACTCAGAAGATACTGCTGCTGTAGCAGAAACAGCAGAATACGTTTTCACCTCATTACTTCAGTATTCAGTACAGAATATTAGTTATGCTAACAAGGAAGATAACTTTGTGTGGAGACCCCAGGCTGAGAACTGGAGAAGCTAATGCACCAGTGGACATAATGGAGGGTGTTAATGTCAGCACAAGGAGCGGGTGGAATGATAAAGAAAGTAGTATCTTCAAATGCCACAGCTTAATTACCCAAAAAGTGTCTGACAGAGCATGTGCTTATGTGAAACATCTCTTCGGTGTATGAGTAGATCTAATAATTTTCCCAGTGTGTCACGATTCAGCAAACCCAAAATCATGTGGGACCTTTTTTCTTCTCCCATATAGTAATAAAACCCATGTTTTCTTTCTGTGGCCACTCACAGCTCTTTCAGCTGTACCATTTTCCAGAATATCTCACCTTCTCTACAGAATCACTACTGTATGGACAAGTATTTCCTGGCAAATGTGGTTCTATTCTGAGCAATGTAAACTCCTGTGTATGCAGGGGGACTCTGCTAGTCGTGAGCCAAGGGTCAGGGCAGGGATCCCTCCCTCCTCAACCCCCAGGTGAGGCCAGCAGGACAGTCCTTGCAAGCCAGCACTTGTCAACTGTGGTTGTGGTACATTTGGGTGGTGTTTGTAGTTCGGTTGGGTAGGCTTCCAGGTAAGCAGAAAGGAACAAACCTAATTTTTTTTAGTACCATAAGGCTCATTTTGCAATGCTGCAATGCAGGAGAGAAGCTGATACAGACACCAAGAACTTGCCCACACTCATCCTTGCACCATTTTCATGCAATGAACCTAAAATGATACACGTGTTTGGTATCAAAGTGGCATATAGTGAAATCTGAGTTGGGGCCATTCTCCTGCCATGCTCCCTTGCTTAAATGCACAGATACTCCCTAGACAAAGGTACCATCTGCACCATTTTTGAGTGCTTGAGTGGTGTATAAAATGAGACAGCGGGCCTGAGAGGGAAATGCCTGTTCTTGCACTGGCTGGTGAAGTGACACTTTTGAGAGGCAAGGGGGTAGAAGACATGCAGGAATTCATCCTCTCCATCTCTCCCCCCAAAAGATCAACTCCATGCAGTCAATTTCTGTTTTTTGAGATGAAGATGTTATATAAAATTTTCAGGTAAATTGTAACATTTATCCCAAATGAAAAACAATTTGTGATGCTCTATAAGGAAGCTGGGATCTGATTACACCAGCATTATCTCCAAATACTCATGTAGCATATTTGTCCACTTTGCATACATGTATGTGATAATAAGTGGAGATCCATCCCATTCATTTTGTTTTAATAGACCAGCAGCTATAAAAGCACATCACAGCTTTTTAAGAAGTTACTAGAAGAGTATGTTATTTTTAAACTTTGGAGTCCCTATAAATGAGGGTGTTTTACCTAAAGGTTCTCTTTTGCTAAATGAGTGTAAATAGGTGTTCTTCTTTCTATGGGAAATCATTCTTTCCTCTTTTCTGAATAATTTTGTTAAATTAGGAAAGCCTTTGAAAAGTCCTCAAATAATGATAGCATGTGAAAAATGTAAAATATAATCTAGGCTTTCTTTTAAGATTAATGACTATTTCATTGTTTTATTGGTAATAGCAAATGCTTTTCAAAATCAAAGTAACTTATAAGAATCCAGGTATTTACACTGCTACTGAAATTGTGTTTTGATTTCTGTGACATGATCCCTGATTCCTGTGACAAGAATCAGTTCAGTATTTTTGTTCTTAGATTCCCCCTCCTTTGTCTTGCAGCTACTTGTGGCAGATTCCATTAACAATTGCAGTAGGAAATGCGAGCCACATCTCATCAGAGGCAATTATATGGGTGTCTAACAAATCAGGTAAAAATAAACTTTCCTCCCAGTGGAATCTCATAAGCATACTTGTGTTTTCCTCAACTGTTTATTTCTAATTGATCCTAGTTAATTGTTTAGTTGCTCTGCACCCAGTTTTAACTACTTGAAATGAATTACAAAAAGGAGAGTTGGGAAGGGAGGAGTAATGAAGGATGAACAACAAGCAAGATTTATAATTAGTGCAGAAGTTAGTCTAATAAAAAACTTTTACCTAGAAATGTGTATATATGTGCTAATTACTTTATATTTAGCAACACATATCAAATCACTGATGAATGCAATTCACTTTAATGATTGGTGAAAGTTAAATGTAATATTTTTGTAGAAAACCATCCAATTAATATGACCTGCTAAATGGAAAGTATTTAGAATTCTGGCTTTTTTAACTCCAGTCCATAGTCTGAACCAGGACTAAGAAGTGCTTCCTGTCATTTAAAAGTTTCCTTATAGATCTATCAAAGTATTTCTTTTCTCTACTAGATAACACGAAGCTGGATCTCAAAAGAGTATTATTTTTACTACTTATTTTCTGCCTCCTCAGTTCCTACATTATCATAATAGCTATTATCCTGAGGACAGCTAAGGTGGATACCAGCATTTTTTTGTCACTTAAAAAAGGAATCCTGCCATAGAAATGTCATTAAATATTTCTTTATTTCCTTAGCAATTTATGCTGCATCAGCTGACATTGTTGGACTAGAATTGAAGAGACTGAGGGAAGAAAAGTGGAGACTTGAATAGAATGATTATATGAAAAATGAAAGAAGAATCCATGCATTCCTTTAACACAGGGGCTGTAGAGGAAGATCTGACCCTTTCTTGTAAAATTAGATCAGCCTTTTACGTTCAGTATGCTGTGGAGGAACAAGTCCATAAAACTACTACCCAGTCTTTTAAGATCTACTTCTATCAAAATGCCTTTAAGGAATCAACAAATTAATGATGACCAGTGTGAGCAATGATTTTGGGGTGGCTGCTACATAGAAATCAAAGAAAAAACTTTCTGATTAATCAGTTTCCTGTGTAGCAGATCAATGCCACTGTGATCTATTGTCATTATCCTTGCTCTGTCTCATTACTTTCTCACTCACTGACTTGCTGTGCCTCATTGAAAATGATACCGTAAACTTAAGGCTCCAGCAAGGATGTCCTCTTGCTTCTATTTCTTGTTGTCTAGCTCAGCTGGAGAATTCTGCAACATAAAGTCAGTAAGAACATTCCTGGTTGTACTCAGTGTATGATTTGGGGTGGTATAAGAAATTTTTTTAAACTCTGGAGACTTTCTGCATCTAGTATGTTTGTTTCATGGGGATGTGAGAGGGATTCTGAGACTGGAAAGGATGGTTTCCAGGATTAATTCTTGTGGACAGGAGTTATCCTGCTGTGCAGAGGACACACAGGTGTCCCAGTGAGTGGTCTAGGAACATCTCTATAAGCTGAAGAAAACAAACTGCTACAGAGTTAAAATAACAATGCTACAGAGGATATTGGGAAGACATTTGACCACACATAAGTGATCACATTGTTCTCTGAGTATAATTGGATGCAGATACTCAAATCAAATTTGGAGGAAACGCTGTTCCATGCCCTCTTTAGGAAGGACTGGGTCTTTCTTGTTTACTAAACTGCTGTGCTAAAGAAGCTTTCAGTGTAAACTGAGTGACAGTCTTTTGTCTGTCATATAATACTGATCACATACCTCATTTCAGGAGCCAGTAATGAAGAAGCACCAAGTTAATAACTACCATTTCGATAGCTTGGCTTATCACTTAAAGTTTTGAATAAAATGAAACTTTTGTGTGTATCATATGAGAGAAATTAAACCATAGCAGTTTTGAAATAGCTACTTATCTTGGCATCTTGACATCCTTTTTTTTTTTGTGGTAGTTTAAATAACAATTTTGCAGGAGAATACACCCCGACCTTAGCACTAGTTTTCACCAGGGAGAGGTTATTTGCTGATGGAAGAATATCTTCCTTCATGTACATCCAGAAGGACAAGAGAATGAATTACTTATTTTTGCATCCTCTTTGGTGCCATGTCTGTGACCTCATCAAGGTACTGTAGGATGCCAACTGGCATATTCATGAGCAAGGGATAAGAGGAGGCTGTCATATCTTGTGAGAGACACTGAATGTAGGATGCTTGGGTCGCTGCTCTCTACTCATCCTTGTCATGTCTGCTTACATACTAGAGGTATGCAGAATGCTGACTGTTAAATATGCTGAGCAGGATTAATTCAGAATTAACTCATATATTAATTCAATTAGTATAATTGCAGATCATCCCATCTGCTGGCAACAGAGCGCATTATCCCTACTCTTCACAACACCAAGGTGAAGGGACACACTGGGAATTCCAAATAGGCAGCACCTTTTTGAGATGCAATTCATTGTCCTTTACAACAAATCCTGTAGAGAGGACAGTGCTGGGCCTTGGCAACTTGTCTGACAAAGTGCATAATCTCCCAGATGTTTCATATTCAGTATAGTACACTTCACATCTTCTTGTGCAAAGTATATAGTCATAGTTTTGAAGGTTTTCATTTTACAAGTGCTTCTACCAGTCTCTCTTCTCCTTATCCAGTGATCTGTAGCATTTATGTAACCATTTCTCTACTCCTCAGTTTATATACCATCCATCAGATGACCCTTTTAATGGCTCAGATTGTCTGGGTGAATGAAATGCTGCTCTCAGAGTGCTTCACAGGTGTGTCACCACCTTTTTTCCTCTTCACTGCTCATAGCTATGATGATGCTGATCTTTTTCAGATGAGTAACAGCTATTAAACCTCTGAAAACTAAGCCAGTCACGAAGCAGATGTCTCATGGTCAGGTTTCTTATCCTTGATGAGGTCAGAGACATCAGATTAAGATGGCTGCATCTTTGTGCTACAATCTTGCACATCTTCTGAGTGATAGATTTCACTAGCTCTGTGGAAATCATTAGTGTTACAAACTTCTGCTCCGAGCTACAGGGTTTTTTCTGTTTCTCCTAGTTAAGGTGCCTATTTTGTGTCCACTGTTATGATGTTCCACAGTGTTTGGAGATCGGCCCCAAATCAGTAGCAGGTAAAAAAATCAAGGACCAGCTTTAAACTCAGCTTGTTCCCACAAGACAACTGCTTAGCAGGCCTTGCAGGATGGTGTTTGTGTTTGCTGCTGAAGGTGGAAGCACAGGCTCACCTGTCACATTTCTGCAAATCCTGAAGTGACCTTAACCTCAAGTGAGGAGGTTTAGCTAGCATCCCTTTCAACTAAGTGAGCAAGACTTTGTAAAAGGGCATATTTGCCATTCCCTGGGCAAGGCTGTTCTGGTGCTCAGGCTTCAGGTAAGAAACATCTCTATGGGACTCAGCAAGTGCTGCTGAACTTGCTGATGTACCTTTACAGTCTGACTCCCTGGCCTTTCTATTCTCACCTCCTGTACCTTGACTGATTTGTTATATCCTAGGGAAATACACCTCTGATAGACATCCCTGCTACTGGTAAAGTTACTCTTATTTAGACTCCTCTTAGCATCTCCACAGGATTGCTATGAGATGGGGGAAAATGTTCAATAGGGCAATTTCCTTCCAAACACCAAATCCCAACTTACTATATTATGCCACCCCATACTAGATAATCTCTACTTTACTGTAAGCTACTTGACAACCTTATTCTCCTCCATGAAGTGTTTTGTAGAAGTCAGATGCTTCTGAACTGGAGTTTCCTGGCTGCCCACTGGGAAATTGAGCATTAGTGCAACGTTAGAAAAACACCTTTTCTTTTCCTTCCTGAGACTCAGCTGCAGAGCTTGACCTGTGCTGCTTCCAGACTTCACTCTTTTATCTTTCACAAGAGGGAGGAGGGGAAATCCTGTGAAGTAAAATAAATACATTGCTTCTGCTTCACAAATTTAGCCAGATGTAGTGAGGATCAGGGATACAAGACTTGCAGTCCTGGCATGATTTTTACGGAGTGAGACTGAGTCTTTTCCCCTTATCCCAACAGCTGATAAAAGATCCTAACTGAAGACTGATACTTACATTGTGTATCACCTTAGACATTACCAGTTCCATCATACAGTAATGTTGATGGATTAAAGTCTGAGGAAAGAGTCACAAATCATATTTACACACACAAGAACACAATCATATTTACTTCTGTGCTCCATTTACTGTGTTTTTTACTATACTGAAACTTTTTTTTCTCCAAGATGGAGCTATAGCAACATAGCAAATAAGATGGGAACTTTTTCTTCTGGTTTGCCTTCCACTCTTGTTGTGGAAAGTTCTTGCAAAAAGATGTGCAGAATTTAGTTAAAGCTAGTATCTTTCACAAAATATTGTTTTTGTGATTAAATTCCTCATGGAACATTTTCTTTGTCAGAATAATTTCACTTGCTGTTGTTAGCGTGAAAATGTGCTATTCTTGTGCAGTGATTTTTCAAGGAAAATGAAGTTAGTTCTCCCAGTGGAGATTCTACCAGCATAAACCAACTGCTAACTATGCTAGGGGCATTGTATAAAATGAAGAGTTAAACTAACAACTGTGAGTCTGAACACTTGAAATGGTAGTAGAACTACCATAGCATGGGCTAAACTATGCCCGTGCCCTTGTCAGCAATGGAGTAGTGTCTTGTAGATGGGTGTTCTTCACCCAGACCTGCCTCATAAAGTGCTCATGTTGCCATGCAGAGTATTAGGCTACCATCATTCCTGCTGGTTTTGATGGAATTGAAGTTGTTTGAGAGCTGAGAGAGCTCAGAACTTTATTCTGTGTGCAGTTAGCACCAGCTGAAGGACTGTCTTACACTTCCAGAGCAGACAAAAATGAGAATCAGTCTCTACCTGATTTTCTTGCTTCAAAAGAAATGTGAAAAAATTAACAATTTCCTCCTAAAAGTCTCCTATATGTCTGTAGCAAAACTGAAAGTTTCAGAGCAGTATTATTCTCTGAGGCATCCAGACAAAACATGACCATGAAAAAAACACTTTCTGTTGGAAGAAGATGAAAAAAAAATTTCTTCTGATCTCAAATATGACTGCATATGAATTTTTAGACTGAATTTTAAGAGGTGAACTAAACCTATCAAAGATAAATTTCTTCCCTAATGAAATCTTTGTTGTTTAGAAAGTCATGAATGGTTTAATATAGGGATTAACACTGAATGACTACCTTTTCCCTAACTATAATACTTTTTATCAGAAAATTAATAAATATGTTTGTTTCAGGTGGAGAAATTGCCCAGATGTATAGAAATTTTCAGTGCAGTATTCACCATGAGAAAGAATTCGTTTTATAGGAAGGTATGACAATTGACAGACTCAAATATCACCTTCCAGTAAATTATATAGAACTACACGAAACACATACATCAGTCAGTCCTTTAAAATAGCTACCTCCCTGTATGAGCTGGAAAGGTGTGAAAGATTCCTGCCCTATATTTCAGGAGAAATTCAGCACATGAGTCATCTTATCGAAAAATGTTAGCAAGGAGCTAGGGTTGGATTTAAACTGACCAAAACAGCAATAATACTATTGATCTTTGGAAAGATACTGTTCTCCATTAAAGCAACATATGTTCGAGGTGTTGCATAGCTGTTACTTGAAAAAATAGGTTATTTTGAACTTGTCATATTTGACTGGCAAGCATCATTCAGTATTCTATTGAATCATAAGTGATTTCCTCACCTTGAAGATCAAAATTTAATACAAAAACTCAAGAAAAAAGTGTATGTATTTTTTTTATTACATCTGATTTGAAAAGTTCCCTTTTAATCTATTTACCCAAATATTAATGGGTGTTCATAGCCCATGGTGCTCCTTTGAGGTGGCACAGAGGTGCAGGAATTAATTAGTTACAGGTAGCTGCTTTCAGTGATGGTGGGTGGCAATTAAAGGTTATTTTGCAACAGCAAACATGGGTGGAAAGCAGAACTGCGTTAAGATGCTAGGAATTTCTGCCAGTCATGAGGAGCCTGTTTCTGACCCCACATGGCAGTATGCCCCTGAAGACCCAGAGAAGCTCTAAAATTCATTGTTCCCCTCAGCAGTCTCTCCTAGGTACAGAAGTGGGTCTTTTTGCTGTTGCTCTTAAAAAACCCAGTAGGCTGACAACGAACACAGCTGAGATTTAGGGATGACAGATTGTATTTGCAGCACCACACTGAGTAAAACACTGGTAGGGTGGGGTAGATCCAGATTCACATTCTTGTCTCCCTCTTTTACAGCATCTCTTTGATCTGTATCTGTTGTAATAAAGTGGCTGTATTGCTATGCTGTAAATTGGTATGATCTTTTACAGTATTTCTACAGTAATGTTTTCTTCATATAAGATTCAGTGATTTACACAGGAACTAGGATTCAAGTCTTCCTTAAATGTGCTGGAGCAACTGGATGATTCTGACTTCAGATCCAGTGAAAGAAAGAATTTAAACAGAGAAGCAACTTCAGTATAGGAGTTTGTAAGGGAGTTTTCTTAGGACTGGGCTGTATAGGCCAATGTTTAACAGACCCCCGTTAAACATCCCAGACCCCTGGGAGGGATATCCAGTGTTAAAATCTTGTTCCAAATCAGATTACATAGCGAAAGCAGCTTACGTGCTTTGGCAGTGCCTGTGAAGCCCACAGAACTGTAGGATTTAGTTCTGTTTCTCTCACTTAGTTCCATTTCTTTGGGATCTGTTGGCTCCTACAGAATATATCTGCCTGGCACTTAATCACAGGTAACTAAATGATCATAATCAATGTTTTAACTAAAAATAGGGGTCTGTGGGTTTTTTTCCTAAGTTGTTTATATAGACTAGTTAAATTGATCTGGTACAAGTCAGTTAGATAAACCCTGAAAGAGCAATAATGGTTGAATTGAATAGTTAACAACTGAGTTATTCTGGGCTTAATGTATCTAAATGTATTTTTAAGAGATTTTAGGGATGTCAGAGCTACCTGAGGGCCAAGAGAACTTTCTTAATCCTGCAGCTTTTTATCTGAACTTGTGGGTATAACACAACTCCATTAATTTAAACATATAATTGTGTGGTTTTAGAATTGGAGTTTTGCTGTTCTTTGTATTTTGTTTTTGCACCTTCAAATGATAGTTATTAGTGTTAAGATACAGATACGTAGCAGAAGCATAACTTTTATTGATAGTCCTAGTCGTCTATTACTTCCTCAGAAATTACTTTTTTTAAGAAAGGATGAACTAAATCAATCTCTTTAGTAAGTCTAGGGACTAGATAGTATGTGTGAATTGCTAAGACTGTATTGTTAACTTTTTTCCCATTTGTTACTTTTAGAGAATTCAAGCACACCAAGCAATTTCCTGATGCAATTATCTTTAAAGCAAATTTTATATATTTCTTTTTAATTTTGAAAAATGCATGGGAAGACTGTTTCTCCTGTCGACAGTGAACACCTAATTATATTATAGTAGAAAAAAATGTTGTTAAACTTTTAGTGAATTTTTATGTTCAGTTTTGTCAGATAAGTTACTAGATTGAAAGCATCTTCAAGAGACATTGAAGCCTGTAGCTTCATTCCATGATGATTCTTTCTGTAGTGAAAGAACTGTGTTGTGAAGTCAGGGCATTTTGTTGTTGAATTCCCTAGACCTGCAAATTGTTGTAGACTGACTGTAAAAATTCTGGAATAACATAGACTTTCAGCCCCAAGATTACTTAATAGACAGGACAGGTTAGTTGATATAAGGTTAATTGGTCTTTCTCAAAATGAAAGCCTCACAGGTTTCCAATTGCATCCTTTGAAAACCTGAAGGGGGCCTACAGGAAAGCCAGGGTAGGGTCTTTTTACAAGGGCATGGAGTTATAAAACAAGGTCTAATGGTTTCAAGATTAAAACTGGTAGATTAAGATTAGATATTAGGAAGAAATTCTTTGGTGTGAAGGTGACGAGACGTTGGAACATGTTGCCCAGGGAAACTGTGGGTACCCCATTTCTGGGAAGTGTTCAAGGCCAAGTGGGATGGGCCTTTGAACAACCTGGTCTGGTGGGAGGTGTCCCTGCCCATGCAGGGGTTTTGGAACTAGATGATCTTTAAGATTCCTTCCAACCCAAACCATTCTGTGATTCTATGATTAAATGCTTAGTAGCTAGAAGCTGTACAACTAGAAATGCTTTAATTTAAAAGCCAATAAAAAAAGCCTCATTGACTCCTGAAACTCCTGAGTTGTTATTTTTTAATCACAGGTTTAGTCTTCTTGCTATAGCACATCTGTTGAATTAATTGACTTATGGTTGTAGAAAGCTATTTTAGCCTGTCCAGAATCAAGTTACCAGACTTAAAATGGGCACCTCTTCTATAAATACTACTTGTGAGGGAAAAAACCCATATAATTATAGTGATGCTTGGATTTCTGTGCAGGTAAAAGGTCCCCATACCAATGTCGAATGGTGCTGCTACACCAGAACAGACAAAGGAAATTACTAATCAATCACAAAGTTTTTGTTAGTCTTTGAATTCATTTTAATGCCTTCATAGATATTTAAAGGAGAGAGAATGGAACAGAATTTTAGAATTTTTAAATTTAAAACCAAGCTGCCTTCCCATCTTTTTCTTTTTTTTCCAGAACAGCACAGAATCCCTGCTCTGGAGGAGGCAAGCTGGCTGCTGGGGAACATCAACCAGACTGGCTACTTTAGAGTTAACTATGATATTAGGAATTGGAGGCTGCTAATTAATCAGCTAACAAGGAACCATGAGGTAACCTTCTCTTCTTATCCTTAGATTCTGCTTTGATATGTGACCCTTCACTGTTCCATCACTCTAAATGGTTCAATTTTTGTGCTTGCCCCTCCCAGGTTATCTCTGTCAGCAATCGAGCAGGCTTGATTGATGATGCGTTCAGCCTAGCCAGGTAAGTTTTCTTGAAGACAATACACAATGCTGCAATAACTGATATGATCATTAACTCAGCAGTTGAGTGTGTTTCAAAGTTAAATATGTTTTGAACACACTTTTGTTCTTTTCCCGCCACCCCCCCCCCCTTTTTTTTTTGGATGGTACGTAAACATGTTCTCTTTTCTGCTCTTTATCAATAATTGCTCTAGGGTATTTCTGAGTCTGGAGGGATCTGATCAATTTTGCAGCAAGTTCAATTTAACAGATCGGTGATAAATAATGGGGTTTTTCTCTGTTTCTCCTTAATGCCCACCTCTCCTTTTGTTTTGAACTGACAATTGTGCTATATTTAAATTGTTATGGAAAACAACTTCAATCTTTAGGATTTTTTTTTGCCCTGCCTTCTACTGCTACATAAGTATTCCAATATCTTTCCTTTCTAATAGTCAGCTAGAACAGACTTTTTTCTTCAGGTGCTTGGGAACACTGCATCAGTTACACATTTTGATGTCAAAAGTAGCGTGAAAATAATTTCTGATATTACTGGCTTTTCTGTTTGTTAGCATATTTATAGCCATATTTGAGCAGGAGCTTGCAAGAATCAGCTGTATGGAGGTACATTTCACTACAAATGGTCACTGGAGATGTTTGAGATTCAGGCACAATGTAACAAAGAAATTATGGCTCAGTGATGTTCCAGTATCACTGCAGTAAACCACAGCTAAGTACCCCACTACTCTGTTTCTTCTGCCAGTGCTAGACTGAATACAGGACATAAACTAGTGATTAGCCCTTAGTTAACATTCCAGAGATGTAGTAGAGAAGGGGGCATCATGGGGGGAGAAGTAACAATTTGCTTAATTCTTGCCTTGTGGCATCATCCCATTAGCAACAGTAAAGGGCCAGAAAATAGGTCATCACTTCAGACTTCAGTAGACCATGATTTGTGTGTTCTCTGTCTAGCAGAATATTGCAGAGTATTCTGAAAACCCTAGACTATTAGAAGAACTACTAAATGTTCAGTAAAGTAAGAGTCTGTTCCAATTTTACTTGGGTTTGGCACTTCAGAGAAGTTGTGTGCAGTTACACAGAATCAGTGTGATTCTTTCTTCTTTTTCCATGCACTATATAGAGTCAGATGTGACTAGACTTCCCCGAAAATCTAGACATTGAAAAAAGCCTGTTTCTGTAGCCAGTTCTTGTAAGTATTTTTCTTCTTTCTTCACTGTGAGCCAGTGGTCTAGGTCATTTTCTTCTGAAGTGTAAAGGCAAGGTCTGGATTAAATGCCCAACCTGCATCATCTAGCCAAGCTTTTTATACCAAAAAACCACCTAGAGATTAGATGAGTAGTGCATTCCCCGTGTGCTTTCCAAAGCTGCTTTACGGTGATACTAGATCCTGCTGCTTTTTCAGAGTTAGCTAAGCCAGAGTGCTATAAAATCTTTCACAAGATTTCACATTGTAAAAATCAACTTTCTTTTGTTAATGATGAGCTGCAAGGGACTTTTTCTGCATTTGCTACTCATGCACCATGGAAAAAAGTAGTTCATATAAATATTTACAGAGTATACATATGTGTATATATAGATATTATTTATGAAGAAATATTCTTCCAGAACGGATGCATAGGTAGATTCCCATTTCTTTAAAATCTCTGTAGAAATTCTTGTCAGCAATGTTACCTTTAGTATGTACCTTAGAAGCCAGTTTTGGTGGAGGAAATATCTACATGTTTGCAAACAGTAGACTTACACTTTGTATTTCAAGTATAGCAGTAAGATATGTAGACCTGGATAAACTTGCCATGCAGAGCATACTTTCTGTTGATCTTTTTTGGCTTCAATTGTCTATCACCTTTCTTATTTAAAACCCCCATGCAGTTATAATGACGCTGGAATTAGTCTAAGTGGGCATAAGTCTATATGGTACCTTTTAAAGAAGGATTTGAAATTTTTTAAATTTCTCCTCTCCCAGACGAAAAACAGGAATCCACCTAATCCTTGATCTGTTCCTTTATTGTGAGCAGGACTAGAGAGGCATTAAGAGACTGTAAGGACAGTGCTGGGGGCAGGTCTTGATGGTGGAATACCTAAACTTTTCAGTACAAAAGCAGATGGAAAAGCTCTTGCTTGGGACAAGCAATGGAGAATCACACTCTGAGGCTGAAGTGTGGCTCAGCTGCCCTTGCTGCGTCAGCGGTGTCCTGGTTTGGGCCAGGATAAAGGTGATTTTCTGCTTTGTACTTTTGCTTTTAGCTAAGTCTCTTGTAAGTATTTGCACTTGCTGAAATTAACAGCAAGTTTCTCAGACAGTGTCTGCTTCTAGGACTGATAACATTTGATGTTTATAGTTACTGCTAGAGACTGGTATGGAGAACCAAGGACACTGCTCAGGTCTGAGGATCACTTTACCCTCCAGAAGGAACAAAGAGGTCCCACCTGCAGCCTCCTTTGAGGAGGAATGGACAAGATAGATGCCAGAATTGACCAAACAGAGTATTCCATCCCATACACTTCATACTCAGTATAAATTTAAGGGATCACGAGGGTCAAGCCGGTTTTCCAGCTTCCGGATTCCTTCCCTTCCTGCCTTTCCTGCTTTCCTTTCTTCACCCATTCCCTGTTTCCTTTGGCATCCTGGAAGGATTCCATCCATTCCTCTGCCTGTGTGCCTGATCCGTGCCAGCCCATATCTGTGTGTTCCTGCTTACAGTTCCCGACTGCTGCAGACTCCAGGAGTCCAGCCTGGACTTTCCCAAGGCTGCCCTGCAACCTCAGTGAGACGTGAGAGTGAGTGTGTGACGTGTGAGTTATTGGGGGAAAAGGGGGAAGGAACATGGTATCAATTTTCATGTATATTTGTATATTTGTATATATTTAGTAATTTTCCTATTTATCATTACTATTTCATTAAAGTTGTGTAGTTTAGTTTCCAACCCAAGTCTCTCTCCCTTATTCTCTCTCCTTTCTTTATCAGGGAGGAGAGATTAATAGAGAACATCTGTTACTCTGTTTAATTGCTAGGCCAGTGTTAAACCATGACAAGGGGCTCTGATGTGATGCAGCACTATTGCTAACACAGGGTATGAGGGCTATGAAAATCACACATACCCTTTCATTTTCCTCAAGAAGTCAGTCTGCAGAAGGCCACCAAGCCACCACCAAGCAGCTTAGCTTTTCCCACCTTAGCTGCAAGGCACAGTGCAGAAAGTTCCTTCACTTCCTTCCATAGATGTACTGGTAGGGATGTTACCTGCCTCACCCAGTTACCACTCATGCAATGCTGATTCAGTCTCATCTCTGATGCACAACATGCATCCCACCCTGCTCATATAGTGTTACATGATAGGGAGATTAAATGCGTATGATTGTCTCTGTGACATGGGAAAAGTTGGGTAACCTTATTGACCAGGTATAGAGATAGTAATTGGTAATTTAGACCTGACTTCTGAGAAGACTGCCTGTTTTTAGAGGTAATGCAGTCTTCAGTTGTGGTGTCTAGTTGCACTTGTGTGGTATCTTCTTGTCTGCAACTATAAACATAAACATTTTGAGAGAGAGTAGAGAACTGTAGAATACACAGTCCTTTTTTTTTTTTTTTTTTTTTTTTTTTTTTTTTTTTTTTAAATCCCTAGCTATTTTCAGTGATAAATTAATGCAAAAATGAAAATGTAACTTCTTAAACTCATTATGACTTTTTTAGTAAAAAATTTCTAGCATAAATAATTCTTTTTACTGTATTGAAGTGACTGTATTTCTTCAAAATACCCTGTCCTTAGAAACTCCTGATGTACTCCCTAATGTGTTGTTTCTCCTTAAAGTGTTGTTGAACTTGACAATGCCCATTCCACAACAGAAGGGTTTGACTCAGTTTTTCCACTCTCCTAATATGATATTTTGGCATAGTTTTACTGCTAATAGATTTTGTTTGGAGAACAAGTACATGTCTTACCTTTAGTAAGATATAATAATATTTAGATCTGGAGAAAGATGAAAAAATTGTTCATACAAATTATTTTTGAATACCACATTTTATATTATTTTTAAAAGGTGTGTTTGATGTCATTTCTCCAGAATGTTTATTATTCTTTTACCATCCAGAATAATGACTTCCCCAAAATACACAATGCAAATTAATAGGTATTTCCAAGGAATATTTTAAGGTCTATAACTTTAATTTCATAATGTTTTGCCCATTTTAGATGGAAATATATTCTTCCTTCTTTCTTCTCAGTGTATTTTGCTTACATAAAATAAATCAAGCAGATTTTAATTGCATAATAATAGAAGAAAGTTATTCACTGTGTGCGAGTTATTACAAGCTTGTTTTTCTTTCAGATTTTTAAGACTAATTGTGTTCTCAACTGTAGTATTCCCTTAGGACCTGGAGAGCTGTAGCCTTGACAGTAAGCTAGCTCATAGAAATATACACCCCAATGTCTTGAGCAAGAATAGCACCTCGGCACTCTCCCCTTCTTGAAGATCCTTTATCTTTTGGGGATGTTTTGCATGGAATTTCAGTATAATTTGAAAATATGTTGACTGTAATAAATGTCATGTGTTGAATTATGAGGTGGAGAGAAGACAAATAGAACTAAGCTTAAACTGAGCACTGGGCAGTTCAGATAGCTCATATAAGTAGTGTTACAGGAAATAACCAAGATCCTACTATTTCTTGAGAGTGTGAGTAATATTGTCAGCTTCTCCTGTCTTTTTTTTTTTTTTTTGTTAGGATAAGGGGTCAATTAGTGAGTATGTGAGGTGCTATGCCTCCTACTTTATTTAAGGCATCTCAAAGATAGACCTCTAAATCTGAGCTTGTCACCTTGCCTTACATTGATTTTGACCTGACCTCTCAAAGCTACTTAATCACATAGAATAAGATAAACTATCCTCATAATGTCAGGGATGTTGTGTCATTTCCTTGCTTTGCTCTGTATGTTTATATTCAATTGCCCTTAACAAACTGGTTGACTTAAAATAATTAAACCAGTAGGTCTAATTTGTATTCAGTATATATGTGACTGTGGATACTTATTGTACTGTAATTTAAAATAGTCATTGTGCTTTTCCACTCTGGAAGAATCCATGAGTTTTATGTCTTGAAACCTAGCATGTGTCTCATGTCCCTTGATCCCTTCTGCTCTGCAGTCAGCTCCCTGTGTTAAGGTGACAGGTGCTTGGTTTGCATTCCAGTTGTGCAGGAAACCCTTTTTTGATGCTAACAATCTGTCTTGCTGTCGATTAATATCTTGTCTTCTCTTCTGCAGTTGAAAAGATAGTGATAGAGCTCCTTTTATACTCAGACTTTCTTGGTGGTTTCCCTTTGGGTCATAGTGACAGCGTGGTGCATGTCAAGACTACATTCATTGGTTACACATTATCAAAGGCTAAAGATAAAACTTGACAGTACTTTTTGTATTTTTCTTAGCAAGAATTCTTTGATGTTTATCAGAAGCTTCTTTGTAACTGAATGAATGAGAAAGCATGGAGTGGTGTTGTTAAATAATTCAAGAATCAAAGAATACCAGGGTGTAAGGGACCTCAAGGATCTTCTGGTCCAACATTTCTTGGCAAAAGCATCAACTAGACAAGATGGCCCAGCACCCTATCCAGCTGCATTTGATTCCAAGGTTGATTCCAGAAGTAAAATATGAAGTAAGCTTTACTTTTTTATTTAAAAATAACTCAAAAAATTAAAACCAACATTCCTATTATTCTTTAAGTTAGTTCCTTGATGTATTGCCACACAGGTAAAGGCATCTTAACATACAGATACCTGAGGCAGCACTACTCCCCATAATTACTATCTGATCTTTTTTCTGGAGACTGAGTTATCAATGTTACGGTCTGAGGTAACATTAAAATTTATTTTTGTTTTGGATACGTGAAACAAAGTCCAACCATAGAAAATGGTCAAGTGCAAGCAGATTTTATTTGACAATTGATGCAGGCAAAAATGTAGAAAAGAGGTAGAGAGGAAAAGAAGATCTAAGAAAGAGAGGGAAAAAGTGGTAAGAAATGGTAAGAAAGAAAGAGTGGAGAGAGGAGAAATAAAGGGTAAGAAGGTGGGAAAAATGAGAGAGAGAGAGAGAGAGAGAGAGAGATTGTCACCACCAGGGGTCCAGCTGTCCAGCGAGGTTATTCAGGATGACGTGCTGATCCTGGACAGGGTCCGGTGCAGTAACGGTGAGACGATGACCCAGTCAGAGCATGGACAGCAATATATACCCCTGAGTCCTTTTGTTCCCAAGGGGCAGCTGTCAGTCAGCCAGGGTCGTTAGCAGGCAGGCTGCCTGGAGGGGAGCAGAAGGGTGTAGTCCCCCACCCAGTCATCAATTCTTATCTTCCTACAGAAGCCATTCCTCCTCTCTTCCAGCCACTTAACCAGGTACATCGTGCCTCCAGGGGCATCCCACCATTGAAAGTTGGCCCTCAGGAAAGGGGCTTCTTCCTGATGCCATCCTTGCTCTGCTCCAGCCCCATTAGCATGCCTGGAGGGATGTCCCAGCATTGAAGGCTGGTGCTCAGAAGAGGAATAGCCTCCACCCAATAGCTCTTATCACATCCAGAGGAGTTACCCCTTCTCAGCTCTGACCAGACAGCTCCTCCACCCTAGCCAAGGCTATTCATTTTAAAATTGCTCTTTTGAGACAGTTGCAAATCAGTGAGGTCAGACTCACACAATCTTGTAACCAAGACTCTAGTTTATATGCTTCCATATAAAATTCAGAATTATTACTGCTAAATTGGGAGAATGTTTTCTTGAAGTTTCTGGTGGAAGTATGTACAGAAAAAACTAAACTATGGAATTGAAATGATCTTCGTTGTTTTTCTTCTTCAGAGGTTGATTTCATTTGTTGCAGCACTTGAAGTCTTCCAACATACTTGAGCTAACTGGTTCCCTGTTAGACATTTTTGTATTACTTAAAGTTCTGTTCATTGTGATCTTAGGAAAAGTCAAGGCATTTGAGGGCCCATTTAAAATGTTGGGGATGGATAATAAGTAGGTGACAAAGGGAAAGTTTTAATTTAGCCCAATTAATGTACTTCAAAATGTTTGAAAATTCCAGCATCTACATCCAGGGTTGTTGACCTTGTTTTGCTTGGGTATTCAAAAAAATCATATAGGGTCAATTTAAATTAATAAACTGCCATTTTATTCCAGCCCTCATTATTACACCTGATTGCATTTGCTGATGGTTCAACACAGAGGCAAAAACCAGGTATTTTAAGCAGCTCCCTTAATTAGTGACTCTGAGTACTAGCTAAGGGAGCAAGTATGAGATCAATAGTTTGTAAAATGCTTGATTAATGGTGGTATAGATTTACTATTTTAATAAATGAGGCCACATCTAGAATATTTCAGATGCCATAGAAACTCTCCTTCACTGTCAAGCAAATTTTGGTGATGGCTCACCAGCAATTGCTTTAGATGTGGTTTCTTACAAAAGTTATTGGATTTCCTTTGACATAAATACTCTCTGAGTGAGCCAGAGCAGCTGTACCTTTTTTAGAGAAAATAGAAAGCTACAAATGTTTCAAGGTAGCCGTCATTCATTCCATATGCTGTGTGTCAATCCATACATTCGGTGACATATCACAGCCTTTATATCTGCTTTACGTGGAACTCACGTTTTTCATATGTTCTTGAGAGTAAGCACACCAATAGTCAATTCTGCTCTTGTACATAGTGTCCTATGTCCATCTGATCCTGTTGCATAACTACAAGCAGTAAAGCAACTTGTACAGCACATTCTAGGGAAGGGCAGGTGTTGTGAGTGCATCCTGGACAACAGAAAAACCTGCTAAGAGATGGGGAAGAAGTTGGAGAATCATGTCCAGCATGTCAAGAAGAGAAACTGCAGATCTGAGTTCTCTGTAGAGTGTTTAGCAAAGGGGTAAGGTCTTGGTCTTGTATACATCTATCCTGTAGAAGTGGGTGATGTTGTTAGTCCCTGTCCCCACAAAATGTGCCTATGCTTCAATTATTTCTGGTAGTTCTGAGTTATTATAGCTGGAATGGTTTTACCCTCTAAACTAAATTAACTCTATTCGTAGATGAAGTCATAATAAACTGCCAGGAAAACATGGCTTTGGTTTCAAGGGAGTGAAGGAATTACTTTTAGCTAATGATTGTTAGTCCATTGTCTTTTCAGCCCATGGTCTTGGTCTCTTACAGTTGAAGCTTGTCTCTGACGTCAGCTTGGGATGCATTTATCCATATTGCAGTGCAGATGCCAGGGACTGCTGTGTAATCACAGTGGAGGGGAACAGTCTGTGAAATTTATTTCAGGAATGTTAATTAAACCAGGTCTGAATTACACTTCAAGAGAATGCTTAACTTAGAGTTTGAGGTTACGCAAGAGGAGAGTGGCATTAGTGGAGCTTGTTGAAGGCTTCTTAGAAATTCTGAGCATAGGAAAGCAGGCTATATGGTGCCAATATGGCTTCAGGAGTCTCTGTGCTGGTGAGGCAAGGGGAAGCTCTTGTTCAGCCTCACAACCTATGCCATTCTGTGAGGACCCTGTCCCCTCCTACATAGCATCCTTCTGTTCCCCTTTCCTTCCTCTCAGCTACAGACCCCTTTTCCTTCACTGCAACTACCTTGTCAGCCCTTTTTTGTCGTCTCCCTCACCTGTCTTCTCACAATAAGCAGCATTTTTGCTTCCTTACCCCTATTCCATTATTCCAGGAGTGCCTGGCAGTATTAGTATGGAGAGCAAAATACTCTTCTGCTACCTTCGTCAAAATAGCATGAACAAGCTACCTGTAGATGTTGGAGTTGCTGCTCTAAGCAACTCAACATCAACAAAGAATATATGAATAAAATGCAAGAACCAGCTTTTCCAGCTAGACAGGACAATGCCAATGCCTTGTCAGCATAAACATAATAGTCTGCCACCTTTGGCTACTAATTGCTTTGCCTGTTCTTTTGACCTGACCATTGCTTCTCAGGAATGATCCTACTTTTTGGGTTCATCTGATTGTTGTTGGCCACTATTGTTGTCTAGAGGTCTGGTCTCTGTGAGTGTATGCTCTATCTGCTTGGCAGAACATACTCTCAGTGTGAACTTTTGAATTCCAGGTGCAGATTATGCTTTCAAGTTTTAAGGCCTTCACTAGGTGATTTTCTAAAGCAGTTTTTTAAACTGTAGACCAAGGTCCCTTTGCTTGATAAAACCTAAGAGAAGCCTTGGGAATCAACATTGAATTAGTTTAGCTCCAGCCTATTTGGCTGGAAGTGTCATTTTCTCTACTCAGTAATCAATAAATGACAGGAAGGACCATGTTAGGACTAAGTCACTGAATGGAGAGTAGAGAAACCTTGGATGCTGTTTCTGCTATAGATTTCCTAGGTGATCCTGGTAGAATCATTTGAACTATTTGTATCCATTTCCTCTCTGTGACATGGAGGTAAGAGAGCAGATGAGGATTTATGAGAACTTCAGGGTCTTTTATTGTAAATATGTTTCAAGAGAGTTGCTTATACAGAAATAATACCCAAGTCTGTAGATATTCTGTCAAAATTCAGATTTTATGTGTATTTTCAAGATCAGGCTTCTGTGCTTCCCATATGAAGTTTCTAGCTTTTTATCATATATTTCACTTGGCTGACTGATATGTAAATTATAAAGATTAGAAAAGGAAAAAAGAGAAGAGATTAAAAAGTATTGTGCATGATAAAAAGCTAATTCAATTTGAATTTTCTCAAACTTGCTCTAATAAACATCATTGCCCATTGACATCTTAAGAAATAGGAGGGCTGTTTTATTCTACCCTTCCCACAATCATCAAGAAAGAAAATAAGTAAAAATTTTAATAACCGAATCATCTGAAAATTGACATCTACTAGGGCATGAAATAAATACATATTTCTTTAGTTAATTTAACTATGTAAATGACATATTTCTCAAACATCAGGGTTTCAGTGATGGTGAAAAGCATGACATACATACATACCTGACTTCCTAACTTACTGCATAGTTTTAATCAGCAGTAAGATAATTCCTTTTACCTTGCACTAGTTGTGGGGTTTTTTTGTTGGTTTTGTTTTGGGTTTTTTTGCGTGGGGAAGAAGAGTAATGGAGAAATACTTAACAGCAATTTGCACTTTTACAAACATGGGGTCTTAGTTTGGAGGGTTTTTTTCTCTTTTCAGTAAAATTGATTAGTTCAAATTAGAAATATTAGCCTTTGCTTGTGGCAACTCTAAAAATGTGCAGGTTAATTTAAGCCATGTAATGCTCTGATAATTACATTGAATTTGAACTGTTCTTTGTAAGATTCTTTAAGTGCTCTTGTGGGGAGTGGAATGTCACTTGAAGAATCCTCAAATATTTTGTGTGTATGAAAACAATTATAAGCAGGCTTCACCTAAAAGTGTCATATTCTGAATCCTTTGACACTGGAGAGATTGAATACTGATGAAATTTAATACTTTAAATTTACTCTTAAGCTAAATGCTGCTGTTGTATTTATCAAAGAGCAGACGTTCGATCCTGTCCTGTTTACATGAAAGTCCATAGCTGGTACAAATCATAGTGCCTCTCTTAAGCCACTTTGGATGTCTTAGAAAAGCAGAGTCCTTACCTGGTCATAAGTCAGCCCAGCCCAGCCAGTGGAAGATAAGGTAGATAATTTTTTGATACTGGAGATCACAAGGCCTTTCTTGCCCATAAGGTTTCTATGAGAAAACATTATTTTTCGAGATTTACTTGTTGCACATGGATGCAAATCATCACAAAATTTTAATCTTTGACTTCCCAGTCTTGCAGGAGTTGAAGGTGAAAGAGTTAGTTTCCCTGTTTCACCTTGCTCAAAGCTTTTTTATGTGTCAGGTTTCGATACCTCTTTTTACTCAGCTTCCAAAGAACTGTTAAAGCACTGTGGGAAAGAATATTTTGAATACATGAGTGTGGGAAACCAGTTCTTAGTAGGTCCAGGAGAAATAAATAGGGTTAAAATAAGCCAAATACAGGAAAATGTGAATGCTGATTGGTGCAAAGTTTGTCTGTGAATTATTGTAATACACATATTTGTCTGTGAATTTATTGTAATAAATTAAATAATTTATTTTAAATGGTCCCTTTATGGGTTAATAAGTATAGTATAATTATTCAAATATTGCACGTGTACAGAAAAAGAACTGAAATTAATCTGAGTTGCACATCTATGTCCCGAAGAGGACATCTATGTCTTCAAAATTACCCTGGCAAAAAGCTAGTCATGTTTTACATATTTTATAAGACACGGACCATGCAGGGTGACTTTTAAACCAGCAGCAAGTAAATCTCCTTATTTTCATTGTTTCAGGAATGCAGACTGTTTTGCTGCCAGCTTGGATATTCTAATTTTGATTTAAACACATGACTTGTAATGACTTTTTTGGGTGGTGGGACTAAGGAATTTATGGTGCACTTGTATGTGGGACTCTCATCACAGTACAGCAACCCTGTCATTTTTGTGACAGAGTCTGTTTGACTAATGCTGGATTTATGATAGAAATAATTCAGAACAGAGCAATAATTTTCCCTTGGTAATTACACTGCCATTTGGTACTTTGTCCCTAAGGGGAAAATGAATGTGCTGGGATCTGTCCATATGTTCAGTGGCATAGTGTAAAGAACAAATCAAGGTCAGAATGCAGCTGAATACAGACTGATGTTTCATAAGATTATCTAGATCTCCTCTTTTATCTGACCCATTAAAACTCATGTATTTTAAATATTATTTTTGATTGCTATGAGATTTTTATTGGAAATTCTTTGTCAGGTATATTTCATGACCATGGCCATGGCCACCCTAGCAATTTCTTCAGTGTAATTAGGATAGTACATTGCTAAGGGCTGGTGCTTATGATATTATACAATGTCATAAGCCACTTAATATATAGATAAACTTTTGAAAGGTCTTTTACCACCTCTGCCCTTGTCATAAAAATGGGATACCACCTTTTCACCACAATTTGTCAGCAACCTCCTTAGGGATGCAAAACCTGCTGGACCATGATGTTTGGCTCAAGGTACTTTGTCTAATAACTAAAACAGATCTCTTTGTTAGTCTGTGTTCCTGTTCTCCAGTATAGTACAGCAGGCTAGGAACACAGACGGAAATTCAAACCTCATGTGGTGCCATGTTTTCAACACATGCTGAAGTTCTCATGCTTAACTGTGCCACCAGACTGATTGATATGCAGATAAATTGATAGATAATACAATTATATAAATAGTGATAAAACCAGTGATTTAAAAATGTGATATTTTTCATTAAATTTTGCTTTTTTAGTGGTGTCTTTTAAATGACTCGGTATGTGTTTGCTCAGATTCTCAGCTCACTACTGGAGACATACCTGGAGAAACAGTGTGACTGTTACAGACTGGACATAAGATTGGGCATCACAGTATTTCTACAGTGCTTATGTTTGTTACCTGGTCTCAGTATAGCCCATAATCTGTTATTCACCCAAGTGAAAGACAATATTTCAGTTTCCTCTGAGATGACTAAGCTGGAAAAGAACCTTGTCTCTTAGCCCTGGCTCTCATGCATTTGGGCTTTGGCAGGCAATATTTCATGGTACTTTTGCTGGGCTTTAAGGATAGAATATGATTGATGGCTTAAAAGAAGAAAAATAAGGATTTCTGTCAGTGACCTTCCAGTGACATCGTTGGAAGAGAGAGTGATAAATCAAACTGCCTCTGTAGAGCGTGTATTTAACTTAACTTATATATTATATTATATTATATTCCATTATATTCCATAATGCCTTTGAATAAATATCAACAGACAATTATATGAAAGGAAATTATTTCAAATTTTTCCCTTCAATGGGAAAAATGTAAAGTTCACAGTTTCACAATAAAATGTTTTCTACTGTGACTTTAGTATTATTGTGCTGGTAGTTGTTAAACATTTCTGTTTAACATTTCTGCAGGTCTGTGTTCTTTCATCAGAGTTTAGAGACATTAAAAACAGTCTTGTTATTTGTTCTGCCTTTTTTTAATCTTGGCTATTATCCTGCTCCATAAATGATGCAAGCAGTTGTCACCAGCTAGTAGTGGATGTTTGTCGTAACACATGACATTGAACATTCCTTTCAACTTTGCTGGATGCAAAAATTTTACTGACCAGATCTGTGTAAGCATCTCTGAACCTAGTTCTTACAGGCTAGTAAATTAGAATCCTGGAAGCTTGCCAGCACCCCTTGACTAGTGCATGGGTTTCCCATTCTTCAAGTGAGCCAGTACATCTTATTGGATGCAGTATCCCCTGGGAAAGAGGAGTCTTGAAATCGCTCTAAGCACTGGACAAGCTTTTTATGCAAAGTAAAAGAATACAATTATACTGAAATACAAAACTTAAGAAACCATCTGCTGTGCATTGTGAAGAATGCTAGTGCACAAATCACCACGCAGACAGGCTACTTTGGTTTATGTCTTCTAATGACCTGGTTCTCAGGATAGTCATGCTGTCTCTCCGGACCATTCACACTGCTCCTAGATCTGTGATCTGGATTTTAGGACTTTTTATCTGTACATGGCTTTATGTTTCATGGTTTATCTATTCCATGGTTTAAGATACGAGCTTCTGCTTGTATATTGTTTTCTCAGCTATGAATGACAAAAGTTAACTACCTTAGATTTGTCATTACTATTATCAGACTCTTTCCTTTCTTTGTAAATTAAAACATTCCACAAGCTTTTTATTCTGTAGTACACATTTAATATTTTATAACGTATACATTCTATGCCACATTTTACACAAAAAAGGTAAAACCATGAATTTATTCATTGGTACCTCTTGGCAGGAACTATTTAATGGAAAATAGTCTGTGAGTGCAATGTATTTGGAACAAGAAGTTAATAAACATGGCTGTGGAGTGGGAAAGAATAGAGCTATCATGGTTTTCTCTAGGCATCCATACAATAAAGTAGGGTAGAATATATATAACATTCTGCCAAAGAAAAGTTACAGAAGTTACTTCCCTGTCTAGGGAAGTGCTCCAATCTTAACTACCACTGTAAGAGGATTTTAGGCATGTCTGTGCTTGAGTTTCTTCAGTGGTCCAGTCTAGCTGCTGCACTTGAAGCACATCTGCCCAATATGTGCTGACAGAGAGTTTTACATTGTCATAACCACTTTCCCTCAAAATTTTGATGTGACGTGAGGAATTTGTTGTTGCATATATAATAATGTCATCCACAAAGACCTTTGCTTATCCCCATCCCTGCTCTGAGGACTGATTCTGCTGTTGTGGGTAGTTGATTTTGATGATTGTGTATAAACTCATCAAGGCTCATCAGCAGAAAGAGAATGAAATTTGGGAGTAAAAAGGAAAAACTCAGACTATGCCACAGTATGTTTTAGTGAGAAAGAATAGGTGGCATACTTTTCTCAGACTCACAAGTTTTCCTTGCTGAGACAAACTTTATTCATCTGAGGGTCCTATTTATAGTCTTAAACCCTTTCCCCAGGCCCTCCCCCAGAGATTCTTCCACCAAGGTTTCGATGTTATTCCACTCTTTTGCAGTAGTTCTCGACAATCCCTCTGATAAACAAGGTACTTCATTAGCATATTCCTTTCTTAACGCCCAGGTTATCTTTGCCACCTTTCACAGGAATATTCCCTTGGAGAAAAGTGAGGGATGGGAGAGAGGCAGAATGTCAGATAAACTTCAAATTTAGAAGCAGTGAGTGATGAGAGTAACAGTTTCTATTGTGAACAGGATGTTAATTATCAGCTAAGAACCACAACTTCGAAACAGATTGGGAAGCTCAGGAAAAAAGGAAAAGGAAAGCTCAGGAAAAAGTGATAGATCTCTCTGACTTCATATGTTTCTTTAGGAGAAGTTAAGATTAAAAGGAACAAATCTGTTTGTTTTGCAGTGATGGTTTTCCCCTTTTGCACTTAGCATAGAGACATTTAATTTCAGAAGTGTTATCCCAAATGTCTGTTAGTGCAGCTATAATAAACATTGGTCTGTTTAGTCCTTAAGCAGAATGTTTCCTAGAGCTATTCGTCTTATTCCTTATTCCACTTTCTCATGTCAATCAAATTATCAATTTATCAATTATCAACAAATCCCAATAGGAACTAATTATATAAAAGCAACTTCAAGCTAGTATACCTCTTTACTAACATTATCTCCAAGTCAATCCAGCTTAATTCTGTTTCCATTAATTATGGCTAAACATTGTTATGCAGAAACAAATTTTACAACCCATAGAAGGTTATAAAGCAGGTGTGTTCATTACAGCACTGGGTGTGAGGGGGATAGCCTTGCATGGATATATGCTTTTGGACTATAATAAAATGAACAATCAATTTCTAATGTTTTAGCAAAGTAGTTTTTATATGCTGTTATCAACGTGTGTGTATTCTTTCATTTCCATAATAATCTATGTAATTTTCTTTGTTTGCTGTATGCACACATCTCTTCCCTAGACATTGATGGAAATTAAGGTGAACCAACAAGGAGAAAAAATAGTCTATGAAGAGATATACTGTAGCCTGTGTTAAAAGTGAAGCTTGCAGAATCCAATTTGCTGACTTTAGGTGTTTAATGAAAAGAGAATAATTATCTCCTCTCTAGGCAGGTAGAGACCTCCTTTGGGATTTAAACGCATGCATCAGGAGAAGAATAGACCTGTGTGTTTCCGGAAACACACATAGGGTTACACTTCGTTTCTGCTATCTAGATAGTTAAGAAAAGTGCTGTTCTGAAAAAGAGAATGAGAAAAAATCTTAAAGCTTTATGTTTCCAGTACTTAGTTTTAAAAAGCAGCTTTTAAATGCTTGTGCCTTCATGGCACTTGTAAAGCTATTAATTTAAAAAGCCTTCCTGAAACCCCACTAATATCTTTCCCTTGCAGGGGGATGACTTTTATGTCTGTGAAAGTAAGAGGCAAAATTCTAGCTGATTGATTTAGAATCACCTGAATAAAACATAGTTTATGTGGAAAGTGGTGAAACATCCTTAACACAAGTGATGTCACTGAACACCAGTTCAGGTTAGTAAAGTAAGCCATTCCAAAATGGCTTAAGGTGGACAGAAGACAAGGCAGCTCAAAAGGGGAGAGAAAAGAGCAGGGAAAAGAACTGTGAAACTAAAGGCTGCGTCTTTTCCATTAGTTCTTCCCAGTTGCCCATGGACAGTGGAAATGTTCTCTGAAGCAAAGGCCTTGGGTTCTTGATTTTATGAAGATAGCTTTCTATCTTACAAACCAGCAAAGCAGCACCTTCCTTTGCTTATAGTCAGTTTTGTGTGTTTTCATGCCTTTCTTCATACTGGTAAGTGTGCTTGCCCATGTGTTGCAAGAGACTGTGACTTGCTGCTTTTTATAATGTTGACTTTTATGTCATTATAAAGTGATGAGTTTATCAGGTTTTTCTGCTTTTTAATTTTATTTGGGAAAAAAAAAAAAAAAAAAAAAGAAGTATCTTTTACCCGCTGATGTATCTTCTGAAAAAAATAATTTAATACTAATTTATTTTATTCTGCAGAGCTGGTTATTTGCCTCAGAATATTCCTTTGGAAATTATCAGATATCTTTCAGAAGAGAAGGATTTTCTGCCTTGGCATGCTGCCAGCCGAGCTCTTTATCCTCTAGATAAATTGCTGGACCGCTCAGAAAGCTACAACATCTTCAATGTACAAGATACAGTATTTTTCTCTCCCCCTTCCTCCCCTCCTTTTCTCCTGTCCTCTCTTTTCCTCTCCTCTCATTTCTTCTGGTGCTCTCTCTTTTCATTGTGAAGACTTGAACTATTCCCCAGTAAGTACTGCAAATGACCTAGGGATATTAGCTTTCTTCCTAATTATCCTTTATTTAAACATAGCAATTGTCAAGCTTCAGTTTATTTGCATTTGAACAGTGGTAACTCTTGTTTGAGGCATATATGATTAGTAGAAGGAAAGGTAATTATCCCTCCTATAAAGTATTATGAGGAATAAAGTATTCTACTTAGAAGAGCCAAAATAATCTGTTTCCAGGTTTTCTCTGTTGAGGAGCCCCACAGTGGTATTTAGACTGATGCCCAAGCTCAGCAGGAACACCAAATGCAGGCACAGCTGAACAGGATGCATGCAACTGAACTAAAGATTTGTATTCATTATTTCATGCAAAAAGCCATGGAGAATTTAATGTGGTTACCTTAATTAACAAGAATTAGATCACCATTGAATCAAAAGCCTATTCATAATTGGGTCCGAAGGGACAGCAGTAAAAGCTAGCAGTAGATAATTAAGATAGACATGACAAACATTTTAACATTTCACCTGAAATAAAAAAAAAATCCTGGCTATGCTGAAGTACGTTTGATGAAGTACACAGGATTTGATTGCAGTCAGTGACAATTATGAGTGCTTACAGATTTTTTATTTACTATGAATTTTATGTAGTCTACATATTGTTGATGGCCAACATACTTTACTTTTATGTAATTTTGTAAAGTCTTCAAGTGAAAGAACTCTCTAAAGCCTAAAACACTTAAAGGTACTTCTTTCTTCTTAAAGCTGTATTTGCCTGTGTGTGTGTCCAGAAGCACACATGCTCAGAAGGCATGAAGCTAGAGGTAGATGGATGTATATATATTGTAGAAGTACACGCACACATATATATACACACACACATACACAGAGCTACCTGCCGACATGGAAAATTATTTTTGTATAACATTTACTATGGATTAATACAGACACATTGAGATTCTTTCTTTGTGAACCAACAGTGTGGGCCTACATGCAAACCAGAGCCATAATAGAAAATAATGTATAAATAACTTGCATGTTTAGGCTGTTGGTGACTGCACAGAAAAATTCTTATGAGTTGGCCATTAGTAGTTCACTTTTAAACATGGCTGTGTAAAGAAAATACAATTCTCATAAATAAAACCAGTAAAATTCATAGCTGGGTTGTGTTTTATCACTCCTGATGACACCTTTAAAAGCAGAGGTGATAGCAAAGGAAATAAAAAGTGGTTTTAGTCACAGAGTAACATATCTGCTAAAGAAAGCTGCACTGTGAATCTCTTTTGTGTTGACATCGTATATACATGCCCATGCATCCACAATGATAAAATAAATGCTCTCTTATGCAATTCTATATATCTCAATTCTCTTTTTAAAATTGGTGTATTCCACTGGTAAAACATTACACCAAATATAATGACAGTTGTTTTATTCAAAACTGGCCAGATTATGTAAATATGTCTCATGTAAAAAGTAAAAGTAAGCTAAAATCCATCTCAGGCTTATTTTCTTCTTTAATCACATCAAGAACTCATCTTAAAATGTAGTGTCATTAAATATACAAAGCTCATTTGCAGCCACATTGTTTAGTATTCTGCAGCCAGTTGACTATACTTATGTGATGGCAATGGATATTAAAACAATATTCTTTTAATAGTGGACATGCCTGGTGTAGTTGAGATTGGCCATAGAGTAGAAATTAAGCTGTTGACACTCTAGCTACTTCTCAGCAATGAGTTCAAAATAGCATGTAAGAAACTAGTCTTAAGTAGAGAAGATGTATAGCAATAAATTGTATGACCCTAGGTATTTAATAAAATAATTCTTCTATAGATTACTTCTCACTATAGCGGGAAAGGAGGATTAGATATAGATATGTTGCTTTGCTAAATGCAGATAAAATTTTTAGAAAGTAGGGCATAATTTCAAGGTGAAAAAGAGAGACAAAACCTCAATAGTCAGTAGTATTTCCATTTCAAATAAAAATAAATGATAAAACTGATGATATTTTTCTTTTCCCACTCAGGAGTATATTTTAAGACAAGTTGCATCAATGTATCTCAAGCTTGGATGGCCAACGAATAATTTGAACAAGTCACTTATTCAAACATCGTACCAACATGAGTACTGTTATTTATTTTTTTATTGTTGTTTGTTTGTAGGATATAGTTGTAATAATGTACCATCCTAAAATTCTGTTTCATCCTTAGCATGTCATACTTTTCTAGCTTTGTCTTCTGTTTTTCTTCCCTGGGTTAGAGGGAGAGGAGCAAGATGCTGTGAGATGAACTCTTCTTTCCTGAGTTTTGAGGATAGGATTACCTAAACCTTAATTTAAAATTTACTGCACTAGGTATCTAAGAACTTGGTCTCACATGACTACAGTTGTTAGGAAGAGTGCATCAGTGTAAATGGGGGCTGGGTTCATTCCACAATCTTTCTTTAGTTGTGTCAGCAGCTGTAGGGATTAAACTGATGCTGAGATTTGTATAGCTGGATTATTTTTGAAATGTTGCCTAACTATCAGTTGCTGCCACTGCTAAAAGAATTAACTTTTGTACACATCCAAACGCATTCATTAATGCAGCCTTATTGCTTTCTTAAATTTGGACAGAGAGTTGCGTCGGGAAGTCATCATGTTGGCCTGCAGCTTTGGTAACAAACACTGTCACCAGCAGGCTGCAACATTAATCTCGGATTGGATTTCTAGCAATAGGAACCGGTAAGTGGAACCAAAATGTGTATTTCTTGTTTCTCCTCCTCAGAGGCCCCACAGCTGGAACTGGCATGCTCTTCCTTTCCTGCCCACCTTCATCTGCAGTGGAAGAAAGCAGAAGTTGTGATAAATTCCTTTCAGACAATTATCTGCTAGAAGGCAAGAGGATGAATTTTAAGGAGGGGTTTAAAGGAAGAACGATGGGTGAACACAGCATTGACAGAGAAACACTGAGCCTGTGGCTGGGCTGTGTTAAGTGATTATAGAAGTGAGAGAGGTTAGAGGCAGAAAGACTGAGAAGTAAGAAAGGGGATTAAACAATGTATTTGAGGGAACTGTTATGAAGTACATCAAGGTGAAGGCTTGGAAATTAATGTGATTCAGGACTATGTGGAAAAGCTCATGTAAAGTTTCAGAGAAGAAATAATATGACAGCTGATGTGTTGAGCATTAGCAGCACTGTTGTGGTTTGAGAGCAAATATATAAGTTAGGCTGTTCAGACACAGGTTCATTCAGTTGAGCAAGGGAGCACAGGCTGTGGATGGTGTATGAAGTTCATCTTTTAAAGGCACACATCTAAGAAATTTTAAAATTGATGAAAATACAAATATTTCAGTGTGTAGTGATTTATGAACGAGATAAGTAGAAAGTATAGGTTAAGACCACAACTTCTTGAGAAAGAGTTGGATTTTCTGATTATGTGGAATTTGGTTAGGGTGCCTAACCAAATGATGATACTTTGGTTCAAAGGAAAAGTATTTTACTTTCAGGTAACAAAGAAAAAGAGAAAGTCTTACATTTTTAGCCCTTGTGTTGTGTCAGCTCTGCAAAAGGATCAGATAGCTATAGACATATAAGCATGTAGCATTTTTCAAAGACATCTGGGGCCAATCAGACATTTGTCTGTCTTTGTAATGTTTGAAAATCCTTTATGGACACACCCAGTTATGGAAGTGCCTGTGTGTCTTTTAAAAGCAGCCTTGAACTGAGCATGAATGGAAATTGTGTTCCTGTATGACTTTGAAGCATTTTTTAAAAGAAATATCATGAACCTATGACTATGTACCTTTAAATAAGATTTGTGTAAGTAGAAGGGTTTTCTTGTGCAAGATGATCCCAGATGTATTTACTATGACATATATAACCCAGGATTTTATATGAATTTTTATTGTCAGCAGCAACAACCAGTATGTAACTATTTAAAGAGGATATTGAAGAGAAATAATCATGGCAAACAATCTACAAAAGTAATTTAGTTAGATACTCATTTGCAAAATTATTTAATCAAACCTAGCACCATCTATTAGCATGCACAGCAGTATATTATTCAGTGTTAAAAAGTCTTCACTCTGCAAAGCTTTCTCCTACCCCGTGTCTTCATCCTTTCCAACAGAATTGAAGGATGCATCAGAAGAAAAAGAAAAGCAGCTTATTCCTTTAGTAACAATAGTAGTGAGAAAAGGAATAAATTTAAGGAGCCATCTGAAGATTCATCTTAACCTTTCTATGGGGCCATTCTGGGGAGCACAAGATTGTGTCTGCCAGCATATGATGCGTATTATGATAAAAGCCTCACAGCATGGCAGAGGAAGAGAATAGCTGCTGAGTTAAGCCAGTGCATTTCTCCAAAGGATCTGCACAGTTTTGAAAAATAGCTGCAACAAATAATGTAATTACAGAATATAGATTGTCAGTCTGCTGATAAATAGGGGTACAACTTGCAAAGAAGAAAGAGACATGTTTTTATTTATTTATTAATATTATTGGATTTATTCAGTTCCCCAGCACGGAATCTACCAGTTGCTATTCTGAGAGCAGTCTCTCATACTGAATGTAAATAACACATGAGCGCGCTCATTTTGTATCTACTTGGGCTGAAAAGACATTGCACAGGCTACTAGTAATATCAGATCAGAAGACAAAATCAACTTGTGTTTCTCAGTAGCAACATTTGTAGAGGTCTGTCAGTGTTCTCTCATGAATATTTGGATTTCTGCTGCATCAGAGATACCCCATATCACCTTTGCTCTATTTAAACCAGACTGCAACCTGAAAATAAAGCAGGGTCTGTATTCCTTGCTTTTCCACCAAGAGATAGTAGCTAATTCACACACAAAGGACAAGCAGCAAAGTACAAGATACAAGCATGAGCACATCCAACAGGTCCCATTTTGTGTTCTTTTTCATTAGTCAAGTGTTTCTCTCAGTTTCATGCCCTTAAAGCTGCTGAAACAGTGACCTCAGAATCTGTATGACTCCTTCAGAGCTTGTCTCCTCACAAAGAAGGGGAAACTCATGTGACTCATTTTTCTTCAGACTTCTCTGGTGACAGGTATAGAAACTGTATGTATCCTTGCCCATTCCACTCCTTAGCAAGAATGAGTAAAGTTGTATCTGCTGAAAACTGCTCTAAAAGTTGTTGTAGTTGCCTTTCCCTCTTTTGAAACAGAACAAAGATACTGATTGATGTGCTCCAGAAAGCCTGGTCTTGGTCTTTTGCACAGCCAGAGGACTAAGAAAGAGTTCCAGAAAGCTGAGAGATATTTTTATATACAGGTATAATTTGAGTTTGACTATAAGAGTAAAAATAATGGCTAATTTACAACCTTCCCACCTATGCTTTCCTCATTTTGGAAGATGAGATATTTCATGCAATGACTTAATTTATTAACAGTGCATGTAGGAAGAGACACAAATTCTTGAAAGCAATAGACCCCAAAATAAGACTGGGGAGTCAGGCATGTGTCCCAAGATTATAATCAAAACAAAATTATGGTAATAGTAAATTAATATGTTGTATTAAATACACATAAATGCACAGGCAGTGAATCATGTAAAGTAGGTTTTTGATTTCCTGGTGGTTACTGCAGTTTGTTTGAAGAAGCATAACAGAGAATTTGCAGTTAATAATATTTTAGAAATGCTAAAATTCATAACATTTAGCCATGTTTTTAATCTATGGCTTTTTAGAAGTTGCTTTGAAATATTTTAGGTTTTTTTATATTTTTCTGTTTTACTTGTAGCTTTTAATTAAGGATAAACTGTTGAGTAAAAAGAAAATACAGTAACATTTAAATCTGTTTTATCAGCCTATGCCTACAGTTGCTGTGGTTTTAGTAATTATATTTAGTTTGGTAGGTCCAGAAATTAATTACCATCTCATCTTCACTGTAGGGGTTTGAAATAATCATAATGATAAGTTACTGTTTTACTTTGTAATTATATGCTCTTAACTGTGCAAATAATATGCCATTGCTCACCAACTAAAAATAATGGTCATTCATAGCACAAAGCCAGAGGTCCTCTTTGTGCTTCCAGCCATTATATCTGCAACTGCAGCACTGCAGATTTTCTCGGGAAACTACTAAAAAACAAACCCCATGGATGTTATCTACGTTAGCCTCTATGCTTGAAATTGGAGTCATCTTGAGAAGCCTGAAGGCTTAAATTTCTGAAAGAGTCACTTTTAGTCACTTTTAGGTGTTTCAGTGCTTCATTTTTAGATGCTTGGCTCACAGGGCAGAATCAGATGCTTGGAATTACACTTTCTAGAAGAGTATTTGGTAATGTCTAAATGAAGTTTGTGGCAACCACTATGCTGAGTGGAAAGCCTCCTACATGAGACTTAGTAGAGAGAGTTGGCCCTCTTAGGGTCCAGCACTACAGGTAAAAAGCTATTTCTATCAAATGAATATGTAAGTAGTGATCATAGAGTTAAGGATCCTTGCAAAAGATGCTTTTCAGAAGTGTTACTGAATTAGGAAAAGGTCTTCTCCTTCTCTTTTCAAAGACAGCTGGCAGAGAATCTGTTCCTCAGCCTGAGGATTGTGAGTAGTTCTGAGATTTTGGTACAGTTTAGTGCCTCAGCCCTGCATCTTCAACATGCAGAAGATCACCCTGGCGCCATATCTGTGAGGTGCTTGTGTTAAGACACTGCACACTCTTTCCTCTAACTGAAGCTAAGTCACTGGGTTTTACCTAATTCCCGAGAGAAGTAAATACAGCTCTCCAGCCACAAGAAGTGAGTGTTCATCTGAGGGAGGGAGGCTTGAGTACCTGAAATACTAGGATTACCTCACATGCAAAAGGCTTTGGGTAGTATTGATTGCTACTACTTTTCCAGGGCAAAACATGATGCTAAAAGAAGGAACATAACTCTAAAAAAGGTTTCACTCTACAAGGAGCAAACCAAGCACATAACATCACATATAGAAGAAGCTGTAAGGAGATGTCTGGTTGTACTGGTCTATGAATAGATATCATATTTAAACCATTGCAATTGTTAAAGAAGAAGTGATTATTTCTTTCAGCTAGAAATCTGAGGTTAGATTTTAAGGTATCTCTTACTGTCTTTTTTATGAATGAACTTAAGCAGTTTAGCTCTTTTTAAATGGGTGATGGCTTCAGCACATTTTATTTGAAAGTCTGCATTGACTTCTGCCTGGAGAGTTGATACGAAGGCAAGTGTTTTCACTCTGTTAAGCTGGGATACATAATACTCCAGTGGAAACACTTGAAACTTCCATGTTGATGTTAAAAAGAATGCTAGCATAGTAGAAAACAAGTGAGGACTTTGAAACTTCACTTAAAGCCCTGACAGGAGATATCATAACAAGTAACAAATGAATACACACTATAATGGCGCAAAGCTTAATTTATCCATAGACACAAGCATGTCTTTCAAACCTCTCATGGATGCAGATGTGATTTTCTTCCAGCTACTGTTACCATCCATCAGTCACAAGTTGCCATGTTCAGCTTTCTGCTGGGGAAGCGGGCTGTGGATTTGTGCTTGCTTGAGACAAATTTAGACAGCATAGCATGAGCAGGTGCACATATGAAACAGCTACTTTGAACTGAGACAGCTGATTTTGCCTTTTTCAAGAAAATGAGTGCTGCTATTCTGGTTCTGTTAGTAGAGCTGTAGTGGTGCTATTCTCATGCTAATACCCAGCAGTGAGCAGTGGGAGATGATAATATTGCATAAGAAACAATTATGAGGTGATGTTTCTGGATACACTGGAAGGCCCCTAGCTTATCACAGAATCACAAAATTCACTGTTGGAAAAGATCTCTAAGATCACCATGTCCAACCATCAAACTCGCCCAAAAAACCCCAAAACACCATCCCACATGCCCTGAAGTGCCTCATCTACATGCTTTATTAATACTTTCAGAGCTGATTATAAACACTTCAGTTAGCTCTTACTTTTTTCTTCTTTAGAAGTACAACATTGCTATTTATTGGTTGCAGTCTTTTAAATGGAAACAAAGTATCTTAATTAATTGCCTCAAGAACCCTAGAAAACTAAGAGCAAATCCCTTTGATTGACCTGGCCATTTTATCACACTGGGGTGACTTTTGGTCTTTTGGTTTAGTGCAATTTTTTCTTTTTTTTTCTTTTTTTTTTTTTTTTTTTTTTTTCATTCTACGATTCTGTCAAAAGCACTCTGATCAGTATGTTGGTTTTTTTTTTTTACTTTGAATACTACCTTGAAGATACCATCAACTGAAAAAAAATGGGAAAGTCCAATATTCTACCACATGAAATGTGTAAATTGGGGATTTAGTTCTGATATCTAGAAATTTGGTCTGTCATCTTTGCACCTGTTATGCTGACCTTACAGTTGATGATGATGTCCTAATCTTGGATCACAAGAACTAAACTCTCTATGCTATTTTATAAGTAGAGCTAACATTCAATACTTACCTTCTTTCTAAAACTTCTTTTTCTTTTGCAATTTGGAATGTCCTTTCAGTCTTTGCTTTCTAATGCAAATGATAGGAAGGCATGGATTTTCGCTTGTTTCCCTTTTTGTGGAAAGCAGTGCTTAGATGGTGGTTTACAGTGTAATGTGGGCTGCTGCTCTGACTTAAACTGAAATGGGCCTGCATTCTGTAGCCCAGGAGTTAAGTTTGCATTCATCTGTCTTCAAGAATAAAGAGAAGTAGAGACTGTCAGAGAATCCTGAATTCAAATTCAGATTGTTTGAATATAATCTGACCTCTAACAGTCTAGGTTGTTCTGAGAGGTCTTGGGGTGCTGAGGTGGGCAGAGATCTCTGAAAAGAGAATATGCCATGAATTTTCCTGTTACATCTATGGGTTTCAAGTCAGAGCACATATGTGTGTCATTTTGCACTACAAATAAGCCACTTTTTATTTACTAAAAAACTGAATCAGGATCTTGGATGATTGGATCCTAGTACCCCATTACCTCATTTAATCTTCTTAAGTGTAATAAAGTGGATATGGGCTTTTCCAGTTACTTGTGCTTGCCATTTCTAAGATTTCTGTCACATTACTGTGACTGTTAGGAACACTTAATTTGCTATTACTCTTAAGAAAGGTGCAAGTAATGAAGGAAGATGACTCCCATCATGTAATTTGAACAGTGATACTCAACAAGCCTAATTTGAGAATATTCCATCTCCATACTTGTTTGTGCAGAATTTGCATTTCCTCCACAAGGAACAAAGTCCGATCCACCTGCCTATATTGACACTGTGAGGGGCCTTTAACTCAGTGGAAACATCACCTGAAAAACAAATTGCATTGCAGGAGTGCACAGGAGACTGTAGCATGTCTGTACATGAAAGCATCCATGCTAACAGCACACTAGTGCTACAATCTTATCTTTATCAATATGCCTGTGTTTAACCACCTTCATAAATATTTGTGGCAACGTGGCCAACAGATTAATTATTTTTGTTGGTTGCTTCAGGGAGGCAGTAGTTTTTTCACAGGTCTAATGCCCACCAGCTCTTTTTGGAAATTAGTGCTGCTCATGAAAAATTGAGTTATTTTCATTTTTTACATATGAATGTCTGATAAATGTAAAGCAATAAAATTAATCTCTTCTTCTGTGTTCTCAACCTCGGTATGTTTGAATTACTGAAAAACATTCAGACATTCATGTGTTGTGAATTGTTACTGGAGCTTTGCCAACTATTGCCAGCCAACATTGCTGAAGTGATTTAATTAATAGCTTGTTACAACATCTGAATAGGATCTTGCACTCAAGTCAATAAAACTGTTAAAGCAGGAAGAAAACACTGTTGAGTGCATGAGTTAATCAAGTGGTCTAAAAGACCATGTGGGAAGTATGTATGAAAAGAGAAAGGCTTTTGTCTTGTGAGAGACAAAACTGGACTCTATGGGGCAGTTGGTTCAGGTAGCGACTTCTATGGGGCAGTTGGTTCAGGTTCTGACTTCTGTGTGCAATCATAATAAAAGAACCCTATATATAGTGATTATGGATTTGCAGTCCTTAGAGTTGAGATAGATTCATATCCAATTTCCTCATTCAGGAATGATCTCTTCACAACTGTTCTAAAAAACTATTAAACAGAAAGGGTTATAATCTTGTTGCAAAAACTGTCCAGAAGGGACAAAACAAGCTATATCTGTCTCACAAGGAAGTGCTTAACTCACCACTTGGTCATTAAAATGGGTGATGAAGTGCTTGAATGTGTTCAGTTATGGGATATTTGCCTTAGGAAGGGAAAGGAGCAATTTCAGTAACTATCACTTGAGGGATGCTGAATTCTCTGCCTACCTCAGTCAGTCCCATGCCATACCTGAATCACAGGATTGGGGCTGAAGTGATCTACTGCCTGCTCATAGCTTTGCTTATGCATAGCTTTACTATTAGTAATCATATTCTCATTTGAGAGAACTCAATGTGTACTGAACTCAATGTGTAACAGGTGTGTGTGTGTCTGAAGTGGGAAGAGTATGAAGCCCATCACAGCTCTGTGGCTCATTTTTCAATGGAAAAATCTGCCCTTCCTGTTCAGCTTGGGCATGTACTGTGGCAGATGATGCTTGCCTCCTCTGTGGGCACAGTGGTACCAGCAGCACAGCTCTTGGAGTTTGTAATAGGGAATGGAAGTATAAGCTTTCAGACTGCTGTCTTGAAAAATAAACTATGTGTGTTCCTTAAGTCAGAATCTGTATTACAGGTCTGCCAATAGCTTTGTAACGTATTGAACAAGACTATAAATACAGACATCAAGAGGCTTAAGTTAAATGTTAAATAGTTGCAAAAATAAAGAAAAATGTTACTAATTTTATTTGACAAATAGTACTCTAAATGGCATTGAAAATTGTCACTGTCTAAACTTTGTGAAATTACATTTAAAAAAATTAGAACACAGATTGCCCAGAAGATAAAAAATTATGGTTCAGTTTTATAAATGTATCTCCAATTGTTAAAATATACTTTAAATGGGAGCAGTATGTATCAATTAATTATAACTTAGAAGATTATTCTTAGCACATTGAAGAGCTTTATTATTCACTTTTGAAAAAAAACAAATCTCCCTATAAAGGCACAGCACGATTTTAATTAATTTTTTTCCTAACTGTTTAATTTTTAACTTTTTTTTCCCCAAATATTTAATTTTTAAACATAAGCTCTGCTAGCTACATATTTCATTCTCATCATATCTCTTCAGCAGAAAAATAAAGTTAAATAAATTGGTTCAGTATTCAAATAAAATCCATTTAAAGTGATGCTTTCAAAAGTTATCTTTATTCTTCTGATGTGTCCCTCAATCATATTAGCTCTTTTAAAATGGCAGTGTTTTTGAAGTCCCAGATGAGGTTAATGTAAGAAGGGGATATGTTCTGCAGTGTTACTACCTGAGTGGTACTGAAACATCTGTGATTTTATCCTCTTGATTCATTTAATACAGGAGGCAAACATTCCACGTGCTGATCGAGTGCCTTGGAACTATAATTTTAGACTAGCGTTTTCCATGAACCTCTAAAGTAACCTAAAAAAAATGTAGACTGGAGAGACTTAACATGTTTAGAGAAAAGGCTTTGGGGGTATTTGCATTTTCATAAACAATTCTTCTTTCCACAAGAAGTCCCTTGTCTACAGTCCTGATTACAAGCCTTTCACGGGAGTAATTTGTAGCTTTTCATAGCTGTAGTTTCTGTAGTTTCTGAACATAAGCCATTTAAAATCAGTATTTATTTTGTTGTCCTGGTTTGTAGGAGTGGATTTTTTTCACACTGGCCTAATGACTTAGCTTATAGATGGAGACCTAAAACCTTCCCTGGAGCAATTGTTTAGATATTATTGAGTAGATCTGCTGGAGCACTGCAAATATGCCATTACTGATTTAGAAGCAATAGTTTTCTTAGCAGGAAATATGGTGGTATCAAGGCTATGGGCATGAGATCCATTCCATCACTTGTTCTAAGTCCTCCTTCCTTCCCAGGGCATGCAAATGATACTCCTGTTACTGACTGCACTGCTGCTAAAGTTGCTACATTCTAGACTCAGAATGTAAAACAAGTAGCTGGGAAAGCCTAGTGAATCAATATGTTTTATGGTAAATTTTAAAAATAAAAACCTTGCAAGTGAGGAATGATGTCCTTTCTGGGGTTAAACATCCATGTCTGGGTGCCTACTGCTGCTGACTGTACTAGCAAAATACAGTGTCAGTCCTTCCAACACACAGTTCCTGCCTAAATTAATAGGTCAATTAACAAAAAAAAAATTACCTTTTCCAGGTAATTACAGTTTCTCAGAGTATCTGTTGAGCTGCATCTCTAGCAAAGCTCAGAAAGGAATACATACTAAAAAAAATGATCATGTGCTTGTGTGTTTAAGATACTAAGTCCTTTCTTCATTCAAATAAGGCTTGACTGGGTTCAATTGCCCTTCCTAATCAGATCCTCTATGATAAGATAGGTTTGGGGCAATGGGTTGTTTGGTCCAATGGTGAGGATAGCATCCCTTAGTCCTTTTGGTTTAGCATACATTTTTATGACTGCTGTCAGTGTATTAAATTCCAAATTAAAAAAAAAAAAAATTAAGCTGCTGGGGAAGTCATGCTTTTAAGGACAAATATCTTCATGTATTAGAAAATCAAGGCACAATGATTAATATCCCTTTCATGTGCTATGCAGTGTATGTATATATGGCTGCATATTTATGCTACTGTAATTGCTTACCCTGAAGTTTTAAGAGAGCTGCAGTTATTATGAAAACTTGAAGCCTCATTCTGAGTTAATATGAGCCAACACAAAGGCAACACCTAAATATCTGTTCCACTAATTTTAGTATGTCTTGATTTCCTGTGTTTAAATATGTAGTCTTAATTTTCTGCGATAGACTCAATTATATGTCGTTTGCTTTGTATGTACCTCTTGAAAGAAAGGTTAAGTGGGGGAAAAATAAAGTGCTGATATTCATTAAAGTTTGGAATAGTGCAACAGGAGCTTAGTAATAAGCTTTCAAGAAGTATGAATTCCATTCTAACGAAATGGAGAGCACCTAGCATACATGGATAATTCTTTAAATATCAAGCAAACTCACATTTTAGTCATGTTAATGCACATTTTGAGAGTTAGACCTCAGTAGTATGGAAAGGCATAAAAAGCAGAATGGTAGAAGTGATAACTGTTTGTCTTTACTGCCCATGTATGTTTAAACACTATTTCTTTCAGTGGATTTGGTCAGCTTTAAGAATGTACTGGTTCTGTTGGTATAGCAGATCTACAGGGGCCTTAGAAACAGTTGCATACACCATACATAAGCCAAAACTAACTGATCCTAGGTAAATCAGAGGAGAGTTACAAACTTTTTCCAGTGCCAAGCTTTTTAGGTCATCTGAACACAGAGAGAAAAAAAAATCTAAGAAGGTAACAGGAAGCATCAAGAAGAATGGACTGTGGAATTTGCTTTTTTTAAAATTTTTTTTTTTTTAAGATCAATCTCTGTGTTGGTGACATATAGGAGCTGCTTGAGCTATATGGTCATAACCATAGCAATGCAGATTGCCTGTCATGGCTTGGGACAGGCATGTTCTCACAGAAACATTTGGTCATGTGAGAAGAAGGAAGAGTAAGATCTCAAACCATGCCAGGATCTGCACTGTAGTACCAATCTATACTGGCTAGGTAGGAGCTCCTGGTAGACAGGAGGCATGGCACCTCTGATTTTGCTTTAGGAGGCAGTATTGCTGGAGTGTGCTGCACATAGTTAAAAGTTACATATTCTTAGTAACTTTAAAATGGATTGCATTTTTCCTGTCTGTCCTTTAAGTTTTGCTTTGCAGAGTCAGCTCCTGAATAAATATCTGGGTTTGTCTGCATCAAATGCAAAGTACCTCAACACTCGTCAGTGCAGCCTTTAGTGGCTCTGTTAGCATGGGACTCTGATAAAAATATCCAGGAAGCAGCACTATCCTGAGCTGTGTCAGCTCATCAGAAGCAAAATTCATGTGACAGCATCTAAACCTGCAGATGCACCCTCTGAGCTGATGGCTGGACTCTCCAGAGAACATGAATAAAGCCTCACCATCAGGACTTTATGACTCAGAAAAAATCATAACAAAAAAGCAGGAGGTGTTTATTCCCCCACATTCTTCAGCCCATAGGAGAAGTGAACTTTCCCCCACCACTTTTGCCTTAATTTAACTGCTTATTCCTTTCTCAAGAAATGTTTTTCCCAATAAACCATCATAGCTGTTGTGACCACCTAACCCCTTAGAAACAACAACAGGAATTAACCAGTCACAGTCATCAAAATATGGCTTCTTATCTTGTCTACTTACTCCTGAAGTACTGAAGAGGAACTAAAACCTTGAAATGCAAAAAGATTAGCTGAAGAGTTTTAACAAAAACACTCATTAGGGGGAAAAACAATGGAAAATTTAAGTGGAAGATAATTTTTTTTTTTTCTGGAGAATTACTTTATGGGAGTAAAAAAACCTCTTTGTTCTTAAGTGGGATAGCCAATTCTATATAATGAGACCTTAGTGAAAGTCTTACAATTAAAATATTGATTTAACCTTTTCTTTCTGTGTTGTATAATATTTGATATAAATTTTTACAGAGATAATTTCATTTTTTGACCACTTTATTACTGCCCAGGCATTGACAGAAGCTGCATGTGCTTCTAAATTCTCTAAATAGGTCTTGCGTATGAAGTTCAGTCCAGCTATTAATAAACAGAGAACTGTGTTTTGGTATAATTTTTGCCAAGGAAAAGAGTCCTTCCCTGCAAATCCAAAACACATTCCTCATAAATTTCTGTCTTTATGCACAGGAATCCCCTTTAGCTCACAAATTTTTCAGCTTTTATGCTTGTACAGGAAACATAAGCAAGGTAGGAAGCTGAAAGCCCAAGTGAGATCTTTTTAGAAGAAAATGGTACATATGCACATATTTTAATTTGTCTTCAAGAAACTTTGATTTAACTCTAGTCTGAGTTTATATTACTTGAACAGTAATCACAGTTCACAGCTGTCCTGTACCATAGCTGATTTTGTGCTAGTATTAGTATGCTGAAAAAAATGAACAGGTCTTCCAATGTTCTTTACACCTGAAAACACAATTTTAAAATAGCATTGTCTCAGCATATCCTTCCTTGCTTTTATGTTACTATATAAAGATGGAGCACTTTACAGCACAGGCAAAGAGAGTTTCTGGATGATCAGCTCCTGCTCTAAAACCTCAGTGCTAAGGACAAGAAGAGAAAATGTGGCTTGGACCCAGCAACAGAGTGATAAGATCTCATGCTAATTTGGAGAGCTTATATTACATGTCCTACAAGTTGTGTGGTATATTATGTGTTGATGAACTGGATGACCATATTTTAGAGTCTCCTAGCAGTGACAGTGTTGCCAAAGGAATGGGAAGTATGTGTAATCCTTTAGAAAATCCATTAGGATGACATGGAAGATTTTGGTGGCAGTAAAGAGATAGAAATGTAATTTTCAAAAAAAGATTACTTTGTAATTTGATTTTGGAGTCTCATAAATGTAGTGATATTCCTCCTTTGTTTTCAGTATCAGGCTGCTTACTTACTACAGTGTTATTGCTGATTTCTTTTGTAGAATCCCACTCAATGTGAGAGATATTGTCTACTGTACAGGAGTTTCACTGATGGATGAAGATGTATGGGAGTTCATTTGGATGAAATTTCATTCTACCACCACAGTGTCTGAGAAGAAGATATTATTAGAAGCCTTAACTTGCAGTGATGACAGAAACTTGCTTAACAGGTACAAAGATAGTCTGTGTCTGTATCTGACTGTTACAAATAATAATTTCAAGATTTATGGATCATCACTTGAGCTTTGGTCTAAATAAAAGAACTTTTCTTTTCAAGCACAGACTTACTGTCTGTTTAAACTCTAGTATTTTGCATTGTTACATATGAAAATTTGCACATGTCTTTTCACATCCAGATTGTCCTGTGTTGATTGGAACTGTTTTAAATCCTATAATAATTGCTGTTCTTTTTTGTTAACATATCCTTTACGTAAATCTATTGACCAGTCTGATATTAGTGATTTAATAAATAAAAAAACCCCATTTAATTAAGTCCTTTTACATTAAGGTTTTTCTGATTCATAAATGAGTCTGGTCTTTAGTATCAGAGAAATAAAACACTGAACTCACTTGGAGACTTACAGCCCTTTTGCTGTGATTACTTTTTTCTGTTTTCAGATGTGCCATTGTAAAACTATATGTGTTGGCGAAACTAAATAGATTTTTTTTCCCCTTATTTATCCCACTAGGCTTTTGAATTTGTCTCTCAACTCAGAAGTTGTCCTGGATCAGGATGCAGTTGATGTGATAATCCACGTAGCTCGAAATCCACATGGAAGGGATCTTGCTTGGAAATTTTTCAGAGAAAAATGGAAAATCTTAAATGCTAGGTAAAGATAAAAGGTCTAGATTTCAAAATTTCTTATTTTGGTGTAATTTATGTGTTATATATATATGTGTTCATATAAATTCCCGAATCTAGTCCATTCTCTTTTAATGCATAAATAGAGATGTCTCTAAGTATGAAATACATATATGAGTCATAAATACATTTATTTGTGGATTATCACACACGTACATAGAAACATTTTTCTTAGCAATGATCTGTATAGATATATCTATGACTGCATTCTTTCTGCACATATGATAATGAATTCTGTCTATATGTCAAGCACTGCAGGACTACTTTAACACAGATTAAAAAGCAGCAGTTCCCAAAGTCTGACAGAAAAGGAAAGTCTTTTCAAGCACATTAGTTTAACTGTGGAAAACCCAAAACCCTATTTGAAATATTTCCATTTTCAAAAGATTGCTAATCTAGTGTCATCCCTTTTCCTTCAACTCTGTGTTTCAGGTGAATTTCAAGTAAAAGAAGAGCAACATTTTGAATTAAAAATAGATGAACAGGAAGGAGACAAGGCTGTTCCTTATCCCTGTTTCTCTTTTTTGAACAAGTGTTACATGCTTCTACTTAGATGCCCAGTCAACAACTTATAATTTTTTATGGAGATTTTTATATTAATTTAATAATTGAGAATTTTATTTATAACTTTAGGGAGAACCTGAGAAAGCAGCTCATCTGATGCTGACAGATTAGAAGGGACCATAACTTGGATGAGGTTCAGGTTCTTTAAGGCAGGTGTCCAAGAGCTTCAGATACCCCGTGTTGACCCATTCCCTTAGTGTTGACAGAAAAAAATATTGGAGATATTTTTTTCTTGGAGATATTTTTTTTTTTTGTTCCATTCTGGATGTGTGAGAAGCCTTCTAGTGTACCACAGAATATTTAAAATGGGCTGTTTAAGATGCTGTAAATCCTAGTGCCTGGTGACTGCATGTACAAACGTACTATAGATTTCATGGCATCAAAAGAAGAGCCAAGGAAACTCAGAGAACATGCAACTTTCCTAAAGATGCAAAAAGTTCTTTGTGCCATTTCGGACAATACTTTGTAGTATATTATATATGGAGTAGTATTTTAGAAGAAGCTCAGCTGGGAAAATCGGTTTGAGCTTGAACTGGTTTTGGAAGTTGATATTGCAGGAGCTTGGAATGCATCACTGTATTATCTGAGTTCTTAACAATCAACAAGACCTCATCAAAACCCTGCTATTACCCTTTTTTTTTTTTTAATTTTTTTTTTTTTTAAATGAGAAAATAGCTATCTCTTTGACCAATACAGACTTCATGTTATCCACATTCAATTTGATCTCCAAACAAAAGTCAGAACCTCCAAAAGGATTGGAACAGTTGCGTTCTTCTGAAAGGGATATCCAGTTGAGTTTCTGTCAATTGCCAAATGATTTTGTGCAGTGGAATGAAATAGTTCATGCAATTGTACATATGTGATATATGCTGAAAATAACTGCTTTGTAGTCATACATTGAAGCCTTTTAAGAGTGACTTGGCAAGGTTGAAATTAGCCTAACACCTTGCCCCTTATTCAGTGAAACATTATAAAATGCAGATTTAGGCTTCTTACTGAAGCTAGTACATTTTTAAAATACAAGCTTTATTGCAGAATTATAGTTCAAGTATGCTCTGTCCCAAGGCATCTTTTTTTCTACAATTATAATGTATTATTTAATTTTATTTAAAATTAAAATGCCTTGCATGAAACGTTAATTTAATAAGGTGATATCTCAATGGTATTTTCCTTTGAATTTATTATAAAAGCTGTTGACATTTGAGATAGTAATGTGAAATAGCTGAAGATGATTAAATTATACTAGAACACTATTTCTTCTATCTCTAAAACACAGCATGTCAAAGTGTTAGAATGACAACAAAGTATTGTTATCCCTTTTTATTTTTACAGTATGCTTGTATTCACATTGTCTAGAAGATAATGATAAATTCTTCAAAATTGCTCATATCCCATTTACACGGTGACATAGAAATTGAGATGCCTAACAAGTCTTTTGTAGGAAATTAGGGGGACTAATACTACTACAATTCTGTAAAAGAGAACTAAAAAGGCTTGAATCCCTATTACCTGAGCATGCATTGGCTTAGCTCCTAAATAATTTCCATCGTGTGTGTCAGCGTGAAAATTTAATCCAATAGCTACCTATAAGAAGTCCCCCATTTTCAAGTGTAGAAGCACTTGGGGTTTTGAAAATACTTGGGGGATTTTTAAAATATTTGGTCCAAAGTAGATGGACTGTGCTGCTGCCTCTTAAGATGGTACAAGTGCAAAACCGTTATAAATGGTAGAGGGGGTTCACATCCCCAGAAAAAGGGAGGAGATGGAGGGCCGTGACTCCAGGATGACACCAAGGGAGCTCAGGTATGTAAGGTTCTGGTTCTGCAGTGCAGTTGTCTTTTACAATAAGAGTGAGAAGACTGATAATTGCAAGACCAAATATTGTTTCTATTTATTCTTGTGCTTCACACCTGCAAAATACTACTTTGGGAAGTAGCTTTTCTAAAATTTTTGCCAGAAGAGCTCATTTGAAATTGTTTTTAGTGGGTGACTTTTTACCAAGTATGCATAATGGACAGTGATAAGCACAGGTATTCATGAAGGTATCGTTTTCAGTTAAAGAAATTCTGCAACTTCTTGTTTACACTGTGGCTACAGTAGTCAGAAAAATAAAATACCTGCAGTACTTTTTATGAGGTCACTTCTGTAAAGTGGATTGGTAACCTTGTCAAAAAGACCCCATCAAGAGAAGCTTCCAGTTTTCCAAGCAGTCAATTATCAGGCTAAGCTGAAACTGTAATAATAAAGGGCTCTGTTAGAAAGCCTAAATGTGCTTAAAGGACCATGAAAAACCATACTTCCCATAGAGGCATTTGCTTCTGTATGAATGTCTGTATGTCAATGTAACAGATGTTTTGGGGAAAGAGATGTATTTGCTGAAATATACATGAATAATCCAGTTATTGATGAGTTATTATATTAATTCAGTTATTATAGTGATTAGGGAGTAGGATTTTTTGATGTTTGTAACTGTTTTTTCCCTCCCAAAAGCTCAAGGTAGCAAGTAACACAGTGTACACCTTCCTTAAGAGAGAATCTTCTCAAAAAAAAACCCCAAACCATTTCTTTTCTCTCTTCCTCTTTTTATCCCTCTCCTTGGAGCTATCCCACTGCCTTTCTCTTTTTTCTTCCCTTTTGAAAGCACTGTGGCTTACAGTACCTAAGCATTTAAGAGTAATTATTTTAGGATTAATAGAAGCAGAACAGAAAGCTGTGACTATGCTAGTTCATTTCATTTTAATTTTGAATTCTTCCTCTAAATCAGCTTGTAAAAGCTGGGCATGAACTAAATTGTTCCCTCAGATAAACTTAATTGCAGTGAAGTCCACTGGTATTACTTACACAGGTCTGAGAGCTGAATTCCTTATTTGAACAGTAATGTTCCGATTAGCTATATATTGCTTTGAATGAATGTGCAGATAAAGATAAGGATAGCTATTTGTCAAGTGCCTCTTGCTATGCTGAATGACATCTAACTTGAATATCAGACTTGCTTTTGGTTTCCAATGGAATTACATTCTCTGTTGTATAGGCACTTTTTTAAAAAAAGGACCTGATGCAACATTAATGCAAAACTTCAGGACTATTCTGGTTAATCTTAAATGTGATGTAGGTGCTTCTTTTGGGGAACTGAAAAAAAAATTGTGGAAAAGCATGTGAACAGCAGGATTTGAATGGCCAGTTTCAAATTAACTGCCTGCAGAAACTCATTGCTGATTGGTGATGGATATCCCATCTTGTTACACATCCTTGAAATATTCCTTGACCAAGCCTTCAAATTTTCATTCCAGGTTGGTTCTTTGAAGATGATACATCATGTCCCAGGAGATTATTTTAGCAATATTCTTCTTTATCAGTGTTATTTATCTTAATTATCATGTACTGGATGAAGAGAATTTGATTCAGTTCACTTATCTAGAGACTATTTTTAATGTAGATGTGGTGGATGAATACAAAATGCAGAGAAGGCTGCAGCACTTCAGAAAGTCTGTTTTAATGCTTCAACTAGAAGGGTTCATCAGAATACTTCTCTGAGGCTGCTGCTCCTCTCCTTTGTTGACACCTGTATTTTGAGCTGCTTGCTGTCATTACATAGAAAGCTGTTTTGTTTAAGCATGAGCTGTTGCTGTGGTTTGGTCATCTTCTCCTTTGGAGTTATCTGTGGCTGTGTTTAAACCCATTCTGCTTAGTAACACCTGACTAAAAGTTAACTAAAAATAGTTCAGCCTAGAAGAATGTCTCAGTCCAGGTGCAATGCCAGTGCTGTTATCTTTGATCCCCAGAATCAGTCCTATGTCTTCTCCCTCGCTTTGCAGAAGACTATCCAATTTTCAGCTGGCCTGGCACTCACACTAACTCTCTGAGCATCTTCTTTTTGCCCTTGCAGGTACGGAGAAGCATTATTTATGAATTCAAAACTTATCAGTGGGGTCACAGAATTCCTCAATACCGAAGAAGAACTAAGAGAGGTAATTTTTAAAATTACATTTGGCATATGAGGCTGTATTTGTTGTAAGCAGAGAGCAGAGCAGGAGCAATAATATGTCGTTTGCCTGGGAACTCTGGTTTCTCAGCTGGAGTTGTGGGCAGCACAAGGGTGAGAAGCAACTTGCAAAGACACCCTAGTGGGTAGTGCTGGTGCCAGGAGGTGGGTAGCACTGGCACTTCTCTGTGCTTGGCAAGGTATGTAGGTTTTTTATTTCTCTTGCTTAGTTGAGAAGATAAAGATTGGCTCTTTCTGTCCACAGTGTTTATGCTGCAGAGTGCAACCCTAAAAAAAAAACCAAACACAGACAAAACCAGAAATGTTGAAAGCAAAAGTGCCCCCTTTGGTTTTCTTTTGCCTGCAGTATTTCCATGTGAGAAAAGCTGTTAATCTGATATTCTGGCCAAACAACACAATAATTTGTTTTAAATGCTTACTTTGATTGAAACATTTCTCATTTTATCTTAACATCTGCACTGACTGAGGTATCTGTGCTGTTTTGTTATTCATTTCTTAGCAGCTGCTTTACATCACCCCAAATAGATCAAATTATTCTTATGCAACATAACCACTATTAATTGAACTCTGATTGTGCTGTGATATTTTGTGTCCAAAAATTTGTCTGCACTGAAGTCTAGTGGACTCAGGAACACAGAGAAAAGACACAGCTGGTTATCTCAAAGCTATCCAGGTGGGAAGAACAGCTCTTGCCAGATTTGACTGTGCTGCACAAAGAAGGCTTCTGTACTCTTAGTTTCCACTTTTGTGCAAGCATTGGCAGGCTGTGTAAGCATTGTTTATACTTCCTCTGAAAGAAACTAGCCATTTCTGTATAAAAAGTAGAGAGATGAGGCAATGGATGATTTATTAGTTTCCAGGTCCGTTCAATGCTTTTAACTATGATGGGAATTAAATAGTTGAAGAATAGTTGAATTAACCTTTTAAAGTTTGAACACATGCACAAAGAGATGTTGTGAAACAAGGTGAATTTGATGACATCAGGAAACAAAAATTAGCTAGTTATGAAAAATTATTGCTCAAACCATCTAATTTTATACAAGTCAACATAACCAGCAACCTGCTCTGAAGATCAGCCTTGCATTTCATATTTAGAAAGAACAGTAATTCAAAGCACAGCAGTGCCATCAGCTATAGTAGTCCAGGTGATAGTTCTATAATTTGAGTATACACAGGAAGAGAGCCTTTTCAGTCTGCTAAAAAAAATTAAAATAAATAAAAAAAATCTGATAAAGGCAGGAATCTATTTCTGGCATTCGAAGATCATCAAATGAGTGCCTACATCCTATTTTGCCATTCTTTTCTTACTGTAGCCATCCCTTCCTTTTCTGAACAACCAACCTGTATTATATCTCCAAAAGGGTTTTGCAAGTCAAAATGAAATAATTTTTTTATGAAGTTTGATAAAACAATAGAGCATCAGGACTGCCTTCTGCTGATATTTGTGTATAAATCTATATTAGAAGTATTTCCAGTGCTTCTAGTTTGATTTCTTAACTAGAAATGAAAGCTAACAGCTGCCCAACTGTCTGTGCAGTGCAGAAGCTGGAGTACAGGAGAGAAGAAGGTAATGATATTAATGTGATCCAGACCTGATGTACCAATATCTTCCAGTGCAATTTGAAGCAGTCCCATCACATATAATTGATAGTCTGCTGTTTTCTTACTACATTTGCTATTAAATCTTTGTGCTTAATACTACCTTAATACTACTCAACAGTGCTCATGGAATTTTGTCTTAAATGCCTGGCTTATTTGTGTACACTGTATACATTTACTTTAGTTCCTTCAAAGTTAACCTTTTTAATTGTATTTGCAGCTAAGGAACTTTATGAAGAATTATGAAGAGGGAGCTGCTGCCTCTTTCTCTCGTGCTGTGGAAACAGTGGAGGCCAATGTGCGTTGGCAAAGGCTTTACAAGGAAGAACTATTCCAGTGGTTAAGAAAATCCGTGGCACACTAATTGGATTTCCCAGATGGTCATTTAATATGAAGTTCTGCAAGAGGAAGAGGAGACATTTTAAATGTGTTCAACATTAAAATAATGAAGACAAGATCAGGTTACAGGGAGAAAGTTTTGTTCCTTTTTAAAATTGTGGTTTGTTTCTTTCTTTTTTTTTTTTTTTTTTTTTTTTTTTTACACTGGGCTCTTGTGAAATTGTCAAGAAGCTTTTCAGAAGAGAAGATCATGAATGCTTTGTGAAATCCAGTTGTCAGTGTACACAGCCAATCACAATATTAAGTGGTGCATGTAAATGTTGAAGAAAAGCAAAATCCCCTTTGAAGACTATTTTGTGCATGCTTGTACTGTCCTTGCCTGTATTCTAGCATGCTTATATTTAACAGCCACATTTTGTATGCGAGTTCCAGTTACATCAAAGATGGGCGTTATACAAAGCACAATGACTATCTGACAATCAGTGCTGCAGTGAACAAAAGGAAAGGAAGGAAAAGGCACTGCAGAAGGAAAAGGCAGAAGGCTTCCAACTTGGGACAGCATGAGATGTAAACTCATCATTCCCAGTAGCTACCGATTATTCTACCATTAAGATTGTCTTTTAATCATTACATGGATGCCAACTCATTTCTTCAGTTGCCAGATACTGTATTTGCAGTCTCCATAATTCCATATTTAAATCAGCAACAGAGAGAGCAAAGAGGGTGAGGAAGGGGGTGATGGGAAGGAGAGAAAATGGGAATGAGAGGGAAGTACATAATTCATGCATTATAATTACATAACATCACTGCTGATCAGCAGAACAGTGTAGATGTGAATGGATGCAGTGTTTGAGGGGAGCTTTGTGTTGGTTGCACAGAATCATTGAACCATCTCTTCTCAGCAATTTTACAAGGCAATGGTATTCACGATGGCCATTCAACCCATGTGGTAGGAAAGTATGCAGATGATAGAACACAAGTATTAAAAATAAAAATCTGACTCAAGTGGAAATTAGCAAACAAGGAGGTTTTGCATGCAAAGACATAAAATTAACCAGGAGGACTTTCTTGCAGGTGGAAGACCAGCCTCTAATGATTTATAATGATAGACGTCAGATTCTCTATGTAGGCAATACTTTTGCAAATGCGGGGCGTACAATTTATGCCAACTTAGAAAACTGAAATTTGGAGAAAGAGACGTGTACATGTATGTGTGTTTATTTGTGCTAAGTAATACTGAGAACATGGTTTCTTTCTGTTTTCTTTCTTAGAACAGACTGTTCTAAATGAGTTACCCTTTCTTAATTATGTTTAGCTTTTTTTTTCTCAATTCTTAATCTTCAAGATCAGTAATAGTGTTGAAATGTTGCTTGTACAATGGCATGGCACCATTGGTGCTAAATGTTGAGGATAAAACTAATGGTGGCCAAATGCTCTCCCATGTTTGCACCCTGGAGAAAAATAAAACCACAAAGATGCAGAGAATTTTCAGGAGGCAGACTTCAGCAGCTTCAGAGAGGGAATATACATTTATGAAAGTGTTACTTCATCCCATTCTAGCCTATCATGACCATCTGACCACATCATAACCCTGCACATTGGGAACATGTGGCTAATCAAAGCAGAAAACAGCCATTTTATATGGATGCCTCCTTCCCATAGTGTGGAAGTTATCAACATACTGTGACAGCTGCACCTGCTTATCCCCAGTAAGCTGCACATTGAAATGTTATTGTAAAATGAACAAAACACAAACATCTTCAGATATTATTAGAGTTGTGTGGAGATGGTATTATTTTCTGGGCTCTCAATTCCACGGTACTCTGTTCCTCATGGACAGGTAGACCCATCCCATAACTAAGCTGTCATACCTATCTTGATCGTGTGATTTTGTGTCTTTTACTGTGCGGAGGGTTTGTGGATCAGGTGCATGAAATCCTTCTATGGGCATTTGCCTATTGCCTGTTCGGTGCTACACAGCACCCTGTGCTAGCTTGACCATATATAACCGAAAGAAGTATGAACCCTGGGCTCTTTTACTGTTAACACTTTGCTATATACTAAGCCCTAAACCTTTGTGCTGTGTTGCGATGGTAATGACCCTAATGCCCAGAGACACTATCCTGTCCAAGCTGAGTGAAATCCTCCTCCCCCAATGTATTTTACCTACCTCACAGAGGTGTTGTGAGGCTTGACTAATTTTAGCAAAGCACTTGAATGTCCTCTGATGAAAGGCATTAGCAAGTGCAAAGTATTATTTTATATAGTTGACCAAACTCAACATCAGTGACAGTATGCAGCATCATATTTTTAATTTCTACTGAACAAAAATCACATGCAGATGTGTTACAACAAAAAAACCAAGCCAAATATTCTTTATTATAACCTCTACTTTGCAGTGAAGCCAAAAATTATGATACCCCAAAAATGTTCAGAAAACCAAGTGCTAAAATGCAAATTGCTTTGAGGATTTCAGAGAAGTGTGCATAATGATCTGACCCTTTGTGATTTCATTCAGGATTGTCTTTGATGACTTTTCTTTTTCAGCTCCACAGATTAGACCACATAACTCCTAGATATGCATATAAGTTTCTCATCTTTCTACTGGCAAAGGGCAGGCTAAAAATATGTTCCAAAGTCCAAAGGTAATTTGATCCTGTGTATTCGGCACAGTGCATGGAAATTTCAACAGTTGCTTGTTTGAGTTGAAGTTCTTGCACATTTATCTGGTGCTGGATGTAAATTAGTATTTTACTGGCCTTGAGCAACTGGTCTACCATAGTTATCAAGCCCTATGCATGCCTATTGATGTATTGATAATAATTGATAATGCTCATATTACTGCAATAACAAAGGTTCAGCTGGCCTTTCCATTATAGTTCCCCAATCTTTTTTTTTTATCATGCTATTTCACACTGAATCAGGATTAAACTTAAATTGATTAAGTCCTGCAAAACTGCAGTTGATTTATGCAACATGCAACTCCCCTGCATTTAATGATACGTTTTTAGAAACTTTTTTTATTAAGAAGCTCCACATAGCTGTGGGTGAATAGCTGATACCCTATGGAAAACTCTAATACAGTTTGCTTAGAAAAATCTATTTATCTAATTGATTTTATTTGTCTTTACTAGTCTTTGTCTTCTCTTGTCCTTATCTAAAGATTGACCCTATTTTTATAATTTGAATTGTAATTAGGAAGCCAAATACCCCAAAGTTTTCATCATATGCAAATCCAGGATTTATTTTTGTCCTCTCCTGTAAGATGAGATGCTGCAAAATGTGGATCCACTGTGGACATGGACTTAATTTTATAGAGATTGGATGAGCCTGATCTCTAATCAGCCTTTGTATGATTGAGGATCTTTCACAGGTACTAATTGCTATGGCTTGCTAAATCATACAGGAAGACATATAAATAGACACAAATTAATTCCAGCATAATAATATGCCTATTGTAAAAATACCTACTGTATTTTTATAATATTGTCCACTACAAAAATATCATATTTTTAGCTGGTGGAAATAGTCATGTATCCACTGCTAATAGCTATTAAAATAGGTAGGTACTAATTGTAACTAGGGCAGAACAATATGAAAATATTCTTCTTAAATGATATACCACTTCTGCTGTAAGTGGGAGTACTTGGACATGGATTTGGTGACCAAAATTTCATATGTTCTTAAGTACATCCAGATTTATGACCTTTGATAATCTTTTTTGTGAATTTGGCAGGAATTTTGATACTATGTTAGAAACTGAAGATTAATTTTGTGTAGCTTGTGTACTGTTGCAGATATTTCACTGAGCTTTAGAGTGTCATATGAAGTATCTCTACTGATGCAGAAGAGTGCTTTCCCAACAGAGACCCTGAACCAAAGAATTAAATCCTTAGTAGTAAAGAATAAAAAAAGAAAAAATATATATATATACCTACATGAAAAATTCTTTGTAGAGATAATTTTCCCATAAAATGTCAGTAAGTCTGATTATTTGAGGGCAGTATTTGAGGATAAGGGTACCTTTGTTTAGGTAACTGGTGACTAAGATTTTGGTTTTCTACATGATTATAGCTGCTATTGAAGTCAATGAAAATAGAGTGAGGCAAATGTGCGACCTTCTTTTTGAGGAAAAGGGATGCAGCTTTGGAAAATGTTTATGTGTATAGTCAATTTACTGCTTCTGTTATGACTACTTACCATATCAGTCTCCCTGTCCTAAGCAGAGTTTATAGGCACAGTGTCAGTATGAGCATGAAGGAGTAAAAGAACCATCCTGCTTCTAAACAGCCTGAATAGAGGCTGTTTGCCCAGGGTTAGATGGAGCAGTCCAAAAGCTGCTGACTGCATGGCCCACCACTGCCTCCAGTCCACATGGGTCAGAAAGGCAGCTGGGAACAATTGAAGTGCAGAGAGGCTTCATCCAAGTTTTCTCAGCTAGATAGGGAGAACAGAAGGTGCCTTTGCCAGTTATAGGTTGTGAGTGATTTTCAGAGGTTAGTGTCATTGCTAGCAGGAAACCAAGGTTCAACTAGTACTATTGCACACAAATACCTAAATTCCTAAGCTCTGGTTACCTCAACAGGAAAATGTTGATCAAAATATTTGTAAGAGTCTAGAATATCATAATGTCCATTCTTCCTAAGTAGTTTCAAACAGTCGAACGTTTTGCATATTCATGTATATATAAGAACACAGACAGTCTTTTTCTGTATGATATTTTTTTTAATGTTGATAATATGCTATTAGTTTCTTGGGCCTTTTTCTAACAGATGGTTTGGAAGGATGTCACTACAAATTATCTGTGGTAATAATATAATAGTTACTGTGCTATACTGGTGCCGTCATGAAATTCAGATGCCTGTCTTTCTGGCACTAGTGACTGTGCTGTTCCCTTTGTGCATACAGAACTGTAAGAAACTGTCCACTTTGTTTCTCGTATGACAATGAGAACTTCTACCTATATTAAAACCAATACTGAAACCACTCTGACTTGAGCAAATAATTTAGGCTTACATGAGCGATTCAGTTTTCCATAAGAAAGGGGAAAAGGGAGTACTATATGTAAAGATTTTTTACCAATGTAAAGCCACATGCCATAGTTGGTGCAGAATATTAAAATGAAGAATATTTGAAAAAACTGGTTGAACTTAGCTGCATCTTGTGTCTTTATAATCACAGTGGAGGTTAGGTCAACCTCAGATTACCTCCAGATGATAATGCAAGTGAGGTCAAATTTTATAAAGCAGTTGTGGAGCCAGTTTCACTGAGATGTGTTTAAGGAGAATCACCCACAAGAGCGAGTGCTATAGATTAAACCCAACATCCTTTCTCATAAAAACACATTTATATGTAGCTGATTTGCAAATACTGAGATTGTGCTACTTTCCCAAGCAGCATTTCTGAATGCTTTGCTAATTTTATCTTCACTCTTTCCTAAGGATATCAAAGTGCTGTCAATAGAGAACACAGAACTGAGCAGAGTTTTGAGAGCAGAGGGGACAGTGCTGCAGCAGTCAGTCATTAGCCAGGAGGCTTTAGCTATTGTCCCAAGGTTTCCTGGATGGCATCACTTGGATTTGCCTGATAAGGATAGCCTTGGTACAAAGGACAAAGCCAAGAGCCAAGATGCAGTCTCCATTCTCTGTGATGTGTTTCATCATACTTAATATGTTCATTTCTGTAATTTCAAAATAACCTGTAGCCAAACTGATGACACGTGTGTGGCTGCAGATCCTCCACTGGTGCACAGTGAGGTAGATCCATTGAAGTGATGGATGTGAATTACAGCTGAGGATCTAACCCATTGCTTTCCAAACAGTCCCCTGAGGTGATGGCTGGGCTAGTGTCCAGGATATTTCCAGTATTTGTATGTAAGTTTGAGTAGTATATATTGGATTTCTAATACTTTTTGTTATCCTTTTGCTGTTTTGTTACAAAATACTTTGTGATTGGTTCCAGTGTGATAAAGCATCGCAATATGTTTGAAGAACTTACTCTACTATGAAAAGTGTGGCTAATACCCTCTTTTTTTGCTTCAAACTGTAGATTTTGGCAGATATGGACTTCCCTGAACTTAGACACTCAGTGAAAAAAAAATATTTTGACAGTTTCTAATGGAAACATCATTGTAATTACTGTATAACTACCCTGTACAAAGACAGCTTTATTATATGTGTAAATGTACTTTTGGTATGTTGTTTTTATGTTTGAGGAATAGGTTTTGGTGTGGGTGAGATGTATAGCCTTATAAAAGCAGAGATTGTTGGTCCTCATCTGATGTTTTACTGAAAGGTGTTTAGTTGCTCTATTTTTTGTAGAAGATAAATATAAGCCAGTTCCCTGAAAAATAATGGTCTATTCCACTACATACATGTCAATGACAAAATGGATCATAGAGCTGAAAACAAAGGCTTGATAATAAATTGCATTATTTTCCCAAGAGACTCCACGTGTAAGATCTTTTGATACCTTAAGAAGAAAGAAGTCCTGCAGTGATTAATGCTGATTATAATGGATGAGTTCCTCTATTATTATTCCCTAGATTGATTCTGAATACTGTAATTAGTAGAACATATTTTTCCATCAGTTCTCAAATTTGTACTCTTTGTAATTCAGTTCTTGGTCAAATAAGAGGTAGAGTTTGCTTAGTTTAGGCACCATTCACCAATGGTTTCACAAAAACAGGTGCCTGCAAGATCAGAATGTCACTTTCATTTAAAGGAAATATGGATCATTACATAATTTCATTTTTCTCTATGTACCATATAAACGTGTTTGTATAGCTTCTGAACATTTTGCTTTGACAAAGCTTTCTTTCATTGGTTACTTATATTTATAGATCTTACTAAAAAATTTCAACTCAGCAAAGCAGTTGGAAGTAGGCAGGATGTTAAACCATGTTGACCACAACTCAACCACAAATACAAGCCAGTAGGCAACCACACTGTTTGCTGTGGGATTAATGTATCAAATTACACATATGGCTGGAACAGTCTTTCTGGAAAGTAATTTAATTTGAGACCTGCTCCTAAACAGGTTTCAGGTGCAGACTATGGTGATGCGCTTTTTCTGAATTTGAAATCACAACAACTTTCTATGTAGCCAATTGTTCTTCTCTCTCTCTCTCTCTTTTTTTTTTTTTTTTTTTTTTTTCCTTCCAAATTTAGCAAGGTTTTTAATTTATTGTTTGAAGCATCCTACGATTTTGGAATGAAAGCAGAATTATTCTTTCAATGCTAATTAACAAATATAGAACCAAGCAGCAATTTAAGCCATTAGCCAAATAAATGTGTGGATTTCTATTACATTTTGGCAGAAAAGTGTTTGTCTATGATATGCCTTTAAGAATGATTCCATGAATACAGGACCGCTTTGTGTTCCACTCTAACTTAGGACTGACTAACTGGATCTTATTTTAAACGTGAAACAATATCTTCTGTATTTTAAGTAGAACAAATCTGATTTTTTTTCTGATAATAAAATTTTGTATATTCATCCTGTCATAATTTTCTGACATGGAGACCATTTGATCATGTTCCCGTTTCAGTTGAGCTAATAGTTTAATAGTTCTGAATAGGTACACTGAAGTTGTACAATGAAAACCATGCAAGAAAATGTATTTTTTGATGTGAGGAAGTTTTCAAACATTAAAATGTCGGGCCTAGTAGAAAGCAGAGATCCACAGAAAATACAAAATTTGGGCTTAAAAGTACTGTTAAGCACTCCAAGATTAACACCACCAAGATTGAAATGGAGGGCAAAATCTGTCTTTTGTGCTTTCTAATTATGTAAATTTGGAATAAGCAAAATGTCTTTTCATTGGTAAAAGTGATTTCAACTGGAATGCAGTTCAAATTACTTTATTTAATAGACTCCTTGAATTCAGGCTATTATTTTCCGTTTTTTGAGGAACAGTTTTCAGTAACAATGAGATGTGAAATATGTGCAATTATTTACCCATTGGATACAATCATGTTCTCACTGAAGTCAGTTGGAGCTTTGACGTTGACATAACTGGAAGTATTTTTCAAAAACATTGTATTGTTCAAAATACATTTCAATGCCAGAATGTCTTTTTAACAATAAGGATGTTTTCTTCTGTACTGCACAGTCTTCTGAAAAGCCAAAGGGAATTTTTAAGGTCCTGATTTTGCAAAGCACAAAAGGCAACATTATCGAATCACAGAATGTTTAGGTTGGGAGAGACCTCCAAAATCATGCAGTCTAACCTTTGATTAACACCCAGTCAACGACTAAACCATGTCCCTAAGGACCAGGTCCAAATGCCTTTTAAATGCCTCCAGGGATTGTGACTCCAGCACTGTCCTGGGCAGGACATTCAATTGATGCTTTGGGCACAGGTAAGCAGATCTGGGACCTAAATGAGTGTATTCCTAGTATCCTGCCATTAAATATTTCACTGTGGTATAGTGGCCTTGAACTTTGACTATTCTATATTCATGTGTCAGCAGAGTATGGAGATATACCCCTCATGCCTCTTCTTTCCAAGTTCAAGTCTGGAGCAGGAGTACAGGAGGCTCAAGGAGGCGCTGTGAGGGCCAGGAGAGAATGTTCATATTAGGAAGGAAAACCAGTATGTAGGGTGAACTATGAAAAACTAGGATATATTGACCCCCAAAGGGGCCTTGTCCCTCCCTTTTGTATTACATATACCTCTTCAGGAATGTTAAAAAAGTGCATGTCCACCTTGAAAGTATCCCTGAGAGTAGGGGCAGGATGTCAGGAAGAAGAAATGGCCCTTCCCTCTGAAATGCCAGTGGCAGCTCATCTCCTAATCAGACATCAGAAAGAACATGCTTGTTTCTTCCTCAGTGCAGCCACTGCAGTCAGCAACACTTCAGTCAGTGGTTGAGCTGCTTTCAAGTTGAACATTTTCATATAAGACGAAATAAAGAGCGGTTTATTTGTCTTCAGTAAAAGCAGAGCTTTGAAGGTACCCATTTGCTTTGAAAGCTCAGCAGCTGAGCTGGAGGGAGTAGGAGGGAGAGAAGTTAGAGCCTTTGATTTATAAATTGATTTAGCAGTATTTGCTATCTTTATAATGAAAAATTGCTTTTACCGCAATCCTGCTTACTCCTATTCCTAGCAAAAAGTGTCTGGCTTCCTCTTAGCTGCACTTCCTGAGGTGAAGCCACCATGCAGAGTCCCACTGCTATCACAGGCACTCTGGCTTCTGCAAACAGCAGCCGAGCAGGACCAAGGCCTCAAGAGAAGGGAGAAGCAGTTTAATCAGCTGGTGATGGCCCTGGCTTTTCTGAGAGCTGAGCACATAAACCTCATGCTAGAGAAACCGTACTGAAAACAACATATTTGATGGCTAAGGATATGTTATGGATGGGATGGGAAAATGAGCACAAAGATAGCTGTCAGAAAAGTGTAATGAACATAAGGCTGCTGTGATGCAAAATAATGAGGATAAGCTTGGGAAATTAAAGCCTCGTTATGTTGAAACAGTCTTTGAATTAGCAGCCAGATCTATTGTGCCCAAAACCTAATTAAAGCAAACAGAAATTGGTTAAAAGGAGGGATCCTATAACTGTGTCTTGGGGCTCATATCAAACCACAGAAAATCCTCTGTTCAGAATGTAGCCCATACTGTCCTCTATGTCTGCACAAACATGTCTGAACCCTGAGTCAGCTCATTGGAATTTGGACAAGTGGTGCAAGGCTGGAGCAGGCATTAGCAAGGTGAGACTTGATCCTTGGGTGTCACTTCTTCCCCTTTCTGTCACAATCCTGCCACTCTTCTCAGGCTACAACAACAGTAAGAAATACAGGTAGAGCCTAGGTAGATTTTGTAGGGTTTTAGTCTTCATATCATCTTGCCTCTTATTAGAGGGCTGCAATAAGGAAACCAGGGCAGAAGGAATGGCCTTGATCTTCCATGATGCAAATAATCCTCCCCTCGTCCACGAAGTGCCTCACTACCTTCTAAACTCCTGGGTTTAGATGCAGCGTTGGAGCTCAAGCCTTAGCACATCACTTGCATGTTGCAGTCTATGGAACACCACGTTAATTACTGTACTACTACAGTTTTAATTTTAGCACATATCTCTTTTCTTCCTGAACTTCTCAGGAAACACTTTTGTCACCATAATTTTTTGACCTGCTTGTTCTAGAAGTCTACAAAAAACAGGAGGAAGAGGGGGAGGATAATGAGATGCTATTACATGATAGTGCTATTGCAGTAATTCATTTCTTGTGGCACAGAACAGTTGCCAGTGAACAATGCGTGTTCCTGGCACAATTATGAGATGTACCTTGAACTTTTCAACAGTAAAACTGTCAAAGGATTGCAGTAAGCACAAGTACAAATGTGAACCCATCCCTGAAAAAGCTGAAATAACTCACAGATGTGATTTTAATAAACCATTATTTTCAGAGGTGCCCTTTTAGATCCATTGACTGTTTTTATTAATATCAAAAGTGTATATTGTTTCCACACTACAGTCATAGATGTAAAACATTTTTTCCCATCCCTCTCATAGAATACATTTCTATGGAGGCTAGAATAATAGTGTTGTAACAGAAGTCTTAGAACAATGCCAGCATGTATTTCCCTATGGAAAAGTGGAAATCAGAGCAGTTGTCTCTGGTTCAAAGCACTTAAAAAACAGCTTTAGAAAGTACTTTAAAAACTAGGTTCACCCAAACAGGTAAGCAACCCCAAAACAGACAAGTTACTCCAAAGGAGAACATATCATCTTGGAAAGCAAAATCACTTGGGGGAAGAGGATAATTTTCTGAAGGTTTGTGATAGTGTAAAGGACAAGCAGAGGAAAACCTCAGGAAGATGGAACAGATTAGCACAAAGCATAGACACAAGCAAGAATTGAGTCTATGGCTCTGTGAAAAGCACAGAGAAGGCACTTCAGGCTAAATGCTGAATTAAAAGCCTGAAAAAATATTACTGAGGCAATTTCACATCAACAAATTTAATTCAATGCCAAGCAGTTACACTAATCCTCAGTGGGACCAGTGTCATAGGAGGTAGCTCAAGTTTTCATGTCACAAAGTCTTCACTGGACAATGTCATAAGATTAATGAAACACATGCACTTTAAAACATTCTTCCTGCAGCTAGCAACAACTGTGAGACAAGTTATTTCTGCTTAAGATAAACAGTGGGTCATGTTTATCACTAAATGTGGTGGGTCTGAAAAGCATTAAGAGATGAAGACTAGTAAAGATGAAGATTAGTGCCTAATGTGACTGACTAGGTTGGATGGCCAGGAGTCTTGGTCAGGATTTCACCTGAAGTGCTAACCAGCTGCAGATTCTTCCCTTTAGATTTAAGACAGTGAAAGCCACAAGCTGTACCATGTATACAGAGTTCTTGAACCATACTGAAGTATGCAAACTACTTAGGGAAGCTCTCACTTGAACTAAGATTAGTTCACAGAATTCAGTAACATCTAAGAAGTTGACTAAGGAATTTTTTTGTTCTGTTTAAGTCTCCTTATCATTGAGGATATTTTTCAGTAGCTCATAGTTCAGCCTGGGGAAAATAGATGAATAAAAAAGAAGAAAAATTATCAGGATCATGGATAATAAAAACTATCTCAGCATCTGTCTTTGTATAATTAATTCTTCTGTCACTTTGTTCAATACCGAAATTTCAAAAGCATGTATAGGTTTCACATTTACTATTTCTACGTGTATGGTATGACACTTGGGCAAATGTTTAATTGATACAGATCCATGTAATTTCTGTGGAGGCAAAGTACTCAAATTTAATGCATATAATAAACAGGAAATGAAGGTCCTAGCTTTAAAATTATGTGTGTAATTGCAATTAGAATTTTAAAAGATTTTGCTTGAGTTCAGCAATTGTACTTTGTATGTAGGATATAAAATGGTGCTACGCACTTTAGTGTCTAAGTGATTTGTTTAGGCTGTAAAAGGACAGTACTCTACTTCCTTCCTACATATGTTAAAACTGAAGCTTGTGCTGACCAGATACAAACCTGACATGCCACAAAGGTACAGAATGCTGCTTTTGAAAAACTGAAGTTAATAATGAGATTTGCTAAAACCAAGGAATCACAGGGAATACATAATGAGAACTGACTCTGCAAACTTCAGTAATTTAAGCACAGCCTGTACAAATGAGTGAGTAAACTCAAATAAATAGTTGATTCACTTTCAGCAGGGCAAAATAAGAGTTTTTCTTCCTAATAAATATACTCACTTTGTCTGTGCTAGCAACTTCTGATTTGTATCAGAGTAGCTGACAGAAGAATTGTGTCTGCTGATCTGAAGGCAGGGCAGGACTGGGACTTCCATGTATCCTGGTAGTAATGATTCAATTAGTGCACTATCTAGTGCTATTTTAGCAGAGATGGAGAGATCTGAACAGCTGAGACAAAGCAGTGCAGTGCACTACTTCCAAAGAGCCTGGTTCTTATGTGTGTTGGATTTGCCAAGCTTATTTGTCTACTAGATAGATGTCTGTATCTGAGCTAATTACTGAGGATCCCTAGGCCACCACAGAGAAAAAAATCCCAATAAATCTCTTCATAAAATATGCAATTAATGCAGTAAGGTGGATAGGAAAGGTAAATACCATGAGTTTCCATAGTAGGATAATGCATATAGGTAATATGAGGGCACAAACTGAAGTGGGTGATGAACTTCTTGGAAAAACTGACTCTAATTACTGTAAAAGGAATTAGTAACTAAAGCCCAACCCAGGGGGTTGGTAAGAACATGAATGTTAAAAATTAACCCTCAAACCAAGGGAGTCTCAGTGGGCCTATTGCTATTTTCCATTGGCCTCTGTCACTTGTGCCAGATGGGAAACAATATATCCTAGTCAAAATATGTTACAGGATATACACTGTCTGTTCTGACAGATGATAATCCTCTGATTGCTGCAAAGTTGATAAATTGATTCTTTCTTACATCCTGATTTAAACACAGATTAATTTTTTTCCCACCTCACTTGTGGGATATTAGCTTTTGCTCACTTAATTAGTATGTAGGGTTTGACTGTTTCCTGATGATATTACTCAAGAGCAGACACAGAGTAGTGCTTTTGTCTAAAGCTAGCATTTCTGATCTTCTGGAAGATAATGAAAGAAACAGCATTAAGTATAGTGAATTTACCAAGTACAGCTCTTGCAAGGCAAACTTCATTGTTTTTTTGATAGAACTGAAAACTTATTCGATGAATTCAGAGTGCTAGCTATCATTTATTTGGATTCTAATTTGGATTTGACACCAGCTTTCAAAATAATTCAAATTGTCCATGGGACAAACATGTTCAGATGGACTGAAGTTGGCTGAAGAACTGTTAACAAAAGATAATAAGAAATGGCAATCTCTAAGTCTTTGGTGAGATTCTAGTGGATGCCTGGCTTTGCTCAAGTTTTAATATCTCCATTAATGATTTCTCAGAAAGGAAAGAAAAAGCAACCTCCTAAGGAAATTTGCAGGGTGAGGGACTTGTTAGTAACAATAAGGGTGAGGAAAATTTATGAAAACCTACCGAAATAATAATGGGCAGGAGTAAGATTCACCTCTTAGTGCAGGCTAATTCTCCTGGGAAAGATCACTCACAAATTCAGTTACTAAATAGAATGGAGAAACCTCGATTGTAGCATTGCCAATAGTCTAGAGGAGTTAGCAGAGCAAAAAAAAAACATTTGCAATGAGTTATGGCAGCAAAAGGAGCTAGTATGGCATCACTCTGTAATGCATATCACTGAGCAAAGACTTATAATCTTTGTCTACCAGGTAAGGATGGAAAGCAGCACAAGTCTCCCATAATCCAGGAGGAAGCAGTTACTGACCTGCTACAGCACCTGGACACTCACAAGTCTATTGGGCTGGATGGGATCCACCCAAGAGTACTGAGGAAGCTGGCAGAGGAGCTTTCCAAGCCTCTCTCCACTTCAGAGGCTTGATTGCTCCATGTCTTGGTTAACAGGGTTCTTTTTTTGCTTGGCTTGATGGTTGGGCACCGTGATCTTAGAGGTCTTTTCCAACTATGACAATTCTGTGATTCTGTGAATTTCAGGTTTAACTGCAACTGGGTATGATTTTTTCATCCTCAGAAAGAATTTTAAAAATAGAAAAGAAATAAAGATGAGAAACAAAAAAGGTGTTTCACTGATCTAATTAGATGTTTCAGCTTAATAATAAAATTAAGTCCTTGGCAAAGAGAGTATGGCAATAAAAAGTGATTTTGTATTTATGCACTGAATAGGCATAGGGTAATTAAGGAACTCTTAAATTAAGAAAGACCAGTGGCTGACAGTCTATGAGTAACCAAAATGTAGTAAAATAGAGGAAGTTTCTATGACTATATATGAAAACAAGAAGAATCCTAATACGTATAAGAAGTGCAATTGCAATGCTATATTGAATTATAATTTGTGTCTTTAATATGTGGATCCTTACATCAGCTATGTGCCTTTAGAGGCAATAGGAAGAGAAAGGGAAAGGTACCATAATTTTGTTATCTCAGATTTTCTAGAATGGACAGTGTGAATCCACTAGGAAGAGCAAAGGGCTGAAGTTAAGAAATGTCAGGCCCATGTGAGGAGTTTGCAAGTATCCTCTCTGGTTTTCCATGGACTTCCCTGTCTGGAAAATATTACTAAGACTGAATTGAAAACAACAGGAGGACAGATTTATTGTCCTGTTATATCTAAATTTCTCCAGCTGCTATCAGTTTGTGTATTTAAGTTGTTTGAATAATATCAAATACCTTCACTCACTACCTAAAAGATGTATAGAATGACATCTGACACTAGAAATTTAATGTACTCATGTGTAGACACCAGAGCTGCAAAGACCTTGCCATCCCTAGTGGGAGCTCCCAGGAGCGAGCATGCGTAGCAGAAAGGTTTGGGCCATCCCCCTACCAGGGCCTGGAGTCAGCCCGTGACCAGTCCTAGCATAGTAATTGTCAGAAGGGATGGCTTTGGGGTGAGTAATTACTGATAAGAAAATATAAATCACATAATTTAAATTTAATTTATTACCATCTTTAGCTGCTGGGAGTCCTTTCTGTTCTTCAGGTACAAGATGCTTTGTTCTCCCAGTCTTACCGATTAACACATCTAAGTTAAGCAGCAATCTGAGTTTATCTGTAGGTTGTTGTATTTCAGAAGTAAAGCAGGGCTTCTGTGCCTGAATTTTTAGGGATTTTCTCCAAATCTACCAGAAGATTAAATTAAAGATATATTTCTGCCTACCAGATTTGTATAGCTTTCACACTAACCGTCCTGGCTACAATTGCAGTACCTCTGCAAAAACCTACCAACTGTATATTCAGAGGAGGATGCCAAGATTCCTTGCTGACACTACTTTGATTACCATATAATCTGATAAATGGCTGCATAGCTTAGTGAAATTCCTTTGCTGAGGGAGATCAAGACACTGGTTCCATCAGACTGAATACAACCTCTTCACTTAATTTATGTAAATCTTTGAAATCAGTCATATCCTTAGCATATGTTTTTGGAACTTCATGCATTACCATTATGGTGTCTCTATCAGTTGATGCTAATACTGCTGCTTCTAACTGGAAAGCTAAAAGAAGGTGTGAAAACTGATGGATAGATGAATAGCTGCTCCCCTGGAGATTTCTTGTTCTTGATGGAGTTTGAGCTGACTGCTATGTGGTGAGCGAATTCAACAGCATCCTGACTGTGTCTGTAATTGCGTTTTCCATCCTTGTTCACTATTCATAATAATAATAATTCACTATTTAGCATCGGTGTTCCAAAATATTTTTTAAAAGAGCAGTAATCTATAACAGTCTAACCAGAACTTGAACTCAGTGTAATATAATTTCTGAAAACGGGCAATAGAAAACACAGGAGAAAATGAAATTAATTCAGATAGATGTTTGATCACTGGCAGAGTCACTGGCCCTGGAGAATGTTAACTCTAGCAAGATAGCAACATACAAGATCTACGTATGGCTGTGCTGACTGCAGCACTGTTTAATTAACTTGGCTGGCTGACCTTCCTGAGTAATCTCTAATGTTAGGGATTTTTGTCCCACTTTACAAAGAAGATGGAGAGAACCTTGAGCAGCATCTCTGGAAAAGTCAAAGCAGTCAAAGTAGGGAAAAAGTGCTGCCACTGTGATTCACAGATTCTGGCAGAGTGCTAGAAAAGATTTCAGCTTGCAGGCAGGCTGCATCAGGGAGCAGATTGTGTCCAGAATCCTCAAAGAGGCACAGGGCAACTACAAGGCTCTGATCGCAAAAAGCAGATACTTTAGGCGTGTGCTCTCCCTGAGGCCTCTGCCACCTCTCTTCTCCCAGCAGCTCTTGTCTTTGGACCATGCTGATGGCAGGTGAGCCCTTAGCTGGGCATGCAGAAAGCCAAGCTGATGGGAGACACAGGGTGCTGCCATGAGGTGGGCTGGCTACTAGCTCTGTTCGTGTTCTGGCTTCCCAACTTTAGGGATGGGCACTACTAGGGTCTGCCAAATGTCTCAATGAAAAAGATGGCTGAGGTCTATCTTTGCTGTGGAAATACCAGTTAACGTTTTCTTCTGGTCAAGCTTAGTTTATAGGATTTTTTTGAGACTTCCATCTATTACTCATGCACTTTTTCATATTGCTGATTCCTAGGAGTTACCTGTAGCACCCTGAGAGACAGACCAGTGCAAATTGTAGGTATCCTTACGAAAATTTTGCACATTTTACCTTGCGAAATATGGAGACAAAGAAATTGTGAGACATAGAAGCTCTTTCAGGCTTCTTGTGCTTTGCTTCCAGACAGAGTTTCTTGACAAAGCAGCAATAATTTCAGTGATTAGTGATCTCGTGGGAAGAGCAGTGCTGCCTGATTAGAGAAACACTTCAAAGCACTATCAAAATTATGATAATTCCTTCATTTAAGAACTCTTTCTGGTTTTCTATCAAAATGTATGCTTACACTGTAGCCATACAAGTGTTTTTATAGATAGCTTTAAGCTAACTATGTAGCTTTCAATGCAGGACAATAGCAGGACAAATAAACTGATACTTTTCTGCATGCTGCTTCTGAATCAAGAATCTTCAGACACTGCTCAAGGGCAGTTGTCATGTGATGTTCACAATCTTTAGCTCCTATTTGCAGTCTAATATAGTCTAAGTTCATACTATTGTCATTTTCAAGTTCTTAATTGAATCTTTCTTGTTCCAGAGCCTCCAGGGAAGACTCATGGCTAGAAATTACTCTTCTTGAGGTCTCCCATGCAAATGCCATAATTTCAATGACTGCTGCTTCTGCTTCAGGGCAAATTCAAATATACGTTCTTGGGAATAATCTTCAAGGACAGTCACTCAGCTTTCATGAAATGAAGAAAAGCTCTAGTCCACATTTTCCTTCTGAAAGATGAACTAAACCTGTTGTATATTTATAGTCTAAGACAAGTGACACCCAGTGAAGGCCAGGGTGGGGTTGACTCCAGACTTTTCTAAGGACAGTAGATGCCTGTTATCACTTGAACGTGAGGAACTAAAGAAGGAGAGCTTTCAGACTCTGAGAGGGGTGGAACACAGATGGTTCTATTCCCTCCCATTTCCTGCCTGTAATATATAAAGGTCAGAGAGACCAGCAGCCCCTCCTCTCTTTTTCGCTTGCTTTTGGCTGCGTCGCTGTTCCCTTCTCTCCTTTACCACGCTTGCCACAGGCTCTCCAGAGCCCATACCTGTTGGATTGAATATATATATATTTCTATATATTTTTATTTTTTGTTACTTTATCCCTTATATTATTACCTTTCCCCTGTATTAATAAATCTGTCTCCAATTGTTTTCAGTTTCCAACAAAGTCTCTGGTCTTTATTCCCCTTTTATCTTTCCTTTGTAGGGGGGGGATAGAGAATAATTTTGTCCTTGGGCTTGTGGTCCACCCAAACGGCTAAGCTGTGACAATGCCATTGTGACTGATGACTTATTGCCTCTTAAAATAATGCTGATACTGTGACTGCAGCCATTAACATGTTCCCTGTGACTGGCATTACCAGAGAAAACCTATTCACCAAATGAATGTCATATGCCTGCAAGAATATTTTAGAATACTTAATCATGAGCAACAAACACAATTGTCTTTTCAGCAAAACTGGCAAAGTAGAAGTTAATACAGTAGTTTTTCTTATATCGTAAGCACTCATATTTAGAAAGGAAGACTGCCATTTTCCATCAAATAACTTTGATCAAGACCAATGGCTTTCCTTTGAATTACTGCTTTTCTTCAGATCTCCTTGCTTGATGTAAAACCTAAAGGTTTTAATTATATTTGTCTTCCCTAGAGAAGGTTTTCTATGAAAACAAATCTTGAGCCTTGCAGCACTTCAGAATTATACTCTTACTATTATTAGAGTAATTAAACAAGTTGATTTCACAGACCTTATGGACAAATTTTTATGATACATTGCAGACTCTTTCAAGAATATATCCTGTGGATGTTCTTTCCACAGGATCCTTGGTTCTCTTGTCTTTCTTTGACCATATAGCTCTGGGACTTCTAGAGAAGAGTTTTCAATGGGATTGCTCTCTGATTGCACTTTGGCATAACAACCATGATTTTCAAAAGAACTCAGTCTTGGCATCGTCTGAATTCTTTGCCCATGAGGTTAATTGTAAAATCCTATTTATTTTCTGGCAGAGCTACTATCATGTGAGTGCATTTTTATGCATTAAACTTGGTGAATTTTGAGCAGTTTGTTCACTTGGTATATATTAAATGATCAGTCCTAACAATGAAGTGTAGTCAAAATAAGTTGTAGAAGTAAAATGCAACATTTTTATTGGAGGCTTAATCAATTGAAGAAAACAGTGAGGCAAAATAATACATGATTGAAATACTGCACATGAATTGTCTTAATAGTCTAATTAAGCAATAAGCAATAACACAGCCCTTGTCAAACTTGTCTGCAACAAAAAGCTACCATACTGAAACTACAGAATCAAATTTCATATTCTCCATCCCATGGAGCAGAAGAAAGGAAAATGAAATAAATTACAGCCTGCAGTGCCAAAAGAAGGCACTTGTAGGATAAATGTACCTACATATTGTCAAAATACAGATCTATTCATTTTTTCCATTAACACTGACAATATCTACCGTGGGGTAGAGAACAGTGTAACTGTCAGAATTAGATTTTAGGAATCAATTACTTTAAGGAGTGACAGAATTTGTGCTGCAGTGTACTGTGTTTTGAGGGACTGGAGTCCTAATGAAGAGAGCGTAGGCGCAGGCAGCACGGGCAGATACCCCACTGATACTGATGGGATAATGAACGGAGAGAATACAAATAGAAGTGTGAATGCATGACATTCATTTATCATCCTGTTTCCCTAATGAAATAGTGTGATACTTTGGCATACAAGTTTTAAAAAGCACTTGAACCAAAGGAAAGTACAGGTTGAATTCTGGCATCTTAGCCCATTGAAAGGATTTTTGTCAGCATCTTTTGTCCTCTCTACATTGTAGAAAATCAGCTGTGGTAAAGCAAAACTGCAGTGTCATCTCTTCAGGAATTGCCAAGTTGCTTGTTCGACTCATGCAGAGAAGAAAGGAGAAGAATTATATGGTTCAGAATTGCGTCACATGAAATGTGTCGAGTTTAAATGTGAGAGAGTGAACCACTGGCTAAGACTTCGTTATCAAGTCATTTGCATGCACAAGAAGCAGCACCTTTATAGAGAGAAACTGGACCTTACGCCAGGGATTTTCATGCAAGTAGCTCAGCTCTTCACCCATGGACTGAATGCCTGTTAGCTCCTGGAGTGCATATTCTGGCTTGGTTTCTTCCAGAAGAAATCCAGTGCAAGCTTTCCAGAATGGATCCCAGATGTGAATCAAATTTATACAAGTTCTGGGGGATTGGTAGGTAATTGTCTTCAAAGGCACCCTCCTGATCTTAGTTTTATAATGCACAAGTGTAATTTCAAGGTTCTCATCACAACCTGTCTGTATAGACAACTGCTTTAAAAAAAGTAAATCCCTAAAAGTCACAAAATATTACCTACTGTGTTACACTACAAACACAAATTTTCACTGATCTTAATCATACTTATTGAAAGCAAGAGTAACACATATTGAAATTAATTTTAAATATGAGGACCTAAATCGGGAAAGCATTTGAATAAAAAAAAAAAACAAACAACAATTAAACTGGATGAAGACACGACAGCCTTAAAACTGGTTTTAATATCATCCAAAGCAGACTTTTAGGATCAAAATTTGAGGTCTTAAAATTGATTATTTTGTTTGATTGTGCATTATGAAATTGCCTAGGGCACTTAAAGTTTAATACTATAAAAAAAGGGACAAGAAGAAAAGTTTATTTAAATTAGTCATCCAATCTTTTCATAGATAATCGAGAGACTTGTAGTCTTGTTCATTTCTTTGTAATGTGAGTATTTAAATTAGGTCAGGTGGTCATATATGGCATATAATGCAATTTTGCCCATACAAAAAGTCTAAATAAACAGACAAGTGTAGACAAATGCATACAGTTAGGCGAGGCAAGATGAATATCAATCAAAACACCTGAAGTATACAGGTTATTATTGAATCTTGCCTTGATGCATCAGAAATAGTTTTTAAATAGTTATTACTTGATGGAAAAATATGTCTATGCCACAGCTTGTACACACAAACTCTTTCAAAAACAGAATCAGCCAGGTTGGAAAGGACCTCTGAGATCATGAAGTCCAACCCTTGATCGACTATTGCTGTGGTTCCCAGACCACGGCACTGAGTGCCACATCAGTCTCTTCTTAAAAACCTCCAGGGATGGAGAATCCACCACCTCCCTGGGCAGCCCCTTCCAATGCCTGATTGCCCTCTCTGTAAAGAATTTCTTCCTCATATCCAACCTAAACCTCCCCTGGCAGAGCTTAAGTCCATGCCCTCTTGTCTCATTGGGAGCTGCCTGGGAGAAGACAGTGACTCCCCCCTGGCTACCCCCTCCTTTCAGGGAGTTGTAGAGAGTGATGAGGTCTCCCCTGAATCATGTAGTATTTTAATTTTTAACTACAATTTTTAAAAGTGTAGAGGGCAAAAAAATTACATTTATGCTCAAACTGCTACAGTATTGTTGATTTAACTGACACTGATTTAATTACTCAAAATTCTTAATTATTCACAGTTTTGAAATTAAACCCTAAGCCCAATTTTCCCATTTTTACTCACTGAGGGAAGAAAAAAAAAAAAAAGTCATTCTTTCTTTAATTTTAACAGCTGGTCATGTCAAATAGTAACATAAGCAGCATTCATCTTTATTCTTACATAGCAGTAAGATTGTCTTTGTTCTTGAATCTTCAAGAGACAGTAATACAAACAGAAAAAATTACCTGGATTTTATTTGTTTACTGCACAGAAAAAGTGTGTGAACTTACCATGGCAACCTTACTTTCTTCAATAACACTTGTCACATCTGCAAGTCACTAATCTTAATGGAATATATCTACTCATTTAAGCTACAAAAGCATTGAAAATTGTGTCAAATGTAGGATAGCACACTGCATCAGGGTGAGACACTCAGCTTCTGTCTCCATTTTTTTCTACTAATAGTGTGGCTATTTCTTGACAGTAAACTAATTTCTCTAGGCCTCTGATTCTGACCCTATAATTTTTCTGTCTCCCCTTGTCAGATTGTTGTTTTGCTGTGTTTAGGGAATTCAGCTCATCTTGATGCTCATTCAGGTCCTGCTAGGATCCAGCTCTTGCAAGTGGCCAGCTGCTGATCTCATACCATGCACAGCCACAGATTTGTAGAAGCAAGCTGAGAAATTGCTGTCAGAAAGTATTGATGAGTGCCTCTTGTAAAATCATCTCTTTCTAGTCCTTAAAGTAGTGAAAAATGAGTCACAGTTATGTGATGGAGATGAGACAGCAACCATGCCAAGAACTGTGTAATGCTCTGCACATATTCATATGTCCATTTATCTGTGCACATGTATCTCCTATCATATGACCCATGGTCAGGAGAGCTCCATGCTGCTGAGATAACACTCCAGTTCTTCCCACCCTAGCATGACCCTTCCAGTGGTTCCAGATCACAATGATCTCTTAGCAGTGCCAGTTTTAGAGGTATCCCTCCAGAACTGTCAATTTGCTTCACTCTCCCTGGGACAGAAGATGATCAGGATCACCAGGAGCAATATCCATTACAGATCTGCATCCCTGGATGAGGCCATAGGTGAGGTGAGGTCCTGAGCCCATTAAGAGCTTCCTCAGCAAAGGATTCAGGAAGAAACAAATTATATCAAAGTGATATTTCCATGACTGCCATTTTTTTTTTCCCCGTGGGTGTTACCTGTGAGGGCGATGATCGAGTTTCTGAGGCTGCCAGTACTTAAGGGCATCCCTACCTTCTTTATAGCAGAAAACCCCTGTGGCTGTTTTAAAATACCAGTGTGTGAAATAACTCAGTTAACAGTTCAGCCCAGTTTCCAAGAAACCTTCATATCTTGGATAGTGCGTGCCTCTAAGCTATGTCCACTCTGCTAAAAAGGATCTCCTCCTGGGAATGGTACCTATCTCCCAAGACAAATTGTAATATGTTTTTATAGTCATTTACATTGTTCTTTACATAGGGTCCATGTCTTCTATGGGATTTTTTTTTTTTTGTATGTCCCTAAGAAATGCTTGCTTTATTTTTGTATTTTCTTCTGTTCAAAGAAAATATATGGAATAACACGAGGGCTGTGTTTCAGCTTGCCAGGCTGCTCTCATTTTCTTTTCTGTCATGATAGTGTTAGTGTGTACTATGTGCCCTAATGCATGGCAGGGAGAAGCAGGAAGGGGTTTGAGGAGTGCAAAGCCTTTTGGGTTAGTTTTTAAGGACTGAGGTAGCCAAAGCTGGCTGGTTGTACCTATGATCCCAGTGTGGCTCCCATTCCCAAGTGACTTCACTTCAAAAGGGAGATGGAAGTGTGACTTAAGTCACACAGACACAGTTTATGTGAGACCAGGAGAGCAGGGCCTGGGAAAGAGCTGGGGATTTAAATTGTCTGAGAGTATAGGCTCATCCACAGCAAAGGCAGCCTGAAACAGCTCTGTAATTTTTGCTAGGAAAAAATGCACAAAGAAAGGCTGATTATTATGATAACCATTGAAATGGATGGTTCAGAAGTAAAATACAAAGTTACAACTGTAACAACAAACTAGATATCATCAGATAAGATTAAAAGGATGAGCTTTAACTTTGTTTTTGAGCAGGATGGCACAGCAAGAAGGAAAAGGCTTTTCCATAGTATTAGAATTATGCAAAATAATCTTATAAAAGCTCCATCCATATGCTTTGGAAAAGAGTGCCATACTACAGACAATACCCTGCAGGTTTTGGCAAGAGGTGCTTTTTAGTCTCTAATTATTTATTCATTTTAATACTGTAGATTATATTCACCATAATTGCATTCTGAGAATATGGGAGATAATTGCACCACTGAACATGAAAGAGCTCACTGATGCATTTGACCAGTTTTAGTGTACATAGTACCTAGGGATGGGGGATAACTCAACTGTTGCTTTTCTGTATGATGCAATTCTATTTCTGTACAATGCAAGTCACAACAAGCCTGTCAATTCTAACTCGGGACTTTGGGAATTACTAGAATGTCAATATTTACCCCTTTTCTGCTCAAAAAGCAAATCTAAAGCAAATCTAAAGTCTCTTTCCTTGTATTTCTGTGTGCACGTATATATATGTGTATAAGGGCTAATCAGCTATTGATTTTAAAATCAATAGCATTTACAAAGAGCGTAAATGCTGTAAATAAAATATTTATGCAAAAGATTAACTCAATCGCATTGTAAATGGAAAAAAAATGGGTACAAAAATACGTAGAATAGGACAGTAGCCTTCCCAAAGCATATATGAGAGAGAAAAGAAGCAATACAGATTAGCCAGTGTTTGTAACTGTATTAGTGTGAGTATATGTTTCTTCATGTATTAATGAGAGGATAAGAACGACGCTTTTTGAGATATGATCATGTTTTCCCTGCAGAATGAGGAATTATGACCACAGCTCTTTAATTTGATACCCTCAGGAAGTATGTTTAAGCTCTCCTACATCAGAAAATCTTAGCACGAGTGGTGCTACAGTGGCAGCAACAAAGGAGAAGAGATGAGGCAGTGAGAGGAGGGCTGTGTGTTTCATTTTAATGAAATCAGGCATGTTGCATTGCACAAAATATACCTGAAGGGAAAGTCCAATATAATTTTTAAAAGCTTTCCATATGTTTTTGACACAGACTTTAAAATTTAATGAAAATATTATGCAATCAGTACCTGATTGCATGGGGTCAGTGTTACAGTCTGGGGTAACATTAAAATTTATTTTGTTTTGGCTCCACGAAACAAAGTCCAACCTTGGAAGGGTCAAGTGCAAGCAGACTTTTATTTGACAATTGACACAAGCAAAATGATAGAGCCAGGTAAAAGAGGGAGAGAGGAAAAGAAGATATAAGAGAGAGAGAAGTGGGAGAGAAAAAGGAGTAAGAAAATCAGAAGAACGAATGAGAGAGAGAGAGAGAGAGTGTCACCACCAGGGGTCCAGCTGCCCAGCGAATTTCTTCAAGATGTTGCTGATCCTGGACAGGGTCTGATGTGAGATGGCGGTGGGTCAAGAGGCAACAAAGCAGCCATAGCATGGACAGCCATATATACCGTTGAGTCCCTCTTGTTCCAAAGGGGCAGCTGTCAGTCAGCTGCCACAGAAGCCAGGGGCATTGGCATCAGAGCCATTGCAGACAGGCTGCCTGGAGTGGGGGGGAGCTTCCACAGAAGGATGCAGTCCCCTACCCACTCATCAGTTCTTATCTTCTTCCAGGCACCACTCCCCACTCTGTTCCAGCCCCCTCAGCCAGATACATCAGCATCAGTACAGCCAAGGTGGCTTCCTCCACCCTGGCCAGGGTAATCGTGCCTGGAGGGATGTCCCAGCATTGCAGGCTGGCCCTCAGAAAAGGAGTGTCCACCCAGCCAATAGTTTTGCTCAGCTCTGGCTAGGCAGGTACATTCCACCCTAGCCAGGGCTATTGAATTTTCAATTTTCCTTTTGAGACAAATTTCAATCAGTGAGGTCAGCAGACTCTCACAGTCCATATGCCTTTTGATATAACCTCTATTTAGAACTTTCTCTTTAAAAAGAAATTCAAACATCCTCTTTGTTTCTGGCCTATCATTTACCTTTTGGAAAAAAATGTGTGATCAAATGGATATAATTTTCACCTTTTACTGCCTAGTCTTGCACAGTGTCAGAGATCTCTTCAACAATTTCTTTGCAAATGTGTTTTCTAAAGAGTAGTTTTACATATTGCCTGATCCAGACCCCATTAAATTAACTGTCAATATTCTTACTCATTTTGCTGGTCTTTAAATTTGATATTGAATGATCTTGGAAGAGTGCTGTAATATCAGTGCCTCAGTCCATACTCTCTACACCTTAGCTAGTCTGCAGATATATGGCAGGATCACACATATTCAATCTTGCAAGTGTGTGTAGAACAGTAGATTGGAGTAGTACAATGAGTAGATCAATGTGAAATTATCAGTTGAACGGTACACCTTGTCTCAAGAAGTGGAAACTATAAAAGGAAATGTTTAAAACAGTAACTTATTTAAAATACTATTGAGTATATCTATGCATATACATGATATGTGATGCTTACATAAAATCCTCTGTGCATCAGGTGGAGAGGTCCCCATAATTTTAGACAAACTGTTCTTCTGAAAAAAATACATCTTAGTGAAACAATGTATTTATAAATAGTGTCTCACTACTTTCCTGTGGAAGCTGGGAAGCACAGATTAGAGACACAAGCAAGGAAAAGATAGTATTTCGTGGTCCTGCCTTTTAAAATGATAGAAAAGTTCTAAAAAAATAAGTTTGGAAGCTAAAATGATTGCATCTGACTTTTACTGTGGCTTTGGAAATAAAAGATGCTTCTGTGAAGTAATTTCAAAGTTGAAGTAATCTCAGGGGTGATGTGACACTCATACCTACCACACAACACTTCCTTGAGTAGATGCTCTTAAGTTCCCTGACAGTATGATAAAATTTGCCCTCTTCCATGTTGCCCTTTGGCTAACAACATCCATGTAGGAAATTCCAATAACTAACCATCACATTGTTATTTAACACCTTTCCTCTCTACAATAACATGCATCTTTCTTGGCCTGTGGTGTATGTCCAAGGATGAGATCTCTCTGGAGGGGTTTAGGAAGCTGTCTCTTGTCACTGCCATTGCTGGCTATCTTTCTTTCATCTACAGTAGTCTGGTAGTACGAGATTTATACAAGCCAGTACACTCCATTTATTATCTCCACGCTGCTGGATCAAGGCAATTAACTTCCCCTGACTGGCTTCCCTAGTGTGAGGAAGGATAGACAGTACGTTTATCAGGGGAACATATTGATTTGTTTTTCATAATTCTCAAGTAAACTACATAATTTTCAGTATGTTAGAGAGTGGAAGATTAATGCTTGGTCACTTGCAATAATTAGGGACAAACTTAATCCTCGAAATTCTGGGACTGAAACACACCTTAAAACATAAAATAGTGAAAGACAATTCCAGCTACATCAAGATTTGGTTTCTCTTGCCTTCAAATCAAAGCTTACTTTCAAACTCCAGGCACCTCTATACCTTAGAAAAATGAATGAAATGTAGTCCTTCACACATGCAGGCATTAAAAACTTCAGATGTGCAGTGTGCATCTGAAACTAAAATCCACCAGCCCTAAGGCACCAATTTATAGAAAGATTTTTAGGTCATTTCAGTGCTCATTCTTTATGTTGTGATGTGGAAAAATATGTAACACTAGCTTTTATGTAAAGCCTATGCCTTCAGCTTTTATCTCATTCTTCACTGCTCATGTCTCTGTCATATCTCACGTCTTCTATGGTCTGAGCTGAAAGGGAAGACAGCATTAAAAATTAAGGATTGACTAGACTTTCAAAGCAAACAGCTGTACTCAATACACAGAACACTGAATGATTAAGATGTGTTGTCACCTCCAATATTTTAGAAAGATTTGGCCTGTTTACTCTGAATTTCACTACCAAAATTTTGTTTACCCTGATGTTTTCCACTTTGAACAGATGGTGAATTAACCTTCCGGGTGTAAGACTGGCTGGGCTTTTTGAACAGGATTTAAAATAATAAATAAAAGGATGGATAACATGCATCATCACGGAGAAGCTGTTTGAGCAAATACAAAGCACAGAGCATAGCTAAGATTAAATATAGAGAAGTGGAAGTTGAATCTGTCAGGAGTAGAAACAACCAAGGTAAAACCTTGCACATTCTTGATTACAGAGGGCCAGACTCTACCAACCATTCTGACACAGCACTGCACCTTACCATACAGGCTGCCACTGGAAGCAGGAGTTGGAGTCTTGACAGAAGCATTAAGATGGCTTCAAACTTCTGCCAAGCTGTAGAAGCAGGGATGGCTCTGTAGGGCTGATACTTCTAGGAACAGACAACTTGCAGTATGCTTGGTCGACCCTTTTGGCTTTGATCAATTTTAGGTGGCCTTTCTTTTCTCAAGAACTACTCTAGGGCTTGCAATATCAGGCTCAGAAAATCTGCATTCCAAATGTCGTTTGAATGAGCTTTACATGAAAGAGGCAATCTAGGATCAAAGCCAGGAGGAAGTGTTGCTCTAGAGGCTGAGAGCAGCAGTCCAAAGAATAAGGTCAGGTTGATGGAAATGGCAATAACAGTAAAATAATGGAGGCAATAGCAACAAAATAAAAAAACACCAAAGAAATAAAGGTTCATAAAACAAATAGTGGGCCAACAAATCACAACACTTGAACAGGAAACATCAGGGAGAAATTACCTATGAGGAAAATGTCATGAAGGTGAGAAATAAAACAGAAAAAAATAACAGGAGAGAAGAACTGGCTCAACCAAATCAGAATAGAAGCAGAAATGCATTTACGGGGAAAGAGCTAAAACTGGGTGTTTATTTAAGATAAACATTCTGTGTGTTTTGTGGTGTGCAGAAGCCCAGGCAGTTCTTCGCATCAGAGAGCCCATGAAGGGTCTGGGCACTGCCATGCTCTCACCCATGGCCCTCAATGCGCCTGGATGTGCCGACCCTCTGCATCTTCCAGGCAGCTCCTGGAGGCTGAGCTCTGTAAGATCTGGCCAGAATTTAAAGCCATACTTCTGTTAGCTATCCACTGAGGTGGATGTTTCCACTGACAGAACCACTGGCAATGAATCAAGCAGTCAGTGAATGAAAAATAAGCATAGCCATACTTTTGATAACAAAAGTATTATCAAAGGAAATCTTCTGCTCATTTAGAGCTGTCCTTGTGCTCAAGGTGTCTGCATGTTTTGGGAGCTGGGCAGAAAGTAGAAGCCTCACTGCTTCACTCAATTGTAAACACACCAGGGATTTTGAGCTGTTTCAATGAAGCACTTTTTGGGGTAACTTTGCAATGATCCATGGGAAGTGGTGGTGAAAAAAACCACACCTGGATACTGACAGGAGACTTCTCTGAGCAAAGCAAAGGGTAAATATAATTTCTACTTAACTCTGGAAGTGATATAACTTGTGATTGTCCTCAGATGAGTACCATTACCACCATGTTGAGAAGTAACACTAAGGCAGGATATGTTTGATGGATCTAACTCTGGTGGTTAAAGAAGCTGCTGCCCACAGCTTCCTGCTCTGTCTTGTTGCCAAAGGTTTCTGGCAAGGAGCGGTAAAAAGCGAATGTGTGCTTATGCTTCATTTCACAGCCGGCATATTCACATAATGCCCTACCTGATACAGACAGGTTTGTATTAAGATGTCAAGCTATGAACTCCAGTGGCCACGGTGTGGGTTCACTTTAATCAAACCCGATTTGTAATTCCTGGTGAAGTGTCAAGTTAAGCAGTGATTAAAATGGTCTTAAACCACCTTAACTATTAGCTTCATTGAAAGTGAGGCAGAGCTTTCACATAGTTCTTGACCCAGTGCATATTTTAAATTATTTAAATCCATATAAAATGGAGCAGCACCAACAGAAGATATTGAATAATCTTTGCAAATAGTCATGCTGAAAGACTCACATAAGTACCTCATAGTATGTGGGCTATACTAATAGGATACTCATGTTAAGCTATGACAGCCTTGTACAAACCTCTGCATAAAACCAGTAAAACCAAGAATTCAAATGCAAATTTTTCACATCTGTATCATAACTTAGTGGCTATTGACTGTATCACTATTATAAGAAAATTGCAAAAATAATTTGGAAAAAAAAAAAAAAAAAAAAGAGATTTAACAGCTCCTTCCTGATTCAGGGTGGGAAAAAATGTTTAAAATTACAGGAAAATCCCCAGGCTTTAAATTAATGAATATTTTGAGGCTGGGCTAGTATCTTAGTTAAGTAATCTTAATTAGGATATTTTAAAGTATCTTTTAAAAATCTTAGTAAATGTTCTACCAATAATGGAACTGATTTTGTAGTGTAGATGTTTTGCTATTCATTCTTAAATATGGATATTGCAGAAAAGCTTTCCATTTTCTGTTTAGTGTTACTTTCCCTCCTTTATTTTAAGTGCTTTGCTTCTTCAGTGCATTTCACGCTTCTCTTCTCTCTCACCCCCTTCTTCTCTCCAGTCATTTTTCTTCTGTTCTCCTTCCAGCAACATTTGTTTCTTCTTTGCAGTGGCTCCCTTTTCATCACAAGAGAAATCTGGAAGAAAAATTGTCTAGGACTGTTTTCTCTGCCTCACTAGAGAAAAGTCACTGACATAGTGGGCCATCTCTCAAAGGGACAGAGTTGAGCTCCCGAGGTGCACACGTGGACTATGTCAGCCATGCTTTTCTTTTGTTGTTAAAATGTGTGATTTTTCCAGGAAGCCTTGGTATTAAAATTAATCTTCCCCTTCATATAGTCATATATAAAATGTCTCTCCTTCAGATTGTTCCCCTATACCTTTCTTTGAATTATCTTCCATGTGAGATGTGGGGGCCTCCTCGAGCCAGGAGTTTTTACTTCTGGTTGTGTATCTGGTGGTACAAGTACACAGAGAAGACAGCAAACGGGGTAATTGCCCAGTTCAGGCATGGATGAATCCACAGATGGACTGTTCCATCTGAGTGAGCATTCTTTAAGCAAAGAAAAAAGAAATGAAACATTAGAGAAAATCCAAATAAGATTCAGAATATGGAAATGAGATTTAAGAGGAAGACAAATGAGTTCACTATTTCTTAGAGAATAAATGACAAATAAAGGCTATCTTGTACTTGTGCGCACAAAAGTATCTGAACAAGAGGAAGCAGTTGTGGTAAAGACCTAAAACTGGTTCAAGAATTATGGAATACTGTTGAAGGGATTCCCTGAATCCGACAACTACCGGTTTTGTTTAGTTTTAAATCTGTGTATTTTTTCTTTGCATTGGAGCAACTGTAGGGAAAATAAAACAATGCCATGGCAAAACTACATAAGTTCAAGTCAGATGAAGGACCACCAGTTTTTTTCCTTTTCTGGCTTTGAATATGTCAGTATTAATTCAAAGTGTATGTGGTACTGTAGTTGCCTGTAGCAACTGCGTGTTCTTGCAATCACAGGGATGTGATATGCAGATCAATACCATGAAAGGACTCTAATAAACATGCAGATTAATGAACAAGTTTGTATCCGCCAGGGAACAGTAGAACAAAGACAAGCTGTGCAGATTTAATTGCTGAGTTGCTACCAAATATCAGCTTTCTATCAATCTCTCTCCATTATAACTACTGATACGGAGCAGACATTAGGTAGAGAACAAGAACACAGTAATTCAGGAACTGATGGGGTTCAAGTGAATTTGGGACCTTCATGAAAAAAGTCAGGATTTTTTCATACCTAAGATCTGAGAGACTATTCTCTGTTCTTTCTTTGAGTAAGAAGTTTTGGTATTCCTTTTGCTCCCTAGGTACTAGTAAAGCAAATTAGCAGTTGAGCAAGTCCTTGCTGGAATGATTTTAAGCCTACATGTTTTAAGATGCTTTTTTTATGAAACTTCCAACTTTTCATTAAGTGAATTAAGTGAAATTAGGAGTTGAAATGACCTCTAGCTACATATTGTTTAGCTTAGCTGCTTGTAATGAAAGCTTGTTAGCTCAATCAGACTCCTTTTAATGATTTTTTTTGAGATTTTTATAGACATATGCTTCAGCAGTTCCTTGAAGAGGCTGTTCTTCATTTTCATAGGCTACAGTTGTGAGACTCTCTCAAAATTTCCTGCTGCTTCAGAAAATTTCTGCTCTTCTTCACCTTTATTCATATCCTTTAGGTTTTTAATCTTGTTATTTTATATTTATGCCCTTTCACATGGATCCTTTATAAAAATTGCCCCTCTGTTTTTTTCCTATACTATGTTTTTTCACAAAGCTCAGTACCTTGTTTCCTCCTATTGGTATTACAGAACCGTTGCTAATTCCTTTCCACCCCTGTACCATTTTTTCTTTTCAGCTAATCCCTGTAGAAATATGATTGTTATTTACAGCTCTCTAAATTCTTCCGTAGCACAAGGAGGGAAGTTAAATGCCAGGACGTGATCTCCTAGCTTATTCAACAGAAAATTGCACTGACTTTCTGATGGCCATTATTGCTTATTACAATATTATTACATCTCCAGTAGGCTGTTTACATAGCAATTTCTTAGCTCTGAAATAGTTTATTATTTGATTATTTTTTTAAACGCATTGCTTTTCAGTTGCTCTTTTATGGTGACTGCCAGTATTTTTATTAATCATTACCAGATAAAACCATAGATTCTTACTAGCCAAATTTAACTGAATTTTGGTAGCTCTAGGGCAGCTACAGGTGACAAATCCATTCAGTTTACTATGCTGTTCTGTATAACCCAATATTTGAAAGCCACATGTGGAATTTCTGCTAGCTCATCTTGTCTGCTCTGTTCTTTCATGTTAATAGGCAGCTCATCACACAGAGCTTTTGCTCATTGATCATTATACGGCGTTGTAGAGCCCCCTCATCTCTCTTGTTTTTCTAAAATTTATACTGAAAGTACAAGTCAGTATAAAACTTTTATTGAATCTTTAAAAAGAGTAATCTGCTGTCTTTCTTTCTATCCTATTGGATGGATTTGGTCCTGGTTCAAGTTGATGTAAAAGGACACTTTTCCCTCATTCTACAGGAATCATAATTGGTTTTCTTCTTGGTGTTATTTCTGTGTCAATAAATGGACATTTGTCATTGTGTCTATTCCATTGCTAACAGCTGAAGTTTACCCTAGAGAGGACTGATGAGGAAGATTCAGTTCTTCGTTTCCTTTTCAAGGTCACTTGGATCCCCTGAAATCTCTCAACTCCCTCCAGTCAGAGGTTTGCATACAATGAATGGAAATTCCCCCAGCCCTCTTCAGATCATCCCTTGACCTTTTTGTCACAACTCCTGTGTTGGCATACACAAGACAACAAGCCATCCTGCTCCCTCTAACTGGGTCACAGATGGCCAAAGCCACATTCTTCACTTACTCATTGAAGGAACATCCGTGAGATAAATCAGAACAGATGTACAGCAACTTTTTCTTTTGACATTTACACCACCTTCTGGTATAATTAATCCTGACATTGTGACCATCATAATACTAACTGCATCAAAGGAATGAAATAGCAGATTGCCCTCTGGATAGCAAATATTCTTATTTTTCCTTCCAGTGAGATATGAGTTTTCCCTTTCTGAGACAAGAGTTCTTATTTTCTCTTGCTGTCTCTAAACTTATAACACTGAGAGAAAACATCATGAAGCCCCTACACTGAGATTTGTGCAAATTCCCATGGAGGAAAGGCAGATACATTTACAATTGACTTTGGCACAACTGTTTTGCTACAGAATTCCATGTCAGGATTTTTTTTTCTTTCTTTCTTTTCTGGTAATAAGGTACTGTGCTAAAAATTTTGAGTACCTGCTAATAATACATGTGGTGGTTATGCATATTTTATATTAAAAGCTGTCCTAAATGCTACATCTTTTTAGGTAATAACCTTCTTAGAAAAACAATTTATTGAGTTATTAGTACTTTTTTGAAACAAAAAAATCAATTATCTTTTTATAAGGTCAGGTACCAAACAAAAATCAGTAATAATATGGTTATATATTTTGGGACAAATGTGGTATAATATTTATTTTTAATCACATAGGAAGGACAGTTAGCTGCACTACAACTAACTAGTCCTAGAACCAATAAAAACATGTCTGTGAAGTATTCCAGTGTAACTTCATAGGTTAATAGAAAATTTAATGAAAGGACCATGTCTGGGAATACTTTCACATACAGAGATAAGAGGAAAGTGAAAGCCAGTAAGTTTTGCAAAAACTCATCTCTTTCTGTGAACACTGAAAATAATAAGTATTTTGACAAAGGTACAAAACTCAGTTAACTTTTCCGGTCAGTGGTGATAATGAACATCACCAGGCTGAGACTAACCTCACAGTGAGACTCATGTGGGCAGAAATCTTGCCCAGTTGCACAACACCAAATTTAATAGCCACGATTCATCATTGTCTTTGACTTTTTGCCATCGCCTGCACAGGCAGTGTGAAATTATATTAGTAGTTTATGATATTTTCACACAGTCTGTGCCAAGTATTCTTTATTATTTTTCATATCATCCCTTAAGAAGAGGGGATCTTCCTGTGGCAATTCCTTCTATCTTCTTTTGAGCAGGGATGCTTGCTTCTTCACACCAGCATGGTCTCCAACAATTTTCAGGCTCTTGCCTGGATCAGAGTCTTCAGGGTCTTTGCTTTTGGTCATATCCTAAATGGACAGTACAACAAATTGCATCTCTTAAGAAGTTCCATGGGAACCACATGGGTGCAGTTTTGTGAGGATCCAGGCCTGTCCTTTCCCTTCTTTGGCTCTCTGTGTTTTTGGAACTGTGGAGACAGGAGCAGTCACAAAGACATCTGACAATTTCTGTGTGCTATAGAGAGAAATACATTCATGGGAATTCTGATATTTTCCAGTTTCTGTCAATAATGGTTTTGCAATACTACCATACTCCAAGAACAGGAAATAGAAGTGAGCTCTTTCTGTTTCTTCATTGAGTGATTCTCAAGTCCACAAATAGATTTCAATACTGATTTATGAATGCCTTCTGAAAATGTTCTCATAAAAATATAAAAATAAAAAGACATTCCCCACTGGCTTCCATTTCAATGCCAAAGATACCTCCCTTGTGGCATAAATATGATGCTACTTCACTTATATTACTGGAGATAGTTTACATGGACAATAAAAGTATGAAAATTATATTAGGGAATTTATTTATGATCAGAAAACAAATTCACAGAACTTTAATTTCTCTGCATGAATATTGTCTTTACCCCTTTCATTTTCATAGAATCATAGAATGGTTTGGATTGGAAGGAATATTAAAGTTTATCTAGTTCCTACCCCTCTGCATAGGCAGGGACACCTCCCACTAGACCAGGTTGCTCAAAGCTCCATCCAACGAGTCCTGGGACACTTCCAAGGCAGGAGCATCCACAACTTCCCTGGGTAACTTGTTCTAGTGTCACACCTCCATCACACTGAAGAATGTTTTCCTAATGCCTAACCTAAATCTACTTTCAGTTTAAACCCCTTGTCCTATTACTCCATGCCCTTGTAAAAAGTACATCCCCAGCTTTTCTATAGGCCACCTTCAGGTCCTGGAAGGCTGCTATCAGGTATCCCCAGAGCCTTCTCTTCTCCAGGCTGAGCAACCTGAATTCTGTCAGCCTGTCTTTGTAAGAGACATGCTCCAGCCCCCTGATCATCTCTGTGGTCCTACTCTGAACTCACTCCAAAAGCTACATACACCTTTCTGTAATTGTATCCTACAGTTATGCTGCACAAATCTGGAAAATCTAATGCACATTTTCATGTGCTATGATTCTTGTTCCTTTGAACATTTTTGCAACTAAGGCTGCCTCTGTGAATACTTGTGAGCATTGTTTTAGGAGGGGCATGAACATCTGTGGAGCCAGTGTTTGAGTGAAGAATAAAATCAAGAATGTTGAATGAATTTTTAAATATACTTTCCTCCATGTTACTGCCCATCCAAGTACATGAGATATTGCCAGTTCTTAGTTAGGACTGCATTTGTGCACTGTTTTTTTCCAGTGCACATGAATGCACATACTAGGCTGAATGTATGCTTGGATGGCCAACACTATATTTCTTCCATAACCACTTGGTTTTTATTATGTCAAACTAATAGCAAGAAACAATTGTTTCCGCTGTTCTGTTTTGTTGTGATTGTAGAAAAATAGAGAGAAATATTCACATAGATGGCTCTTCAGTGTTATTTCCTTTTGTGTTTGATTTTATTCTTGGCTAGGGTCAGTGCCACCTTTTAACAGGAGACAGGTATTAATGGAACTGCTGTTGCAGAGAAACCAGTAATCAGCGAAGCAAACTGCTGCCTCCCAGACAGAGGAAAAAAGCCCCAAACACTCTGGGCTTTTGGCTGCAATATTGCTACAAAGCTGGTAGGTGGAAACAGATTGTTGCAGTCATTCAGGTAAGAGCTGTGTCAAAACTTTGAGATAGGACTTTGATTACACTATGAGGGCAAATTAGACCATATCTAGGATCATCAGATCTTTCCAATCATCCTCTGAACAGTGTTGTGCAATGGTTTCTAATATCTTTTCAGTTAGTACCGTAAGGCTTCACCAAGAGTGTTGTGGTTGTGTTAGTGTCTGGAAATACCAGTATAGGCTGAGTTTTTTTGGACCTCTTTAGGAAAAGAGAAGAGAAAGTGCTGGCAGTTTATTATCAGCTGATGCTTAAAAAAATTCACTGTGGTGAACCATTTGCTTGAATTTGGTCAGATTTCTGGAAAAAAATAACACCCTGGGAAAGATACAACCAAAAAGCCAACTAGTGACTAGAACTTCTGATTTCCATTTTTTCTTCTTTTTTTTTTTCTTCTTTTTAAATTTTAATAGCAATCTCCAGCACGCTTTGTTAAAATAATGCCCTTTAGACTCTAACTGGTTAACTGTGCCCTCTATATTGTGTGTTCAGACAATTGTCCCTAGGTAGAATGGAAGAATCACTTTTGCTTGTTGGCACTATCCGTGCCCTGAGACAGCAGAAGGCAAGAATTCACATTTGTAATATCCATGTTTCTTCTTTGCTTTTCTTATAGGGCTCTCTTTCAAACCCTCCTCATACATCAAGTTAATATTCTGCTTGTTTTCTTCACTGTATACATTTCAGGGTGGGTAGAAAACTTAGAACTAGTATTTGGTAGCCTACTGATTTGTAAGGGAAGCTTAAAACTTGTTAAAATAGACTACTTCAAATCAGAAAGGTTTTAAAATGTCCATTTTGTCATACCAGCAATGTTTTTTTCTCCAGTATTGTATTGTAGAGTTCTCCAATATTCCCTAGGTAAGAGAGAGCAAGCAATCTGTATGTGGACCATACTGAAAGATAAAGAAAGTGGGCTGTAAAAAAAATGTCAGCTTCACAGCTTAGAAAGTATGAATCCTGTTGTTATTAGTGAGTTTTTGGAACTAAGAGTATTGGATACTTAAGGCATTTTGGATCAATTCACATTAGCCAAGAATAGAGGTTTTTTTGCCATTCTTCCTAATAACAAGGAGTAAGGGGGCTCTGTAAAGTCTAAGGACATGATGATGCTGACTTCACCCTGAGAACTGTAGAGTGATTTGATAAAGGTAAATAATTGCTTAATTCTAATAGAATTTTAGAAGAACTTCACAGCACTGTACTATACTGTGATTAAAAATGGTCACTTTACATTTTCATTCAAGCACATATTAAATACATTAAGAATTCACTAACTGGCAATTCCTAAAAAGCAACTGTCAAAGGTAATAATGTACTGAAGTGTTTTCAAGGGGTACTGATGGTATTCAGATGAAGGTGGATGCTGTTCAGTATTATCTTCAATGGTCTTAAAATATATTTATGATCAGAGTTCATAAAATGCATGGATGAGACTTGTTATAGACAGATAATAATGAGGATTAAATGCCTCCCTAGAACAATTTTGATTACCTAGTAAATTTGCCTTATTCATTTGGCGTGTATTTCAATGTAGCCAAGAAGTAAATCTCACATCTTTGAATGCAGAGCATCTGCACAGATCAGGAGACTGCCTCTTGGGAATCCATGTCTCAAAAAACAAAGGAGTTATTCCAAGGGAGAATGAATTTGACATGAAGTTTTAGATGATGCAGTGCAAAACTCGACAATGACCTGAGATGTGTCAAGTGAGGAGAAGCTGATTGATTCTTAACTTCAGCAGCCTCTGTAGGCTTCTTAGCCTATGCCCGAGATTTAGGCACCACTGTGTTGTCTCACTGTCACTGTGGAATGTGAAGTGCTGGTTTTGACAGTGGTTTTTCCATACTCACAAAGTGATATTCACACCTTCAAATCCTCGTGAGATCCTGAAATTGCACATTCCCTATCTTCCCTTACTTGGTAGCCATCCTCAGAGTTGGATCAGACCTTGTATAAGCAGTAGAGATGACACACTGCAGTAAAGTACCTATGTAAGCCAGCATCTGGAGAATTCAGCTGAGCAGCATGAGACCTGCTTGGAAGCAGAGACCAAGTCTCTCACTTCCAAGGAAAAGATCTGCTTTGCGGTTTTCTTGGATGACACTACTACAGTCACATAAAATAGTTAAATACAGTTTTGGACTGAGAGAGAACAGGAAAAGGGTGAATCTGCCTCTAAAACTTACAGGCTAGAACAGTTGGTTGTGTTGCAAAAAAGACAGGTACAAATCCTTGCTCTAAACCAGCAGCAACTGAGATTTGGAAGTATGTCCTTCACTTTCTAGGTGTGTGCCTTTGTCATTGACCTATGGGTTATTGTCACGGTTTAACACTGGCCCGGCAATTAAACTGAGTAACAGACGCTCTCTATTAATCTCTCTCTCCTCCCTGACAAGAAAGGAGAGAGAATATGGGAGAGAGACTTATGGGTTGGAAACTAAACTACACAACTTTAATGAAACAGTAATGATAAATAGGAAAAATTACTAAATATATACAAATATACAAGAAAATGGATACCACATTCCTCCCCCCTTCCCCCCAGTAGCTCTCACGTCACCACCGAGGCTGCAGGGCAGCTCTGGGAAAGTCCAGGCTGGACTCCTGGAGTCAGCAGCAGTCGGGAACTGGAGGCAGGAACACACAGATAAGGGCTGGCACGGATCAGGAGCACAGGCAGACGAATGGACGGGATCCTTCCAGGATGCCGGGTGAAGAAAGGGAAGCAGGAAAGGCAGGAAGGGCAGGCAGCCGGAAGCTGGAAATCTGGCTTGGCCCTCGTGATCCCTCAAATTTATACTGAGGATGACGTATATGGGATGGAATACTCTGTTTGGTCAATTCTGGCATCTATCTTGTCCGTTCCTCCCCAAAGGAGGGATGCAGGTGGGACCTCTTTATGTTTTCCTCAGAGCTGAGCAGTGTCCTTGGCTCTGCATACCAGTCTCTAGCAGTAACTATAAACATCAAGTGTTATCAGTCCTAGAAACACACACTGTCTGAGAAACTTGCTGTTAATTTCAGCAAGTGCAACTACTTACAAGAGACTTATCTAAAAGCAAAAGTACTAGACAGAAAATCACCTTTATCCTGGCCCAAACAAGGACAGTTATATATAACTTTTTGTTCCTTTATGACTCTATTTGTAGATGAACCATGAGCACAAGTACTTCAGGCCTTCACCAGATCTATGGTTCAGATGCTGCTTGTTTCCAGGTGAATCTTACCCAGTGCATATACACCGCATTTAGGAAAAACAGTGAGGGTAGGACATGAGCTGCAGCCTTGGGGTGTGAATGGCAGAGCAGTTGTGGCTTTCAAGCTGTGTCCTTTCCCACTGACATAAGCAATAGCCCATTTTCCTGTTTTTTCTGGACCCTTTCTGAGAAGCCCAGCCCACACCTTTTTAATGACATGTGACTCTGCACTTATGATACCTCTTTGTTCCATTTTTCCACTCTTTGATTCTCTTCTGTGTAGGGGTGAGACTCTCCAGAAGAAAAACTACTGTCGTGTGTACATAAAAAACTAACCTGATGTGACCTTATTGGAAACTGAGATCAGTTGAGGTAGTGGATTACTTCTTCTCTTATTTTGCTCCAGAGTTTAATCATACTCATATTCAGCTGTTAGTTCTGCAAGTAGTAGAAACAACATCTTGTGTTCCTATGGATTTATTTCTCGAATTCGGATTATCCAGTGTCTAGTAGCATGTTAGCCATAATGCAAGATTTTCCTTAAAGTTTGAGTGTGGATAACAGCTCTTCAAGTAGGGATTCTTTGGTGTCAGACGGGGAGCTGTGTGTCTTTCTCTCATTGGGGAGAATCTACACAGTTTTTCTCCACTGGCTGCTTATTTTCTGCTTATTTGCTTATTAAATCTTGCAGAGATTTAATAATTTCTAGGTATTTCTGAGATAAATCCATTTTTGTGGCAATCATGGTGGCAATTTATCAAAAGCCTCGAGTATGAGCAGGTAGAGACAGATAGACAAGAAAGACACAACAAAATTCCTTTTTCTTGGAAACCAAATGAAAAAACACATGCTGAATTTTTAAATGTGAATTTTTTCAGCTTTAGCTTCCAAATGTTGTCTCTTGCTGTACCTTTTCTGCAGATTATAAAGGCATTTCGAATTTATTTTCTTCCTGTCAAGGCAGTTCTATGGTATAATCAAGTTCCAGATCCCATTTCTTTTGTCAGACTAAACGAAGTATATGCCCTAAATCTGTCAGTGAAAGGTATTTTTATTCCAGGCCTGAGATTAGGTCTATAGTTCTCTTTTAAACATTTTACATAATTTTTAGTGGACCTTTACAGAAATCACCAGACAGGTGTGCACTATTCTTATACCAGCCTTCCCTTGGCTAGTAGCTTTATGTTCAGCTTTGACCAGGACTAAGGTACATTTAAAAAAAAAAAGAAAAAGTAGGCTATTCATTCTTACCTCTGAGCCCAGCATGATCATGGAGCATATCTTCCTAAAGGCTCTGCTAAAGCAGAGGAAAAAGATGGAGGTGGCTGGTAGCCAGTATGGCTTCACTGAGGGGAAATCGTGTCTGATAGAATTGGTGGCCTTCTTTGATGGGGTGATAGTATCAGTAGACAAGGGGAGAGCAACTGATGTCATCCACATGGACTTGTGCAAAGCATTTGACACTGTCCCACATGACATCCTGCTCTATACATTGAAAGGATATGGATTTGAGGGATGGACCATTTGGTGGATAAAGAATTGGCTGAATGGTCACACTCAAAGAGCACTGGTCAGCAGCTTGATGTCCATATGGAGAGCAGTGATGAGTGCCATTCCTCAAGACTTGGCACTGTTTAACATCTTTGCTGGCAACATGGACAGTGGCATCAAGTGCACCCTCAGCAAGTTCGCTGGTGACACCAAGGTGTGTGGTATGATTGACACACTGGAGGGAAGGGATGGCATCCAGAGGGACCTTGACAGGCTGGAGAGGTGGGACCATGGCATCTTCATGAAGTTCAACGAGGCCAAGTGCAAGGTCCTGCACATATATTGGTGCAACTCCAAGTACAAATACAGGTTAGGAAGAGAATGGATTGAGAACAGCCCTCAGGAGAAGGACTTGGGGGTGCTGGTTGATGAGAAGCTCGATATGACTCTTGCAGGCCAGAAAAGCAACTGCATCCTGGGCTGCATCAAAAGAAGCGTGGCTAGCAGATCAAAGGAGGTGATTCTCGCCCTCTGCTCTTGAGCGGAACCACCAGGAGAACTGTGTCAAGCTCTGGGGCTGCAACATGAAGACATGGAGGTATTGGAGCGAGTACAGAGAAGGGCCATAAGGATAATCAGAGAGCTGGAGTACCTCTCCTACGAAGACAGGCTGAGGTTGCTGCCTATTGAGGTTGCTCTGCCTGGAGAAGAGAAGGCTCTGGGGGTACCTTAGCAGCCTTCCAGGATCCGAAGGGGGACTACAGGAAAGTGACAGGGGACTTTTTACAAGGACATAGAGTGATAGGACAAGGGGTAATGGTTTTAAATTGAAAGAGGGTAGATTTAGGTTAGACATTAGGAAGAAATTCTTTAGTGTGAGGGAGGTGAGACACTGGAACTGGCTGCCTGGGGGATTTGTGGACACCTCCTCCTTGGGAGTGTCCAAGGCTGAGCTGGATGGGGCTTTAAGCAACCAGGTCTAGTGGGAGGTGTTCCTGCCCATGCATGGTGGGTTGGATCTAGATGATCTTTAAGGTCCCTTCCAATCTAAACCATTCTATGATTCTGTCATTCTATGATCTGAAAATTTAGTAGCTCTTGCAGAAGTTTTCAGGCTTCTAATGTAGCCTTATCTCTGATAAATAAGTTACAATGTCCGGTTTCAGTGACCACTGGAGGTTTCAACTGCCTGTTGCCTCATAGAGCACTGTTTGCTATAAATTGTTTAAAATATACAAAATGTATGGACAATTTAAATTCATTTAGAAAAATGGAAAAAGTGCTCTGCTCCCCACTTTTTAGAACAACAAACCAACCCTCTTATTATATTAAATGAAAAGATGACAAATCTGAGCTTTAGAGGTGGATCAACATATTAGTAGCTCTTTATGTGACTGATGTGCCAATGCCTCCCAGATGCTGTGTGACCCTGTTGTACGTTATTTTTTTTTTTTTCACAAATACTTTTCTGACATCTGGAAATACTGCACTACATCTCTGGACACAGCTTTCATAATGCTTCAGGAGGATGTCTTCATTATAATACAACACAAATCTTGTTAACATGTGCATTTTATTGCTGTTTATATTCTCTTTATCTACATCTGGAGATTAACTGTGTAGCTTTCCTCATTAGTTCGGCTCATTGTAGAGGGGTTTTATTGCAGCACAACAGATTTCAAACTTGTTTTAGGTTTCTCATTTTTCCTCTTGTTGGTGAGTGACTATTCCAAGATGTAAATCTAATCTAAGTTAAACCAGGTGACCCACTGGTGTCCATTCAAAGGGATGGTGTTTTGCAAAAGAAAACAAAGCCAAACCTGAAAACATGCTGGAAAATGATTTATTGGAAAAGGGTATTTTAAAGTTTTGTTTGTAAACTGGAAAATTTCTGATAGAGAAGCAGAGGATGTTGGAAGTTTCTCCTATTGTGACTCAGGGTCCCATTTCCTATTCTGGGATTTGTTTTAACTTCTGGAGAGAAGTCCAGCTATTGCCACATGATGCAAAGGAAGAGAGGACTCCCCTTCTGTAAAACATTGTCTGTTTTGCTGTGTCTCTCAAGTGCACAAGAATATCAGTGTAAGCTGGCTGGCATTTCCTCTGAAAAGCCTTTGAAGCACAGCAGGTAAGGGTTTCAGAGGCTCTGAATTTTGAAGAGAAACATTCTCATCCTTCTTGTAGACAAATTCTGACCCTCTCTCAAAGTATAAAGGAAGAAAGCTTTAAAGTAGAAATTGCTTCTATCTTCCATAAGAAGCTACTGCTTTCATTTAAAACACTGAAAGTCTCAACATTTATTTAGATCTATTTTTACTATTTCATCCTATTTTTTTGCAGATAACAAATTAAAAATTGTGGACCCTGTTTTCAACAAAGATAACTCTGTGTTGATCTTGTTGCTTCAGCAGACTCGTTTTGATTTACATCTGAACAGTATCTGACAAGCTGAGAGTTCCTCTGAAGAGCATGTTTATGTAGTTGTGAATCATGATTTTTTGCAGAGGGAAATGGCATGCTCTGATACAAGAGCTGGACTTCAATGCAGAATCATACAACTTTTCTCAGTAATTTCTACTGACATCAATTTTTATGGTTCTGATTTAAGGCAACACTTTCATTAATAATTCTTTAACTTGAACTTTACCTAGAATTTATGTAATTAAAAAATGTAAGTAAGTTTTTAAAAGACATGATTTATTTTGGAGTAATCTTATTTATCTACAAATAACTTTTATGCAGTAGTTTAAGTAGGTCTGTTCCTTCTTCTGGGTGTTATGGAACCAGATTTCAGTAATAAAGCACTTATTTAAGCAGCTGAGATCTGGCCCTAAGTGTTTACAAATATTCATCCAAGGAGTATTCCGTACTAAACCTGACTGAATTATCTTAGACTTTGGGACTAACACTCAGCAAGATTTTGAGAACACAGCATCTTCTCATGGACCTTAATTCTTTCCTACTCACTTTTGGCACAGGGTGCTTTCACAAAAGAGGCACAGTTATTTTGACTGTTTGTTGTTCATGGCATGTGATTAGTCATCTCAGTCCATTTAGTTTTATTTTAACTGACTTCCTGGCTGATAGCTTTTTAAATAGAAGCTATAAATTCAGAAAAATCAATAGACAGCAACAAATATATTTCTGCTTTTATTTAATTGTTGAAAACATTTCCATAAAGACCTGAAAAATATAACTAGCCATATACCAGACACTTCATAATGATCTACATGACACTCATATTACATTTTCCAAAGAAGATCAATCCACCCATTTTGTTATGAAGATACCTGAGACTCTGCATTTCCATTATTCATGCCCATTAGACATTGAAGCATTTGTTTCTGGAAAGAAACAAAGGAAACCAAGGGAATATCTAATTCTTTATAATCTAAAGGTAGACTAAATAGTGAAACTTAAACACAGAGGAGGAAGAGGAAAATATTAATGAAATCACTGGATCACAGAATGGTTTAGGTTGGAAGGAACCTTAAAGATCATCTAGTTCTAATCCCCCCTGCATGGGCAGGAACACCTCCCACTACACCACAATGCTCCAAGCCCCATCCAGCCCGGCCCTGAACACTTCCAAGGAGGGGGCTGCCACAACCACCCTGGGCAACCTGTGCTAGTGACTCACCTCCCTCACACTAAAGAATTTCTTCCTAATGTCTAATCAAAATTTCTCACAGTTTAAAACCATTACCCATTGTCCTGCTGCTACATGCTTTTATAAGCAGTCCCTCCCCAGCTTTCCCATAGGCCCCCTTCAGGTGAATGAGGAATTCTCATTTGGCTTTTCTAGACTGATTTTTTTTGTCTTTCAATTTCATCCATATTACAACTTAAAAGAGTCATCACGTGCAAAGGACAGCAATGCAATAGCAGGCATCAATAGTAACCTTAGCATGAATTAAGTATTTCTTATGGATTGTTCAGCTTATTGACCTCTTCTTGACTTTATCTCCTAGGATTTTTTGTAACAATGACTGCTTTTTTATTTTATTTTATTTTTTCCCAGCATATTTTGCCTATTTCGGTGGTGTCATAGATTATAACACTTTACAGAGGCTGAATTGTAATTAAGTTTGTAATGCATTTCAGGTTAAGGATTTGAAGATCAGTTTTGCACTAGAAGCAGCTCTTAGAGTAATTGTGCCTGGCTGAAGTGTTTTATATATTACAATATGTTTGTTGATGTAGCTAAGATGGTGTATTTATAGCGGCAAATGCTTTTTCTGTAGAGACAACATGTGCCAGTAAAGGGAAGTGTTGTGCTGTAAATTATATCATTCCTTCCAAAAAAATAAACCATACTTGAAAAAGCATTTTTTTCCCCTTTTCAAACACAACTGTATAAAGCTCTGCCTCCATGCTTTAATAATTCTCAGCAAGTTATTGTACCAGCACTGAATGGCTATTGGTGCACAAGAGCTGGCTGAGACTTAAATAGCCTAATCTCCTGGGAGTATGGCCTGCTTTTACTGACACTTTGGTAAGGAATATTTCTCTTTGTCTGAAAATTATATGCTAGATGAGCTTTTTTTGCATGGAGAGATGTACAGTTGTAACTTGTAACAAGAGTCAACTGTGAAGCATGAAACCTGTGGGTTATATCCATATTCTGGGTGATGTCTCAGCTTTGACTTTTTCTCTCCTTAAGCAAACATTCTCTTTCATGTGTTCTGAGGCCCATATATCTCACTGGTTTGTGGCAGCTATGGACACTGTAGTTGTGATGTGAAATACTATTGCAATAGCTAAAATCTCTGCAGTGTGGAAGAATTCCTTCCAATCACAGCTTCTGGTTGCTAATGTCTCTCCTGCGTTGCTTGTCTCTGTGTAAATGTTGTGAAAAGGAACAGGGGAGTATTTTCTTATTTCTGTGTATCACATTATCTCTTAAAAGTGCTAGGTACAGGCCTCTTTTCTTTTGCCCCTATGGTCATACAACTATTACAGTTGAATGTGCTTCTCTGTCATGATGCAGCAGGAGATGTATCTCTTTATATCTCTTTGCTTTGGACCAACTGAGTTGATAGCAATTTGAAATGTAATCATTCAATGAAAGCTAGAAAAGAAAAAAAAGAGTGTAAGGATGCTGTGTTTGGAAAAAATCAGCAGGGCTATTTTGCTCACTGTTGTGTAAGCTGTTGTAAAAATAGTTTCAAAAACATTTGTTATTAAAAAGAATACATTTCTCTGTGAAGAAATTTCTGTAAGTGCAATACAAAGAAAAAGCAGTTTAATCATTGGACTGTGCATTCTACCTCAGCTTTAGAAAAAATATAATATTCTTTCCTTGCAACTGTGTTACATACTCAGAACAAAAATTCAACCCATCAGCTATTTCCAGGTAATTATTGGTTAGGAGATATCTATGTTCCATTGGTCACAGGAGTGAAAATGTTTTCTTTACAGCATTTGCCTGCATTATATGACTTCCATACCACCCCAATTTTTGTTATTTTTATGCTCTTTTTGAGAAGAGAGATTTTGTCTTATGAAAAATGTTCAGTGTGGGATAGCTTGAATCAAGTTTAAATGAAGGCTGTTACACTGTTTGCTCAGCTCTAGTTTCTGCTCTTTGATTTACTTTTAGAATGGAAAATCCCTCTTTTTTGAATTGTAACTCTTCTTTTTACTTGGTGGGTAAACTTTGAGCAACACATCAGATTCTTTACCACGAAACAGGATATTTGTATCTCTGTACTGCACAGAACCATACTAACTGTTTCTCTAATTAGTCAACCTTGAGTTATTTGTACTGATGTGGTTTCTAGTACTGCTATTTAAAGGCCCAATAAAGGAAGAGAATAAGGACAATTCTTGCTTCAGACAACATGAAGACAGGATCATGCCAAGATAACACAGACATATAAAGTAGTGATTTAGGGAATAAGGTAATGGCAAAAAGGTCACAGCAAAACATTCCTACAGAAGTCAGTATATTCAGGGTGGAAAGTATCACAGCAATATAATAATTTATTAATATATTAATGTAATATGTTATACATATACTATAACATGCCACATAATCATCACAAAAAATAATCTATTCTAATTCTAATAACCTATTCTAATTATTCTCTTCTGTTATCTATCTTGTCCTATTCCTTCTCTACATCACCTTTCCCTCTTGTTTTCATTTTGTCCATTTGCACTGTAGGAATAATTCAAAGGTCTCATACATACTCCTGTTCTGATGTGATTTCTTCAGATAGAGAAGCTTTGAAGTTCTGACTTAAACTATACATATACCTGATTTATATTTCTTGCGAGATACTACTCTGAAAACTTTCAAGTTACAAACATCAAAGTTTTCATACACACTCAAACACTGCCAGATCACTGAAAGATTGTTGGAACTTATTAGTCTTGGCAATTTCTATTTTTGTATGATAATTACTGATGAACTTCAGAAGACTTCCTTACTTTCTTGGTCTTATCAGACTTGGCATGCAAGAAAGAATGGTTTGTTCCTAAGGGAGATACACAGAAGACTTGGAGGTTCAGAAGGAGAAATCTTTTCCTGAGATTTGAAAGTGTATCCGAATTGGTCAGGATTATTCTCTTGATCTTTCAGAAGCTCCAGCTGTGTCAGTAGTGTCTGCAAGAAATAATTTTAAAGCTGCCTCAGACTAAATTTACATGATGTCAGGTTATAGGAGCCCTAATAACAATGGGATTTATCTGCTGTTTGATACTACATGAGGTGGGAAAGGGTGAGATAGTTTTCACATAGTCAACTCATAAAAAAGTAGACTTTCTCCATTTTTATGATACCTAAGCTTCATAGAGAAAAGATTCACACACCTTGGTTCTGCTGCTTTTTACAAGGGCCAGTTAAAGCCAATAAATAAAATTCAGTGTATGCGAAGGGAGATGGTGTACTCTATATGGTGCTGTCTTTGGTGGGAAGAAAGTCTAAAAAAACCTGAAGTCTGATCATAGTAGAGATCTGATTCAACTTCTCACATAGACATCAGAGTTATGCTCATACACATTTTATAGAATCTGCCCCAGAGACACTGTCATTAAATGAAACAGACCAAAGCTTGCCCTGCCTATCCCTGGCAGCACTGAGATCACCATGGATCCCATTGACTCTATTTTCACTGCATCTTCTATGAGTTTTAAATTCCATCCACCTATCAAACTACTGCCTCTAGATTCTACTAGGATTTCATCCTAGTCCAAAACTAGGAGGTGAAGGAGGTCTTCACTGCTGTCAGACGAGTGCAGTGTAGTTACCATTCATTCAACTTTAATTTGCTAAACCGCTTTCATCAACCTTCTACACCACAGATGGAGATGGAGCTAACTCTTTTGTATCCTGATTCTCAGCAGTACTGCTAAGTTCAATAGCAAGTTGAACATGAGCTGCCAGTGTGCCCTGGCAGCCAGGAGGGCCAACAGAGACCTGGGGTACATCAAGCATGAGATTGCCATCCAGTCATGGGAGGGGATTGTCCTGCTTTACTCTGCACTAGTGCGATCCCACCTTAAGTACTGTGTGCAGCTTTGGGCAGTACAAAAAGGCTGTAGCCCTACTTTGAGAATGTCCAGAAGAGGGTTATGAGGCTGGTAAAGGGTTTAGAGGGAAACCTGTATGAGGAGCAGCTAAAGGCATTTGGTCTGCTCAGCCTGGAGGAGACTGAGGGGAGACCTCATCCCAGCTCACTGCTTCCTCACTAGGGAAAGAGGAGGAGCAGATGCTGACCTCTTCTCTCTGATGACCAAGGATAGGACCCAAGAGAATGGTAGGAAGGTGTGCTGGTGGAAGTTTAGGTTAGATAGCAGGAAAAGGCTTTTCACCTAGAGGGTGGTTGAGCAGTGTAACAGGCTCCCCAGGGAAGCAGTTATGGCACCAAGCCTGCCTAAGTTCAAGAAACATTTGGATTATGATCTCAGGAACATTCTTGGGGTGCCCTACACACATAGAGGAGTTGGGCCCGATATCCTGATGGATCCATTCCAACTTGACAGATTCTGTGATTCTATGAAGTTGCAGAGCTTCTTAAACAGATGCTTTGTCCAATTTGAGCAGCTCATTTTGGTGGAGCTATTGAAATGCATTCTGGTTACTGGGGAGACAACTCTGAACTGTTATGGCTGAGCTGAGAAACAACCTCCACCTGAAGTTCTTATGTAGTACAATTTTTCTTCCATTTTTCCTGTAATTCTAAAGAATTCCTTACCTTTGTTATGAAAAGTGTATCAGAAAGTATTCAAAGTTGTGGAGTATAAATATGCATTATAATATTACAGTTATTTTGTCTGTGGTATTCATTATTAATAAGATTTCATTGTATCTCATAGCTCTAAAATACAAGACAGGTTGACAGAAGTAAGTAGTTTTAGTAATATTTCTGTAGTGACATGAGGCAACCAGGTGCCAGTAGTTGCCAGGTAGTGGGCTTGACCTCGTGTTAAGCCCACCTGTGCCTAATTAGGGCAGGCCCCTACTGCGCATGAGCAGGATTAGGGGGCCAATAAAAAGCTCACACCTGAGAAAGCCAGGGGGCTGGTTAGCCACCTTTGGAGCAGTAGCACCAATCCAGGCTAGTCAGAGCACCATTTGTGAGATTCTACTGGGACACCTGGTTGGACCTTAGAGCGCCGCACCCATAGAAGAGGTTCGTCTTGCTACATATTTCTAGTAATATGTCTCCTTTAATATGTCAAGTGGAAGTGTCAAAGAACTCCCGATCTATGGCATTGTACCAGGACATGTGGGACTTTTACATACAGAGCTGGTCCCAAGGCAGGATGGTTCAGACCTAGCATGGATTCAGGGGAATTTAGTCCAGGGGGTAAGAAAAGTGTGCCTGGGACAAGGTCCAAACCGGCTGCGAAAATCCATGATCCGTCCTTCCCCCAGACAGAGAGACTGAGAGCAAGGATGTGAAGCAACTGCTGCTCAGTCTTTCAAGACAGTTTTTCAAACTGAGGTTTCTAGGATAACTAGAAAAAGGCAGGTCAGGAATCCTAGCAGAAACCCAGAGGCAGTCCCCAGTAATCCAATATAAAAGGTGCTGGAGTCATGTGTGTGAATATCTCTCTTCTCCATGAAATGGATGAAACTTGGGGACATCTTTCAAGTTTTCTTTCTGTTTGCCTTTTGACTGAATAAAACTTTTTGTTCCCCATAAAAAAACTATAAACTTTTGGTGGTACTTCACCCAGAACACCTGTTATTCCAGTGGTTATGAAATCTTTTGGAGATACAGATTTGTCTTCCATCTGGCAATGAATCCACAGCTACTGTGTTATGGTGTAATACACATATAGATATGTAGGCTGTCAATTTTTTTTCCTGAGAAAAAGGAGTTGTATTATTAGCAGCTTGATAGTAATTTTTTTTTAGAATTATTGATAGAGATGAATACCCAGTGCTAAAAACATGAGATGAATCCAGTGCAGTTTCTGACAAATTGAAAGGCACTCTCCATAGCATTCCACTGCTTTTTGAACCACTAACTAAACAGGATGACATCAATTCTGCTACATGCTGGATTGGATGAACTTTTTCACTGAGATACAAAATGTGGCCCTGAGGCTCTCTTCTAGGCACCAGAATCAGATTTTTTTCCTATGCTAAACCTCACAGTGATATAGGCAAAGATAGGTGGGCAGCTGCATCCCAGTAGGAGTGCTCTGAAGGTTCAATTGGAATTTTTGAGAACTGGTGTCCTTCTGAAGATGAAGACATACAGAAGGTATGTAGTTACAGATGCTCAGGGCTGAGGCTCTCAGGACCAGGTCTTTCTCAGTCTTTAACAGTTTTACGTGTCTGGAATACAAAGATAGATATAAAATAAATGTTCATTTAAGAATCAGAATCTTTTACTTTCTCTGTGCAAACACAAAGTAATTTTCAGTCACAAATACATTTGCTTATTACTGTACCACTCAAAGAAAACTTCAGTCATTAGGATTTCATTATTGCCTGAAAGAAACAAAAGGGATAGAAGAATATTTTTACGCCTAAAGATGTTACCAAGTTTTGCTGTTGTCTACAGGCTTCTGTATGTAACAGAAAAAAGAAAGACAGTGTGATCTTTTAATGACAGTGAAAACAGATTTTTGGCATCCTTCTTATTTAATAACTTTTATTAGCTATTCATTATTCACTGTTGGAAAACATTACTCTTTGTTTGTAATAATTTTCCAGGAGGCACACATTCTAATCATCAAAGATCTTCTCTAAAAATTAAGTGCAGTGGCAAGAGCTTTGTGAAATTTAGGTACAAGCCGACAAGCTAATATTTGCTTAAGCAGAGAAAAAACATTAAAAAGTTTTTATGACTAAAGAACAAAAGGACATGAAAAAAACTAAGGTAGGCCATTCTGATCCATCAGCCATCCAGATCAGTCTGTTATATTCTACAATACAGAAGAATACGGTGGCAAGAAGCAGTGCATACAAATTATTAAACATCTTGTGTTTGCGATTATATTTTCTGACTGCAAGAGAATAATCGCTAGCTTGTAAATACCAATTGCAAAGTAGAATGAATATATTGAGAAGGCATTGATTTTTTAATTTTCTACTTAGTACATGACCAATAGACTCTCATATGGAAAATCTATCAAAAATAACTGCACAATAGAAACATACAATCTATGTGTGACTAAAGGTGTGTAAATGCATAATTAAAATTTCTAATAAATAAATCCTGTCTGACATATAACAATAAGGAAATAGTGAATTTGTAATTCCATGTATATTTGCACAATTAATTACATATAATTGCAAAATGCTATTTCCTTTCAACCCTTTTACAGCAGTGTCTGCATTCTCCCCAACTTAATTCTTTATATTTTCTCGTTTCCTTTTAATTTTTTTTTGGTATATAGTTCCTTTCATATTTGAAACAGTCAACAACAGCAACAAAAGAAATCAGTGTTCTATCTAGCCTGCTCTGTACATAATTTTTGAAAGTGTTTCCTGTATTCTGCTGCCAAAAGAAAAAAAATAAACTGCAGAATAGTGACACAATGAGCTGCTTCTGAGTGGTCATAATAAATGGACAAAACATAAATTCTTTTTTTTCCCAGGATGTTTAGAAAGTGTTTTACTCTGGAATATATAAATGCAGCTGAAATAAAGTCAACTATATTGCAAAAATTTGTTTGCGAGCTGATATGTTGGAGAATTGTTTATTTTTTGGATAGAAAGTTGTATTTTCTGGCAAAATTAAACATGACAGGGTTTTCCTTCTTTGTATAGCTTAATCATTTCATTTAAAAAGCAAGCAAATAAAATATAAGTAAGTTAGAGGCTCACTATGTGTACCTCCTTTCTATATGGGAAAGGTAGAAAAAGGAAGCTGATGCCCAGATAAACTGAGAGCCTTTCTCAAAAATGTGGATGTCATATGAGGTTACAACATCATTTTGCACCTGAATATTATTTTTGGTATTTGACCAAAAAGTAAAATGCACCCACCCCTGACCTCCAAGTATGCAAAAAAATGTTACCAGTGTTTGCCAGGTTTTTTTTCTGTGGGTTTAGTTAAATTGCTTTCAAAAATTTCAGTAGAGATGTTTAAACATGATTTAGGAAATGCAAGTTGCAGTCACACGTTCAATGCAAAAATTTGTGGGAAGTTTCTAAAAGTTAGTTAACAGTTAACAGTTAAAACAGTTTCTAGTGGGAACTTCATGATTAGCTCTCTAAACTGTGTTTTTGTGTCCACTGCCAAGGCTCACAAGGGGGAAAATTTTTTTAAGTGCTTCTAGTCTGGCTTGAAGAATCAGTCTGACTTAGTGTCTGGTGGAAGGGTGAGAACAACTTCCAGGTTTTAAATGAAGTTAAGCTCTTCAAAATCTTGATAAGCATGGAAACTCTGCCAGAATATGCAGGTATGCTTTGTAAACCAGCTTCATACAGACTCCATTTTTGAGTTTTGTAATTTAACCTTGGAAATTAGTTTGTAATATAGTCCCTGTTGTCCTTTTCTTTATTTGAGAGCTGTACTCTTGCAATGTGCATGCTGTGAACTGGCAAATACTGGGAAGCGACACACTACTTGTTGTTTCATAAGCTTATATCTATATAAAATATTTTTTCTTCCTTCCCTCTGAGTATTTCTTTTTTTATAAGGTTTCTGGAATGACTGGCTACCTTCCCTGGGATATGTTCAGTCAGTTTGGATGATGAGTTTAAGAAATCAGGTATTATTTTTAGTGTTCAGTTTTTTTCATATGCTTAGTTCTGTTTAATGACCACTCTATCAAGTACAAGAGTGCTTGTTGATTGAGATATTCTTCAGCAAAATACTCTCCAACAACCTCTGTAGCTTGGAGAAAGATAATTTCTGCTACTGTAATATACATATTTCCCAGTCAGCAGGTGCATTAGTCTTGTCCCCCTTCAAGATTTATTGCAAAACCTTCTGATAGGTATTTTAACCTTTGCAGGATCCAAAGATACGGCAAAATTTGAAGAAAATCAATAGTAATTAATGAGGAATATAATGTAGAAATTTTGAAATCAGTGTCAGCACCGACTTACTGGACTGTATGTATATAGCATATTCTTTTTGCTTCCATTTGGTTTTTATATATTGGTCATTTTTAATAACATTGAAAGTACAACATCCTTGACCTTAACTTATTCTCTGATGATCTCAGTGTTTAGAGATGTACATTCTCTTGATCACAGTGGTTTTAACTTGTGAAGTACAAAATGACCAGGTACATGACTTCCTACCCAAGAGTTTCAACAATAAAAACATTCAAATTAACTGTCTGTGGTCTCAAGGTGAAAAACATGGGAGCACAGGTACCCAAAGATTATTCCTGAGCATAACTCTCACATAGCTAAGAGTTACCCATGTTTGTTTGGGTTTTTTTTTAATTATTTTTTTCCCCTTGGTGTTTTTTGTTTTGTTTTGTTTGTTTGGTTGGTTTGTTTTTTTGTTTGTTTTTTGGTGGTTTTTTTGTTGTTGTTTTGGGTTTTTTTTTGTTTTCTTCTCCATTTGGTTCACAAATCAGTGCTCTGGAAATTGTACCTGAAATACTGTTATACTGTTCCTTAAATATTTATTTTCCCTTTTCAAGTGTGACCAAAGTAGAGTTATCTAAAATCAATGTGACCTCAGGCTTTTTGAAATAATGCTGACCTCTTTTTCTTCAAAGGAATTTCAAAATAAGCTTCCTTCCACCTTAAGTCTATGCAAATTTCTAGGACTGGTTTTAGACTCACCTAAACTTTTGCTTCTAGACTTTCTGCAGTGCATTAATTAACTATTAGAAGTGCAAAATACTTGCCTTCAAAAATCAGAAAAAAACTGCAGGACTAAGGTATTTCATATCTCTTCTGATACATTGCAGTACTAATATTCAGTACTACAGACATTTTTGGCACTCATTTCAGCAGAAAGGACTAAAGTAGTGCTAAATCTTTTCCTAATTTTTCTACATATCATCACTTGATTTCAGTGATAGGACACTCTAGAAATGCTAATTAGTGCAATTCTGGGGAACTGCCTTCAGTGAACTGAATTCCATTCTGCTAGGTATTTGTACAAGATCATCACATTTCTACTGAGTTGGGAACAGATTGTTGTTCTGTGAGCATGGAGTAGCTGATGCAGAGATTAGAAAAGGATGTGGTCTCTCAATCTGCTGGGAACTATCCATTTATTTTTTTTTTAGATCTCATCTTTGAAAATATGACAACAAAATCTGAGGATAGAAAAGATATATTTCTGCAAGATATATTTCTGCAAGATATTCTGCAAGATATCCAAAGCCCCTCACATTTTCTCAAAGAAACTATGCCTATTGTTACCTTAAGCTCAGGATCTTACTCTGAATTACATATATAGCTGTTTCAACATTGAACTCACTTTTGAGAAATAGGTCTAAAATTCATTATCATAACCCTGATTGTAACCTCTGATTTAGTATATTAATATATATTAAGTAGAAAAATGTTCATAGGCAGTGATTCAAATCTATAATACAGGCAAACCTTTAAGTCTTTAATGCTGAATGAAATCTGGATTAGATTACCAAACAGGTAATTTTAATTTTAAAACTCTGTGGTGAGAATTTTGGTCTAATATATATAAGAGGAACTATCATTACTTTCAAAGGGGTTTTCAAACAACTGGTTGAGCAGAATTTTGCCCCCTCAAATTGCCCACTCATTATTTCTGCAGCAAAAACGAAGGAGCAGCAAGAAGGAAATCTCTACCCTTTTTTATTTGGAAATAAATTTAATAAGCATTTTACTAATTTGCTTATTTCAATGGTAAAAATGCACAGATATATATTCACACCCTATTCAGATTTTAGGAATATGTAACAAAATACATATATGGAATGAAGGAGCTAAATGGCTAAAGTATAATGCAAAGCAGAATGTATCATATATGAAAGTATCAATTTTACTCTTCAGGTGACCTTAGGAAAATTATATACCCATTGATAAACTACCCTATGACATAAGGGGGAAAATGCTTTAACTAAAGAAATCAGGATGAAAGGAAACTACTTGTAAAGGGTATAGTTACATAGAAACAGAAACTAGTGTACCTATTCCATGCAAAATGCCCACTGCACCTTCAAGCTAATGATTCTGAAAAGAATCAGAATTATTGCTTTGTGACAGAATTTGTCAGAAGATTACCCTAGAGCTGATGATTTTGAACAAGTTCTCCAAGCAGATCTTAAAACTTTCTCTTGAGAATTGTTCCTTTCAGAGGCCATCTTTGATCCATGTGATCTGTTGGACTTTGATGTGGGTGAGAAAAAAGTTATCACAGAGTAAAAAGCCCTCATAGTTTTTGAACTACAGACTGACTTGCAAAAGGAGAGTCTTTGAGATGGGTAAAGCTAAGCACATTTCAGGAAAAATATGTTAAACCAAAAAGCCCTCCAGCTTTTCAGTTGCAGAGTTGGGTGTAGTGTAGATTTCAATTTTGCTTTTCAGAAAGTGACAAGTCTGTATTTCCCAGATGAATGACCCACAAGCATGTAACAAAAATTGCCAACATTTATAAAACAACTTTACTTGTTTTATTGCTGCTTAGAGGTGAGGTGAGATTTGTGTAGTGTAGGTGCTCAACACAAGGGAAAGCACTAAATAAAATGTGTCTTTGAGGGAGCAAAAGAAGATGAGAGATGTTCTGGGCCCCTGGGACCACTTGAAATAATTAGAATTGGAAAAAAAAAATCTAAAAGAGAAAGAAACAGACACCAGCATTAATTTACTCATCAAAACCTCTGTCCTATTCTAAGCCTGACATTGCAAGAGAGGAAGTGAGGAGATCTCATCACCAGGGGATGCCACTAAACAAGGAATATTTTAGGCACTGCAATCTCAAAATGGAAGAACTAATGAAAATTGGCATTGGATATTCACTTTTTCTTCCTATGTAATTTTGTAGGTCACTCAATTTTATCTAAAGATTTAGACACAATTCTAAACTTTGATCCCAAAGCAGAACAAATTAATTTGATCCTAGTTTATTTAATTAGTCTAACACATTCTTTTAACAACCCCTCTTTTGCTAAGAAATAATATATTACAAAAAAAGGTTGAAGAAGCAGTGGAGAAGGAAACACCTTGACTGTTGTGGTACTAGTGTATTTCTCCAACATACAGAAAAAGGAATATAAAGTTAATTTTATTCCTAAAAAATTAGTCAATAAATTATTTGGTAATACTATTGCATCAAGTAACAGATTTTCTTTAAGACATTTTTAGCCATTAGTTCAGTAAGGACAGATAGAATAATGGCTAGGAAGTAATGAATGCATTCAGTTATAACTAGGAAATGGGAAGAAATGGGAGGAGCTGTAAACACAGTAGTAAATGAAAAAATGCCATTGAGGTTTTCCAAACAGGGCATGTACCAGATTTTCACGCTAGATTTTTTTTTATGAAAGCTAACTTTCTAGACAAAGAAAATGCAGTCAATCTCGTCTTTTTTGGATGGTAGGAAAACACTTGACATAGTGACACATGGGAAATTATGAGTTAAGAGGGTAAAGATGTGGATTACTAAGAGAACTGTAATGCGTTAAATGAAGTAGATAAAAGAAGATAAGAACAAGTTGCACTGACAGAAAAGCTGTCAGGTTTGTAGGAAATTACCAGTGGAGTAATTCAAAAGTTCTCTGTGGGACGGAGTTTTCATTTTTTTCAGTGGTGCCCTTGCCAGCAGAAGCATCAGTGTGTTGATGAAATTTGTTGATGGTGTGAAGTTCAGCTACATCTTTCATACATAGGAGAGGGATGTGAGATATGAAAAACTTCAGGTTTCTGAGATATGATTTTATAGAAATGAAATTATACACAGATATAAAGAGAACAAAGTTTGTTTCAGGTTTTTTGGTGTGTTTTGTCTTTTTGTTTGTTTTTTGTTTGTTTTTGTTTATTATGTGGGGTTTTTTTGCTAAGGGGCTTAATAAAAACTTGTTCAGTAAGCAGAGAGTGTATGAGTTGGAAAGAAAGCTTGGAGAGGAAGTTGCAAAGTGAAGTAGTTGATCTCAAGATAACAGAATTAGTAACATATGCCAGTCTGGGGATTGTCTTACCTGAGGAACATGTATGAGGAATAATAGACTGGGACACATACAGAGAAGACCTATTGGGATCATAGAATCATAGAATGCCTAGGGTTGGAAAAGACATTAAAGATACCTCAGCTCCAACATGTCTGCATGAGCAGAGACAACTTCCACTAGATCAGGTTACTCAAAGTCTCATCCAACCTGGCCTAATGATGATCAGAGGAGTGATGAAACATTTCCTAGGGATATTAAAATATCTTGGGTGCTTAAGTCACTACGCAGAGGATGTTACTGGTAGTATTTGAGGATGAAGAAAATGAGTTGGAAAGGGAAAAGTTGTTTAAAACCAAGAATGGATGGTTTTAAAGAGAGGTAAGCTGGAAGTGAAACTCGCCTGAATATTCTAGAATTCAAAACAATGATTTTTTTACTCCAAGTCTGTGGCTGGGAATTCCTTCCAGCACTATGGTATTAATAAAAAGGACCAGAAAATTACAGCTACAATTACAAAATTGTATTTCTTTTCTTTGTTCCATTTTCTGTTTCCATAGAAAATATCAATGCTTTAGTAAAAACAAAACAAAACAAAAAAAGGAACAAAAAAACCCACCCAAACCAACTCCTGCACGCATACTCCCCCCGTAAAACACCAGCAATACCATCAGTTAAGTCCTGGAATATTGATTTTGCCTATAAAAACCACAACACTCTCTCCTGGGAACTACCGATGAAGCATCTCAGGTGCCCAGTCCTCTCAGGATTCACTAAACAAGGCTCCTTTCCACATCCACTACAGTCTCTCTTGCTGGTGAACTGCATTGCTCCCAATGAGAATTGTGGCTGGTGGACAAATGGGACATGTGAGGATGTTTGGGAGAGATTTTCTGCTTTTAGAACTTTTTATTATGTTCAAAGTAATGCATTTCCATGGAAACAAAGCTATTTGAGGAAATTCAATTACTCAAAAATCCCATTTACAGTAACAATATAGTTTTGATGAAAGTGTTTTTTACATAGCAGTAATTAACAATGCAGTAATGCAAATAATTCCTACTTACTCAGGCTATCTATGAGAAAAACACAGGCTTTGTAGATGGCTAAAATTTTCTACAGATTTGATAATTCTCTTTCTTAGAATTCAGCAAACATTTTGCTGATATTAGGAACCTCATCAAAGCTTGATCTTGATGTTTCTGGATTCAGTGGGAACATGACTGGACCTCAGGTGAACTTCTGAAATCACTGTTAGCTAGCTCAAATTAATTAACTAACTTCTACCCTCCAGCTACTGCTGCTGCTAGCAAGCTCGTTTAAATTTCTGAAATAAAATTACAGTAGTGCTAAAGCATTTAACTTTGCCTCTTTATATGGTGCTTTTTTTAGACAAGTAATAGGAATACTTTTCTGGTATTCACTGCCCTACCTTTATTACAAGTCTGTTGGTCTTTCACTACATTTTCATTATTCTTATGGTGATTTTTTCATATTTACCACAGTGGTTAAATTATATTAGTCACAATCAGCACTTGTATATTACTGAAATGTTTATTGATCTGTAAATAGCAGGCAAAGCAAATGTTGGTTCTCAAAGGAAACAAATTAATTCAGGCATTTTGGAACTAGACAAAATACTGTTACTGTGGCAATTTATCATACTGTTTATTTATCATACAAAAAACATGCTGCCGGAGTATTAAATACTTTTATTAACTATTTAAATTGATATTATACAGATTGTAAAACCAGGCTTGTTTTGACAGATGAAATGGTTATCATGTAATGATCACTCCTTATTTTGGAAAAAACAACTGCAAAGAGGATGTATCTTGGGGGAAGTAAGAATGAAGCCCACCAAAGATGTTTGGGACTCCTGTATCTCAGTGCCCAATGTCATCAGCTTCACTCTTTTTCTGGTCTTTTGAGACATCACCAGAGCAGATTGATCCAGGACCTTTTCCTGGGCCCTGAGTGCAATTGATCCAATCAGTATTGTGCTGCTAAATTCTCTTTCCTTAAAGCAGAGGAGTCTCCTCCAAACTGCCTACTGGGGACAGTCTAGGGCCAGTAATATGGCCCTGGTCCCTGGTCTTGGAAAGAAATGGTTTCTGGAAAGCTCTTGTGAAAGCTCTTCCAAGAAGTGTCTGTAGCAGCAAAATGATACTGGGATTTGCAGAACAATGCTTGAGGCTGTGTCCTGGCTGGTTAGGTCACTGGTACTGATGGAGCAAGAATTAGTGAAAAGTAATTAGGAGGATAGCAAGGGAGGATCACAATAATCAATAGGTTATGAGATACCCATTACCAGTTGGAGGTAGGAAATAGGTTAAGATTTTTGTATTCTGCCTTGGAAGTAAACTGCCTAACACTTTTATCTTAGACCACTAACTGTCTTGAAATTTTATAAATCACAGCATTTCTGACAATATTATAATGTAGATTTTCAAATACTTAGAAAATCAGTTGTCAGACAGCCAGATAATATCACCTGCAATGCTTCAAGCTCCTGCAATCTGTCTTTATAATATAAAAAGTTTCCTGACCTTTCTTCCTAGAGCCTTTTCCCCATCAAGTTTAGCCTTCCTATCATGTTCTTTACTTTTGCTCCTGGATGTGGTCACACCAACAAAAAAAGTCTTTTTGCATTTATAAACTATCCTGGAACTTAGATGTGTGCAAATCCTAACAATCATCCCTATATTTTCTCTTCTGCTACAAGCTGCTAAAACAGGCCTTGGTCAGGCTGGATTCCTGGGAAGGCTTCCTCATACTGCTAAGAGAAACTAATATTACAGGAAAGTAATAGCTACAGGGAAGGTAGATGGCAGTTGAGATGCCCTAACCCATGGTGGTGGTCCACCCTGCTTTTGCTAAAAAACCTCATATTTGATCCTTATACCTTGAGTTATGTTTTCATTTATGTTTCATTCATGTGAGACTTGAGTCAAGTAGGACTGCAGCTTGGTTTGTCTGAGACTGAGATTTCTCACTGTAGTATGCTCATACTAAAGGCTCTGAAGGAGCTCCTGACATTTTTCATCTTCACCTTCATCTATTTTTCACCAAGACCCTTCAGTTGCTTCCACTTTCCCTTTCTTTCCAAAGGCTCTGTGCAGTGGAGCAATGAGTTGTGCGTCCTGGAAGGCTGTTGATTGAAGGTCTCCTAAATCAATTCTTGCTCTATAGGAATGAAACAGATGTTAGTGAGATCTTACTTGTTTTCCAAAGTGATTTGAAGGGTTCACTTTACCCCCCCCTTGGGGAATGAGACAACATTCAGTTTGAGATGCAAAAAATAACTTTCTAAAAACATATCCTTTTCATTTTTTGGAAAATGTTAAGTGCTAATTATACCAAAGCAAGCTACTTTACACTGGTTATTAAAGTAAGACATCTAAAACAAACTGTCAAGTGCGTGTATATATAATTTAATAAACCTGCTTTGATTTTAACAGAGCAGAAGTGAGCTAACTGTCCCTTTGATGCTCTAAATGTTGACAGTGAAGAAATCAGAGACTGGGAATAGCTGGGAACATGGGCCAGAAAAGGCTGTACTTGTTGCCAGGAACTCACTTCAGCTACTGCTTCATTTGCCTTCACAATTTACAGAATCAAAAGAGATTAAAATGAGATGACAAGATAACCCCTCATTTTACAAAGCTAATTGAGAGCTCAAACACTTGTATCAAATACTTTGGTAGAATAAAATAAAGATTAAAGGTAAGTGATGAAAAATACTTAGAACAGATAAAAGTAATTCTGTCTATTTGTTGGGGACATAAATACACCATATAAAATCAATAGTCCCCACTACATTTCACAGAACCTGTACTTCTTTAGTACCAGCTTTCCTCTCTTGTCACATTTTTCTCTGAAATAACCTTCTAATAAGACACTATCAAGAAAAATTCAACGAATTAACTAGTATGTCCATGGAAACAGTGGGAGCTGATGGAGCCATGTATACAGTGAGACTGTCAGCTTTAACCTCTTACTTGGAAGGCTTTCTCTTTAAAGCTTGAGGCAAATGCAGAAGGTTATATAAAATACAGAAAACAGTATTTGAAAAAATTTTAAAATTACAGCATCAACAGCCTGGAGACCTGAGAGTCTCTTGGTTCTCTTGCAGACCCCCTAACCTCTGTGAGTATGGATGAGTCCCTTCAGTGTCTGTTTTCTCCATATACACTACTTTGACTGCCACTTGAGGAAAGAAGTATCTTCTACTGTGTAATTGTTACGACATAGAGCACTTTGAGATTCTGACATTTAATGGCAGCGGGTTTTACTACAGTACTAAATCTAAATAATAAAAGTAAATTAAGTACCAACACATATTCTTAATCACTCTGGAAAGACTGAAAATAGTTTTGTTCTTGCCTCATGAAGGTACAGTCAATAACATTTCTTTCTTCATCCAGCAGAGGAGGGTAATGATTTACTGTTCCCCTAATCTTTTTCTTAATTAGGCATTTTAAAAGCTAAAATACCAAATTGATAAAGGACTGAGGGTTGAACAGTAGAATGACTTATCGCCATTTCATTTTTCTAATAGGCTAGTGAATTTCAGTAACATCATTCATCCAGCACAAGATTCCCACAAGCCTAGCTGTCCTTTTCTGCTGATGCCTTATATCCATGACAGAGCATGTTAGTTTGAACAGAGCGCTCTGCTAAAGTGGACATTCAGCTTTTGAGGTAGATCTGGCTCATACTTGCTCAGGTTAGTGTGTGTGTAGAGCAAGTTCACTCACAGCTGAGCAAACTAAGCAGTCAAACAGACTGAAAACATCTCTTGTCTCCAGGACTCCACGCCTTTTTACACTGCCTCTGTCACTGGCTGGCTTTAGGTACAGTAGAACTGGGAATAGTGTTTTTCAAAATAAGGCATTTCATGCTTTTCAGAAGACAATGCAGATTACACGCAAGTGATTGGTGGTTTGAAATGTTTTCCATTCAAATTCAAAATCAACCTTTCTGAAAAAAATTATCAAAACACTCCACCTGTTCCAAAACCCAAGCCAACAACAGTATCCTTCCTAATCTATACAAAGCTACTTTCGGAAGTTGTGACATATCGTAACATATCCAGACTAGTCTTATTTTTTCCTTGATGAAATTTAGCTACTTATTATTATTATTCCATGTACTACTAGTACAAATTTAATATCAGATATAATTGTCGATTAGCAGGAAATTAAATGCAAGTAAACTCTAAAACCAAATCTGAAAAAATTTGTGCTTCAGTTTTGTCTGGTGTGGTCCTCAGAAGAAATGTGCATCAAGCACATTTTCTTTTCTGCAAATCTACTGTTTTATTTGGTACCTAAATAGGTGTAACTCTTTTTGGAAAAAAAAAAAACAGCCAACCAATCAACCAACCAAAAAAAGATCCTTCTCATGCTTTATTTGTGCATGTCTCCCATATTTACCCTGCTTTAAAACCAGTGTGCTTTAATGATGACACACCTATGAGATGCAGAATAACACCTATAAGCCTCCACATATTTTATTTCAGTCCAGGAAAGAAATTATGATCTATTTGAAATAGGTTAAAAATCCCAAATAAACAAAACTTTATTCTCAATAGTAGTGGTTGAAAAGGAATGCAAAAGTAAAAGGAATATATAGCTAAGCAGAAACAGTTTAGATAAAAAGAAATGAAACACTTTCTCCACTGAATTTGTACAGGGTCAATTTTAAGGAGGCAGATTACCAGAAATGTACTTGCAGACTGCAGTGTAAAAGTTACTGTCTTAAGAAATGCAGCCTGAGATCGTCAGTTTTGCTAAATTCTAACAAGTGGTCATAGTGCTAACAAAACCCACCAACAGCATGCATGTCTCTTTTGCTGGCTTTAGCTCACATTTTATTTATTTCACTGATTCAGAAGTGCTCACAAAAAGAAAAGAAAATGTTGGATACTAATTGTTAGTATTTCAGAGGGGATACTACAAAACATTAGGCAGAGAGTTTGCTTCAAGCTAAGAAAACGGTGTTCACCATTCATTGCCAGATCCAAGACTGGTTGATTTTACCCAGCTGAGTGTGAATACGTAATTTGTGCACAGCTTAGTAAGATCCTCCCTACGTCTGCATCAGATCATGTAATTTAATGGGAAGGGGGTTTTCTGTTTTGTTTTGTTTTGTTTTGTTTTTCCATTTTGGTAGTTTGAGGCCTCATCTTGCATGGAGAGAGCCTCAAGAAGGCACTCAGTCTCTTTGGCTGCCCAAGGTGAGTAAGAGCTGCTTTGATGGACTTGCTTCCTCCCATGCATCCCAGCACTGCAACCAGGGTTTCAATACTATGGGAGAACCAACAGTGATATTCTTCAAGGTGATATTCTTCAAATGTCCTGCCCAAAATGCTGATACACACTTCCTCAGCACTGACACATCTTCAGTTTTTGGGGTAACTTGTGAGAGTGACAAGGAATGACTGACAATCCCAGGCTGATCTGTGGCCCTCCTCATCCCAGGAAGGCTTTATCCCTTCTGGGTAGAAACCTGTAGGATTTCTTTATAATGGTAAAGTCATAGCTAAAATAAGGGTTTACTTCTTTCTTTTTTATTAAATTTCTTCCCTCATCCTCTTCTGCATTATTAAAATTCATTCAGTTATTTATTTATTCTAGATTTCCCTTTGGCCTGGAACATTCTATTTCAGATATCATCTGAAAATGGATGAGTATCTTTTGTCATAACATCATTATGTTTAATATTAATAATCTATACTAATCTAACAGATCAGCTTTTGTCTCAACATACTCATGTTTTTTCTCATAGAAAGCTATGTATTTCTCATGAATCAATGCAGTATTTAACTTTTTTCCATTTTTTGCTTTTGTTCAGACACAGATGTGGAAAAAGATAGAGTAAAAAAAAATGAAGGGATATGATTGTCCCCCATATTTCACATCTAATTGTTGTGCTTAGGGACTTCAAAGTTCTGATATGGAAATATAGACTTATGCTTCCAAGGAAAACCATAGCAAGACATTAAATTCAGCAATACGATTAACTAATCCAGTCTTTGTGTCTGTGGTGGGTATTTAAGCCTAAATATTTGTCATGTAATCTATCATGATAATCAGTAAAATGGGGGTACTTTGCATAATACTTTAATAAGTTTATTTGCACAGAGAATAAGTCTTTTATTATTAGTTTGAGCAGGCCAATTTTAGCAGCCTTATTATGATGAATCAAGTTAATTTATACATGTAGCTTACTTGTTTAATCTTGCATTTCTACTGGCTTTTACTGAGGGAAAACACAGGGCAAATTGTCTGCAGTATCTGCCAGGCAGGTGGTGAAATGTTGAACTTTCTTTCAGGTGGGCATGGGGCAGAGCAGGAAGTGGCCCCAGATGGCTAGCACCAAGTCCACACACCACTATGGGTCACAGCATCCCAAAATTTATTCTTCATAGGTGCTTTCTGAAGGGTATGTTTTGAGTGACATATAGAGGATTACAGTGGAAAAACTGTCTCATTTCCCTATGTAAGCATATTTTATGGTCATCAGGGCTTTTCAAAGTAAGGTGAGGTAAGTTGAAACTGTTTTCCCTGCTTTAATGAATTCATGGTTTATACCTGTGGGCCCAATCAGCAAAATTCTGATACAATGTCATACACTTTTCTGCAGAAGAATTATATTGCCCCATTAAAGCCACTTGGAACCATCTCTGTGAGTAAATTTAAACATATGTGTAAAAATCTGTAACTTCTGGATCTATGTCTAAAATGTCTGGTGAACTGCAATGTAGCTATGAGAACTGATTTAAGAATGTGATTTTTCCTTGATAATGAATAATTATCCTGACAAAAGAGAAAGATAGAGGTCACTTAGTACACATAGCTGCACCATTTTTCATGAGTTACTCTGCATTCTGTTGTACCCAATACTGATTTTTCTCGGTACTGCCTTAATTTATGGTTATTTCAATTACAATTTCCTACACTTAGTAGACTTAAAATACAGTATCAGGTGAGTATATGGTAGGGAAATTTCAATTTTCTTCGGGTCTCTGTAGTATTCAGACAGCTGGTGTAGGTTAATTAGGAAAATTAGGAAAAAAACCCCAAATGTACAAACAGAAAACAAACTGGCAAAATGAAACCACACAGTTTTTCTTCATCTCTTTTTTGGGTGAGATAGCTGCCCTTCTTTTTTCAATCTACTTGTGGGAGGTGGCAAAGATAATGTGGGTGATAAGAAAGGAATGTTCTAATGAGGTACCTTGTTTACCAGAAGAGATGGTGGAAAACTACTGGAAAACAATGGAGAAACACTGGACCTCGGTGGGAGGAACCTGGGAGGATCTATGGGAGGAGCCTGGGGAATGGCCAAGAATACAAATAGGACCCTCAGATGAACTTGTCAAGGGAAACTTGTGAGTCTGTGAATAGTATGCCATGTTTACTAGCTCTTTTTATTCAAATTTTGTAACTGCAGTTACTTGCAGTAACTGCAAGTTCTAACACTAACTGTCTGAAATACTGTAGAATAAAATCCTTTGGAGACAATAGGGCTAAATAACCTCTAACGGTCTCACCAGTACATAAATGCCAGGTCAGAGGGTCAAAGTGTAGGTCTCTCAGCAGCAGCTGCTTACCTCAGATACAGTACAACTCTGAGAAGATAAAAAGATCCTCTTAAAATAAAATAAATTGAATAATTCACTGAATTTTTGTTTGCTGTTTTTTGGTGGGTTGGTTGCTTGTTTTGGGTTTTTTACTTGTTTGGGTCTTTGGTTGGTTTGGGTTTTTTTGTTTGGTTTTTTTTTTGGTTTTGTGTTGGTTTTTTTTTCCCTAAGATAAGCAATAGTGGGAAATACAATTTTCTGTTGGCAGTTTGTTCTTTTATAAACACTTTAACAGTACAGCTATTGAAAGCTCCATGAAGCAAACTTACTGCTGGTTGCAGTTTACTCTAGAAGATAATGAATATTGGCTAGATGGAGTATGGTAAGATAATTCAGATAAACTAAAATGGATAATGTAGGTTAAAGTGCAGTAATTAGGGGAGATACTCAGCAAAGGATTGTTAAAATATTACTGTAAAACTTCTGGGGCAAGGATGAGACTTTCACTCTGTGCACCAGTCCCTGAACATCAGGACCCAGGGCTGATCACTAGACACATACAGTACGAATTACAAAAATACAGTATCACCCAAGCAAAGCAACAATCAGCAATTCTGATCTCAGCATAGTGCAACTGCATTGTCTCTAACAATGTTATTCCCTGTTTGCTGCAGTATAACTGTGGTCTACTATACTTACTCCCCTACGCAGCATTTTAATATTGTTTAACAACAATAATGAGTGTGGCACAGGACATTTTCAGTGGTTCTTTCTTGCACTCTGTCACAACCTCAGTGCTGCTATAGGAGATGCAGCAGCATTTCTTTAAAGTATCAGTCCCAGCTTTTTGTTGACTTGGAATCATTTGTCCAGTACAGAGGGAAGCATCTGACAATGCATCCTGCACCACAGACACCATATACTCAGCAGCATTCAAGTGGTTTAATGATCAAACAGCCTCAGGCTGTAGGCAGCAGGTGGCAGGACCTGCCGAGTAATGAGCTCAGTCGGTGCTCAGCTTCACCTGTGCCCAGTTAGGGCTGGCCCAAGTGCGCATGCTCAAAGATCAAGGGCCAATAAAAGGTGGGGCTTGAGACTGGCAAGGGGCTCACTCTGAAGCAGGTTCGCAGCCGTGCTGGTTGGTGGCCAGTCCTCTACCGATCCTGTCCTCACTCTGAGCTTGCCATCGCCTCGAAGTTCCTCTCCTGCAACATCTGGTGGAGAATGCGGGCATAGACTCTCGCCTAAGCCCTCCTCTCCGAGCGAACTTCCCATCTTTCTCCTGGAACTCGGGAAAGTAGGGTAAGAGAGACCCCTTCTTTCTCTTATTCACACTACCAAGCCTTTTTGCCAAAAGATGGGTCTTACTACCAGTAAACCCACTGAAGCTGCCGCCACTGAGAAAATCGCGGCACAAGCGGAGAGCCAGGAGCTCCTTGGCTCCCCGGGTCCAGCCAAAGCCCGAGACTTGTGGGAAGAGGTCTACGACCTACTGGCAGACCTCAATTCTAAAGAAATTAACGGCGACATCATCGGCGCCGATAACACCTGGCGAGTCGTATGCGGCCTATTGGAAATGATGAAAACTGAGGTGAAGGCGGCACTCGCCACCACCACACCTCCATTACTAAAAACTGAAGCATTCCCCCCCAAGAAAGTGTCCGCGGTGATCCCCTCGGCGCCACCGCTTGAGGAATTAGCGCCCAAAAATGTACCCGCCGTGACTCCCTCGGCACCACCCGCCGAGGAAGGCGTAACAAAACACGTGTGTCTGGGGCTGGGGTTGGACAATGGCATGCCTGCCATAAAGGGCATGACAGGGAAGCCCCACAAAAGCGTAGCCGAATTGCTGGCAGATCTCGGCCCAGATGAGACACCAAAAAATAGCGAGGCGGAGACCGCGGCGTGCAGCTCATCGAGCTGCCACAGAGAGACATCCCCGGCGCCGCCCCCAGCCCCATGAAAGGCCAAAAACCCAGCTTTTCAGCGATACAGGGACCCACCTACCCTGACGGATGACGAGGATGATGCCCCGACCCCGCTGCGGCGACTGCAAAACGCCCAGGGAGCTACTACCGGTCGCCCAGGGCGATGGTCCGGTATCATCCGGGATGCCATCCTGGAAGGCGAATGGGATCCCACCCCTGTCGCGTGCCCGGTGCTGCAGGACATGAATAACCAACCAATCTTTGAGCAGCATTCATGGAAGACCTTGCAGCAGGCACGGAAGGTCATCAAAGAGCAGGGGTTAAGATCGGAGGGCGGCCGGGCTGTCCTAGATTGGCTGTTTACCTCCGACACAAACAGCCCTTACGACTGCCGCAGCCTAGCCAGATACCTATTAACCCCCTCCCAGCAGTTCATCTGGCTAAGAGAGTGGGAACGCCTCGCTGCGGCGGAAGTAAACCGCGCTAGGGCACCCGGAGACCCGCTGGCGGGTATCACAGCAGAAATGCTAACTGGCTCTGGACGCTTTGCAGAAGTCAGCGTGCAGCTACAATATCTGCGTGAGCTTCACCATGCCGCGGCAAGCCTGGCACGCCAGGCACTTTATGCAGTTCCAGAACCGCACCCCGGACCATCGTTCACTAACGTGAAGCAAGGGCCGAATGAACCCTTCCAGAACTTCATTGACCGGCTGTGGCGATCAGTCACGGCTCAGTCAGACTTGACAAACGATCAACGCGAATCCATGTTCAAATTATTGGCGTTTGAGAACGCGAATCCTAAACTAAAAGCGTTACTCTCGACACTGCCAAGAACAGCGTCGGTATCTGACATGCTGGATGTCGCCGCCAGAGCGTCTCAACACCAGCAACATCGAGGGATGGCTGACGCCTTCGCAGCTGCGCTGGAACCTACCCATCAGCTCCTTGCGGCGGTAGCCCAGAAACTGTCCAACAATGGAAGACGTAATCGCCGACCTCAGCGCAATCACGCGAACGGTCAACGCCATTCCAGCTCAGTCTGTCCACGATGCCATGCACAAGGACATAACCGACGAAACTGCTCTGCCATCGTCTGGTGTAACCGCTGCCAGTCGGCATCCCACAATGACGCGGCCTGCTGGTTCCAAAAAAACGGCAGGAACAGCGCGAGGGGCCCCCGCGCAGGGACACAAATGGCCGGGCCGGCGCTATCTGCCAGCTCCCTGCCCCAGCAACCCGAGGAAGCCTCGGCTTCGATCTACCAGCTGCAATAGATATCACGTTATCGACCTCGGCAGTTTACAAGATACCGACGCGGATATATGGACCTATAATTCACGAAAACAGCAAGGTTGGTGCGCTTCTTATGGGACGTTCCTCGACAGGCTTAGCAGGACTCATCGTGCTCCCAGGGGTCATCGACGCTGATTACACAGGGGAAATAATGGTAACGTGCTTCACGCTAAACCCCCCCATGGTAATCAAAGCAGGAACCCGATTAGCACAACTGGTCCTGCTCCCGAAAATGGACCTAGGAAAGAACGTCCAAACGGCGCGAGGTGACCGGGCTTTTGGTTCATCTGGAAGCACTTTGGTAACCCTGGTGCAGCAGATGAAAACACGGCCAATTATAAACATACAACTGGCTACCGGCAAAGAGGCAAAAACCCTCCCCGTAATGATGGACACCGGAGCCGACGTAACAATTATCAACAAAAATGCCTGGCCTCAAAAATGGAAGCTCACCGCAGCTTCTAGCGTCGTTCAGGGGATAGGAGGCGGTTCCACCCCCCTGCAGGCGCACCAACCTGTCCGAATTAAATTCCCAGAAGGGCAAGTGGTAACTGTAAGACCATATGTGTTACCCTTGCCCGGCCAGCTCGGAGGGTTGGTGGGTCGGGATGTGATGAGCCAGATAGGGGCCACCCTATCCATCCCAGAGCCCACCCAAACCCGAAAGGATTTTCGCTAAGGGCCACTGCAGATATGCCGCCAACACCCAGACTCCGTTGGAAAACAAACACCCCTGTCTGGGTGGAGCAGTGGCCCCTCTCCAAAGAGCGGCTGAACATCATGAATCGACTAATAAAAGAACAACTAGACGCCGGACATATCCAGCCGTCCACGAGCCCATGGAACACACCCATCTTTGTGGTTCCCAAAAAATCGGGCAAATGGCGTCTCATACAGGACCTCAGGAAGATAAATGATCAGATGTGGCCAATGGGCGCCCTCCAACCTGGGCTGCCTCTACTAACTATGTTACCCAGAGACTGGCACCTCCTGGTCATTGACCTAAAGGACTGTTTCTTTACGATCCTTCTAAATCGGGAGGACACCGATCGCTTCGCGTTCACGATCCCATCAATCAACAAAAGTGAACCAGTGAAGCGATACGAATGGGTAGTGCTTCCTCAGGGAATGAAAAATTCCCCAACAATATGCCAATCGTATGTGGCATGGGCGCTTACCCCGATCAGAAAAGCAATGCCGGACACAATAATATATCACTATATGGACGACATCTTATTCTGTCAACAAGCCCCGTTCCCCGAAAACATCAGCCAGGTCTTGACCGATCGGCTCAAGGCCAAAGGACTAACCGTGGCTCCGGAAAAAATCCAAACAAAGTCACCCTGGAGCTACCTTGGATGGAAAGTGACTAGCAGTATGGTGAGACCACAGAAATTGGAGGTAACCCATTCAGTTAAAACTCTGAATGACGCCCAAAAACTCGTGGGCGAACTCCAATGGGTAAGACCCATTATAGGCCTCACCAATGAGGACATTCATCCCTTTTTGTCCTTGCTATGGGGTACCCAACCAGGGGCGCCTGTGGACTGGACAGAGGAGCATTCAAGAGCTCTCAAACAAATTGTCCACAAGTTGACAACCGGCTTTGCGGATCGGCGAGACGCCGTCCACCCCATTGGAGTGTGGATATGTAATCACCCTTCATTCCCATTCGCGCTACTCATACAAGACCTCACGGAGGGACAAAGACACAACAAAGTATATAACCAAGACTCTACAACATCAGATTCTGTATCAATCCTAGAATGGCTGTTCCCACCCCATACGGCCCAGAAAGCCATATGGCAGAAAACAGAGATCCTAGCACTCCTCATTCGGAAGGGACGCCAACGTTGCCTAGAGGTAGACGGCCGAGAGCCGGAGTGGATCAACATCCCGATCAGGACAACCGATTTCAATTGGATGTTGCAACACTCCGAACCAATACAACTCGCCCTACTCGGATATCCCGGCGACGTACGTCATGAGGGCCCAAAGCACAGGCGGCTCCAAGCCATCAGCCAGTTCCAGTGGATCGAGCGACCAATTGTCTCGGAGCGCCCAGTACCTGGAATAACAGTATTTACTGATGCTGGAAAGAAGTCTCGTATGGCCGCCTGCGTTTGGCAGGACCAAGGCCAATGGAGACAGCATCTAATTCCAGGTACCACTGAGGACAATCTTCAGACCCTGGAACTGCTTGCCATCATATGGGCCTTGACGAAATGGCAACGCGTCCCCATTAACATTGTCTCCGACTCGCAATACGCAGTCGGAGTGGCAAACCGAATCGAGGATGCCCTAATCAAGCCAGTGCAGAACAAGAGGCTACTGGAACTTTTTCTATCATTGCAGCGTGCGCTAAAAATTCGAACGCAGCCATGCTGCATATTACATATCCGTAGCCATAAGACGGCACTAGGCTTGGGGGAAGGGAATGCCAGAGCTGACTCCCTAGTCAGCCTAGGATTACAGAATCCAGTGACCGAATTCGTCAAAGCCCAAAATAGCCATTCCCTATTCCACCAGAGTGCAAGGGCCTTAAAGCGCACCTTTTCTATCACTTGGGAGGAGACAAAAGGCATCATCAAAGCCTGCCCCCAGTGCGCCCAATTTGGCCCTACTCTGGGAATGGGCGTGAACCCACGCGGGCTTCAAGCAGGCGAAATTTGGCAGATGGATGTCACACACATTCCGGACTTTGGACGTCAAAAGTACGTACATGTAACGATAGACACCTTTTCAGGCATGCTTTGGGCGACAGCTCAGACGGGGGAAAAGGCTCTACACGTGATCCGTCACCTCACTAACTTCTTCGCTGTCATGGGGATCCCCCAAGTAGTGAAGACAGACAACGCGCCTGCCTATACAGGCGAAAAAGTTAAACAGTTCTTCGCTACTTGGGGAGTAAAACATATTACAGGGATCCCCCACTCGTCTACAGGGCAGGCGATAGTAGAAAGAGCTAATCGCACCCTGAAGACATATCTCCAAAAACAAAAGGACAGCAGACTGATGGATCCGCAAATGCGGCTTAGTAAGGCTCTCTTTACATTAAACTTCTTGAGCCTAAGCCGCGACTCCCAGGAGCCACCCGTCTTACTACACTACTCGTCGCACAAAGTCATCCGCATGCCTGAAATTCAAATTCACTACAAAGATCCGACGACAGGACAATGGATGGGGCCAAGGCCGCTGCTGTTCACCGGAAGAGGGTACAGCTGTGTCTCCACGGACTCTGGACCTCTCTGGGTGCCCAGCAAATGGACTCGCCCTGCCCTAGCCAGACCAGCACTACCAGCCCCGAACAACGAGGCACCACGCGACTAAGATCCTCGCGTATCGATCATCTTTCCCCCCCCCATAAAAAAAAAAAAAAAAAAAAAAAACACACACACAAAAAAAAAAGAAAACTAAAAAACCATATAGAATTTGTACTATAGAATTTATAGAATCTGTATATATTTGTAATAAATAATAAAAATAAAAAAAAAAAAAAAAAAAAAAAAAGAGGGGGGGGGGAAATGTAGGCAGCAGGTGGCAGGACCTGCCGAGTAATGAGCTCAGTTGGTGCTCAGCTTCACCTGTGCCCAGTTAGGGCTGGCCCAAGTGCGCATGCTCAAAGATCAAGGGCCAATAAAAGGTGGGGCTTGAGACTGGCAAGGGGCTCACTCTGAAGCAGGTTCGCAGCCGTGCTGGTTGGTGGCCAGTCCTCTACCGATCCTGTCCTCACTCTGAGCTTGCCATCGCCTCGAAGTTCCTCTCCTGCAACATCAGGCTGCACCTCAGGCCATCAGATTCTCCCCAGCTAGCAATTAGTCCCTAGGAAACGCCTTACAGATAGATCATTATTACCTATATACACAGTTACAGATTTACAGAACACTGCTGTCTGCTGAAAAATAACAGTGAAGGAGGTAAGAGTTCAGAGGTGCTTGCATTAAAATTTAAGTTAGCTGTAGTAGTGATTTAGGATCCCACATATGATGACATGTAGCTGCTGCCCAGTGCTTTGAGAACGTGCTGAAGGAGCCTCCTGAAGCTTTTCTGGTTTTTTCATCTGTGCTCTATATTCTTTCCCATCACTTTCCAGGTGTCCTTTTCTGTAGGGATGGCTAGTGAAGCTGTAATTCCTTTTCTTCCAGGATCCTGTAAGTCACCAGAGCATTGAACAAGACTTGTCCATGGTTCCTCCAATCCGTTACTGACACAGACTCATTGTGCTGCTGAAAGGGAAGCTACATCCCCTGAGCATAAACTATACTTTTTTGGTGCTTTTTTCACAGGGACATCTCTGTGGCAGATTTTTTTTCTACATGGGAATAATAAATTCCCTCAATGAAAGGTTTGGCCCTGTGTTTTTCTATCTGCAAGCTAAAAATGAGGAGCTCCAATTTAGACTGTCTTCTCTCTCTTTTGAGACACTGCCTTGCACAGAAATCTACTGTGGCACTTCCTCCACACAATGAATGGAGATGAACAAGTGGTAAAGGAGAGATGGCAGCTTCTGGCATAGCAAGCTGTAATGGCATGTTGGGGTCTGGCTTGGTAGGAGAACCTTTTGATTTTTCTCAACCAATTTCCATAATATTTTTTCCTGAACAGTCTTCAAAACTTGGGGATTTGGCTCCCAAGGCAGGGCTTGGGGCCACCAGGTAAAAACAAGGTGATGAGTCCCAAGGTTGCATGCAGTCATGGTTTATCTTGAGGGATGTTTCTATTAGATGACCAGGCTCCTTCCAAAGGTGAATGATGCCTTGCTGGCCACCTGGTGCCTAGCAGAGGAAACAGGGCAAAATGCAGTACCTCATTCACATGTGCTTTCATGTGAAGTTGTAATGGCAGAGGGCTCCCTGGACAGTATTTTGCCCATAGAGTCAATTCTAAAGAAAGAAGGAAAGCTAGAAAATCCCAGGGGAAATTTTTCAATACATTCCTTCACTTGATTCTCCAGACCAGAAAGGAATCCAGATGTCCTCTTCCTTGTCTGTAGTACAGAGGAGGGAATTCAGTCCCAAGGCTTAAGTCAAAACTTAAAAAACACAACAACAACAACAACAACAAATAGAAGGCTTCCCAGCTCTAGGTAACTTTATTTTCCGATGTTACCATTCTGTTCATCCTTGAGGTGGATTTGATCCCAATAAGGGGTATTCATATAGGAGCACATCCAGAGAGCAATATTCCCAGGCTCCACCTATTTGGAACAGGTACTGTTTCCTTAGTTTCTGTAAACTGGTGTGTATGTCTAAGGTGTCATTATTATTGCTTAAATAATACTGCTTTGGCATTTGACCAAAATGGGAAGATAAAAAACATCTCAACTTTCCCACATTTAGTAAGAAATAAAAGGGATAAGAATTTTTTTTTCCAGTTAAATATGTTTAGAAGTCTTTAGACAGAAGGGTAGAACTCCTAAATTATTTGCAAATATTGCAGAATCTACTCAAGTGAGTGAATGCAATTAAAATGAGGTTTAAATTATAAGTGAAAGGAGTGAATACAGACACAGTTGTTTATACCACTTATCTCCGATGTATACTTTTTCTGAGAGAGCAAAGACACACTGAAATATTTGAACAGGTATACAGAATAACTAGATACCTCTAAAGTCTCCTGCTTGAATGTTGCTTTACCATGAAGACTATTGGATGTGTTAGTTTGTCATATGAGGATGCTAGCGGACTGTTACCTGAATGTGACGGGACATAACGGTCACCTGTGCAGATCACGTGGAGGACTCTGTGTTTGTTTTTCAGAAATATCTCTTAGATTCAGACCTACCTGAAATGCAGCTGCTGCATTCCTTCAAAACAAGGCCTTTTCACACAGATCAGTGTGTTTTATTTAATATTCAGTGAGTTCTTGAACATCAAAGAGGTTCTGGGAGGGATGGGGCATGATCTCCTCATAAAGTGACACAGCCTTCTCCAGGGAATGGGCTAACCAGCATCTTCAGATGACACTGATTGCTTATGGATACTCATTTTCTTCTAGTCTTCCCACTTTTCCGATCACTGAACCAGGAGGTGAAACTACTGCAGTGTAAGGAATAGGATTCTCATGTGGGAGTTGAGAGACATGAACTCTGTCCATAATTGAAGAACAGTTTGGGAAGTTTACAGCAAATAAAGCACTCATAAAATCATTAGAGTAGCATGAATCCTGTTGGAGGCCACTTACCACAGCTTACCCAGTGAACTTAAGAAGTCAGTGCAAGGTGAATTTGCTGCTAGGGATAATTCAAGTGATCAAGACCCTCCCTTAGGAAGGACTGATGAGGTGTTGGCATGATGTTTAAGATGTTCTCCTCAGAGATTTTGAAATTCTTCAGGCAGAAAAGTGAACAACCAGGCACAACCAGTCTGTCATGTTCTGAGTGAAGACACTGGAAACTGCTTAATCCATAGTGAGCTTTGATTCCTTCCACACTGTGTTTTGCACAATATTAAATTTTTGAAAGGAAGAGCTTTGTCCTTTAGTCTCAAGTGAGAGGTCAGGACAATATGTAATACCTCAGGGAGTTGCCCAGATATGGCTGAATAAAGGGCATATATTTCATGGGTAGGGGGAGTGTTTTGTATTTTATGGGTTTGGTAGCTCTCAAAATGATGCTCAGTCTGCTATCTTCATGGACCCAGCTGTGAGACGACTAAGTGTTCATACTCATGAAGAGGTGGTGTTATTCATGAAGGTAGAGTTTATAATGAAGATCACATATGCAAAAATCAGGCAATAGCCATAGTCAAGAGTGGTTGCATCCATGTGTGAATATGAGATTGAGGGAAAAAAAATACAGTGTACCCCTTCTGCTATATACCTCGTTGAATGAACAGTGTTTTGTATACTGGTATGTAGATTTGTGTTGTACTAATTGTGTTGTACTAATTTGTGTTGTACTATTGTGTTAGCAATAGTTCCCTTTCATGTTTCATTAGAGATGGAAAGTGTTCAAAAAAAGAACAAAATTAATTTTAATCTTAATAAGAAATAAGGCTGTAAAAATTTTTGGCTTGGCACAATAGATTTCAGAAAAATTGAAACTGTTTCATACAGAAGTTAATAATGCAATGTTCTGTGCTTTTAATGTTCTTTTACGTAAAACCAATTTAATTTTTCAGAAGTAATTTAGAAGAAAAAGTGAACTATTTCATTTAGCAAATGTAGACATTATTGAAAAGTTTTACTTTGATTTTCCTTAAAAAAAAAGCTGTCAGAGTTGACATTTTTTCAAAACATGGGAATTTCAGGAAATATGTAGGTTGTGTGATGTTTTTTTCACTAAAAATCCATATTTACAAGGGAATTCAAATGGACCACAATGCTCAGGGGTTTTGTGTGAAGTACTGAGTCATTTTGAAACTGGTATTGAAATTGGATAACCAAAAAATAACTTGTAAATAATAGGTTGACAGTCTGCTGCTGAAGTTACTTGACTGGTTACATTCACATGAAAAAATTTGCACCAAAAAAGTCCTGAAAGCGGCAGAAACAAAAAGGTTTCCAATGTTTCCAATCTGTAGAATAACAGTAATACTTGTTGAGTACACTTTTTAGTGAAGTTTCCTTTTATAAACTTCACCAAAACCTATACTTTCAGTGAATGGTTTTGCAAGTACTGGCCCAGCAAAGCCAGCAGTGGGGATAAGCAACCCAGGCAGTTTACACAGCCCAGTTCACTTGGGGCCTCAAGGGATGAGCTCTACCTAAGCCTTCCTGCTAGGGTAACATGGCCACGGGTTTAAATGCTCAGTCAGCCCATGTGCATTGATAACCATCTCATCATTTCCTGTTATTAGGTCCACTTTTTAATTGTTATTTTGTGAGAAAAATTAGTAACTAGTATGGAAAGGAAAAGCTGACAATGTGTAATTTCCTGTGCTCATATCTGAGCTATTTTTAGTGTGCTGAGCTTTACCAAACATTTGTATGTGACCCTGCATGAAAACACAACACAAAACTTTTGTAGATCGGTGTTGTCCTATACTTGATATTTCTGTTGAAGGATTGAAACATGAGACCTAAATGAGAGAGAGCCTCTAAGTGTGGATTCAAGGCAGCTGTAGTCCCAGAAGAGGATGAAATCTCCAGAGGTTCTATGGTGAGGTGTTTAGCTCAATAATTAATGTTTTAATATGTGTCAATAATTAATGTTTTAAAGGTTTCCTAAGAATTATTCGCATACATGAAGTGCAGACATACAGATCAATAGTGTATATTTGAAAAAGTTCATAAGATCTATTAAAGTTTAAAGGATCAGAGGTCTTAGGAACCCATACATATGCTTTTACAAGGCAGGGAGGGCTGTTACTATACTCTGTTAAATCAACAGTCTATATTTAAGAAATTCATGAATAGTAGTTTTAAATGTGCATCAGATCAGGTGTTACCATGTTGTTAGAGATCGTTGGATCAATAAGAGGGTTGTAGCCAACCATGAGGTGCTAATAATCCAGGAAAGGGCTGACAACTCAGTTCTAAATATTTTGAGACTGTCAGGTGATATGATGAGCTTTATGGACACAGCATTGATGTTTCAGCTACACTGATGACACTTTTTCTGGTGGTCCCAAATGGGTTTTGAGCACTACCATTTCCTCACTCACATTGGAGCTGCGTGTTTTCTAACTTCTTAATTGCCAGGCAATGTTTAATTTTTGATTAATAAATTAATTCAGTACTGACAATTTTTTCTTGTCAACAAGGTATGTTTTATCTTCAAAACAAACAAACATTACAAATGAACACAGCAAAGCTCCAGCAAAGCTCCAGACAAATTAAATATTTTTAACAATTGATTCATGTAGCTGAGAAACCTTCTGCATTATCTCAGTTCCAATAGATTTCAACTACAAAACATCTGTGGATGTCAGAGGTCCAGCTCTGATAAATCTCATTATCAGTGAGTGTCTTCCCCTGAGAAATCTGATTACTCTAGGCAACGCTCCCCAAGAAATTTATTATCTTGATTTGATCTATTTAAGAAAGGATTTACTCTATTCAGGAAAGAGGTCATCATGAAGCAAGTAGAGGAGTGTATTGCTCCAATTATTGAACTCTGATGTGTTTCTAATTAACTTGCAGAATACCAGACACTGTGAAAATGCACATAACGATGCAAAGACTGAAAATTCAATCATAATGATGCCAGCTAACACTCCCACAAGAGCTCCTCTCTGAGGAATGAACCCAGGGTAAGGCAAACTGCATGTTCCTTCTGTTCAGCTTGACATCAACAGGGTACATGATTAGAGGGGCTGAACTGTGTTCACTGGCCTGTCTTAAATGTGAGTTAACCATGTAGGAGACCAAAGAGTGTCTGTTTTGGAAGGAGCAATCAGTGGAGAAATGGAAAAGACAGAAATTTGTTAGGAATCTGTGTCTGGGTAACAGCCAACCCATAGATGTATTATTTTTTTCCAGTTCCTCCTATGGAGGCAGTGATAAACATTAGCTCACATCTTCCCAAGATGTTATCTAACTTGTGGCCTGAGGTGCCAGGAATGTGCATTCATGTTTGAAATAGTACCTAGTTGTACATCGTGTCCTCAGGAAGACTGTCAATATATAAGCTGTATCTATCAGCAAGGTCACATTTGCCAGAGTACACCTACTTGGCCTGGTAGAGAAGGACCTGGGGGTGCTGATTGACAGCCAGCTGCACGTTAGCCAGCAGTGTGCCCAGCTGGCCAAGAAGACCAACAGGATCTTGGTCTGCATCAGAAATAGTCTGAATGTCTACCTGGAAGTGCCAGAGTAGTGTCACAGTACTGACTGGTTCCTTATGCATAGGAAAGTCTTCAGGCTCACTGTCATCAGAATCAAGTTTTTGATCACTCAGTACTAGACAATGTTAGCTGTAACTTTCAAAATACAAAGGAAATCAGAACAAAACCCGACTTATGAAAACAGCAGTAGGTCCACAAGTGGGACAAAAATACTAAATAAAATGAAACACTTTAAAAGAAGGCTCAACATTTTAAAATTCAAGCACTCTTCAGATGATAGATACTAGTATATTAAGTATAATGTTATCTCTATTCTTTTTGAGTCTCCTCCTGCACTTAGATCTGATATTTACACAGTATATTCTGGCATCTTGAAATAATAATGGATACAAATATCATTAAATATTGCAGTCTCACATACAATTTTATGTGCCTGAAACAACCTTGTCAGATGATAAACAGAACAGATCATAAAAAAATATTAGTATCGTAAAACTTTGAAAAGCATAAATGAGGACATAATGTGAGGAGTGGGATTTACTAGTTGAAAGGTGGCGCAGAATCTAGTAAGAACGGTCTACTTTGCTTCAAATTAAATTACTGGTAAAAATGCAAAGATGATAATTTTAATAAAGGAGATGCTGGCTGCAGTCAACTTTTCTTGTCTCAGAGGTGAAATCTTATGCAGTCAACTGAGCATGAGAATAATATGGCCCCCATTATAGTTATTTTAAATTTAAGCATATTTTTTACTAATACCTCTGAGCAATGGGAATAATTAGAAGGGTTTCAGTAATGCTGGAGATTTGAATAATTAAAGGTACAAGATTAATTTGAGAAGAGGCATAATTAACCTAAATCAAATATTAGATTTCTTGTAGAGGAGAGGGGGCTTAGCCATAACCACATTTTTCAAATAGGGAATCTCATTAAATACCATGGTTTGTGTTTTACTCTGCACCCACAGGATTTACTTGCATGAATATTAAATCTGTGTGTGTTGAATATAAGCTTTTAAAATCCCATGGTATGGCCCAACATTTTTGTACTATATAAAGTATTAATTGAATAATCTTGTTTTCACTTTGGATGCTAATAGTTACCTAAAGGTCACTTCCAATCACATTTTTTCCAGGAACAGAATAGTAAAATTCAAGTCTGATCTGGTCAAAGCTTTTTTTCTGCCTGAAAATATTTTCTCTCTGAGCTCTATTTATTAATATCACAGATGGTGGGGAGGTTTTGGGTGAACTAAAAAGCATTTTCATGAAGACCAAAGTGAAAAGTAAATACAGAGAAGAATGTATATGTGATGTACTGGGAACTGCAGTTAACCAACAAGTTAACCATTTGGGCTATATATTTTTTCTACAATGCAGTAGTTTTCTATAAATATCAGTATCTGATAATGAGCACTTCCACTACTCATTATATCTCTACTTGCAGAATTTAATGAATAGAAATGCATTCATTATATGGAAATCTATGTACCTGTTGTGCCTTTGATGAAGCCAGCCCCTGATTTGAAATTTTGTCTGCCATTAACAATATGCAAAGAACTCTGTCTTATCTTTAATGATATGCCTAAGAATTTATCAGTGGAATTTATTAGAAGATAATTCATCTTCCTTGCATTACTTTGGCAGTGGCATCATTCTTTTGTATCACTTTTTGAAACTTTGTTTCTCTGGGGGCTTTTTTTGTTTGGTTGGTTGGTTGGTTTTGTTTTTTCCTCTGTACTTCCCAAAAAGGGTTTTCTGTGATGTTTCCATAACCTATTTCTGGAACAGGTGCATTGACTAAAAAAAATCTTTCCTTTGTTTTGTCTGCTTGTGATGAATTTCCCAGACCTGTGGCCCATCCAACTTTAGTTTTGATTGAATCAGCATGGTGCTCAGCTCCACTAGAAAATTAACTTCTTCCACCTTCACTTCCACAAACCCAGAGCTTTGGTTAAACCAGCTTTTTCTGACCAAGTGTTAACTATGTTGAGGTAACAGTTACTGCTATATGTAAAGTTGGGCATTTTTGAATCCTGAGAGTTGCTGTGTCTACTGGGGCTTTTTTAGTGGTAGCAGTTCTTCCACCTCTGTATTTTCAGCAGCCTGAACACCAATCAGTCATTTAATGAAACTGGATGTTGCTGCTTACTGACTTGTGGTAAACACAGTGGTTATAGCAGTTTTGCCTTACTTCAAGCACATCTTTGTTCTCCTTCTGTTGGATTTGTTAATTAACCCCGTCTAACACTTAGAGGATGAGCCTTCAATAAGTGTTACTCAAGGTCTGTATTTGAACTTTAGCTAGAACTATAGAAATAATAACTCATAAAACATGATACTTCAATTATTATATATGCTCAGGCTGCACAATCATAAAGGCTAGTATCCTGATAGCAAAAGTCACAATACATATATGTTCAATCTGGGTGACCTGGGAAAAACTGTTATACTGCATACTGCAAAGTTATTGCATTACTTAATTATTTTAGAAAGGAAGAGAGGTAAAAGACAGAATAGTAGAAGAAGAGTTAGAGTGATAGATAACAGAAAATCACCAGTCCTGGAGCCAGCATTGGGCTAGCCAGTGGGGAGGGCTGGTGTCAGTGAAGCTCCTAAAGACTGCTATCACAGCTCATTGTTTCATAAGCTTGTTTTTCTTAAATAATTCTTTCTCAGTGAAGAGTAAGCATGGTTGAGATAGAAATTGAATAATTTATGCAGGCCATAGACGATATGCAGGCCACTATTTCCTTAGGCATCAGGCACTCTTTTTGTTTTGTTCCAGCACTTACAATGGGTGTTTTGACATGACCTACCGCAATAAACCCTGGGGGCTGGTCCATCACAAGTCCAGGAAGAAAGAACAGAAGATGACTGTCCATTTAGATACCACATGCACTCTTCCTGTTTGTATAGTCCTTGTGCTTTCTCTTTCTTCTTTTCTCAAAGGTAGCTACATGAAAGCTGTTCTCTCTGGACTTTTACTCTCATCATCCCAGCAAGACATATTAAAAGGGAAGCTTATTCCAAACATGAAAAAGTCTTCTTCAAAGAAGAGCAGGAGAATCCATTTAATTTGAAACTACTCAAAACGCTATTTTCTGTCCATGGGACATTGGATGAAAAACACTGACCCTAGAATGAGGCTTGGATGTTCAGATTAGGTATTAGAAAAGATCTGGTCTGCACCAAGAGTAGTGAAATGTGTAGGTAAATGAAATCGCCATTTGTGGAGTTTTTCAAAACAAATGTAAACATTTGTCTTGTCCTGGGAAAGGATCTCCAGACTTGTTTTCTATGAGAGTAGGAGGGCAAGCACACTGTATTGTTGTGGTTCCTTGATGAGGCAGCTAACATTCAGCATCTCACATCTGGAAATATCTCTTCAGATCTGGTCCATTTTCATATTGTCTGCCTGCGTGGGTCTTCCATCCATTGAGTGACACTGGCTGAACACTGCTGTTTCCTTCTTGCCTAAGAAAGAAAAACTACCACTTTCCTAAAAAAGGGAGATGGCTCTTCCCTGTGCATACAACCTGGTTAGGAAGTCTCTGTCCCTATAGACCATTTCTGTGGTTTTACTGGTGAGGGACCAGTCCATCCATCCTTCCTCCCTCCTTCAGCTCCTTTTTCCACTTCCACCATGAGCCTTGCCTCAGACAAAAACCTGTTTACATCCAAAAAAAATCTGTTTCAGCTGCTTTTGGTAGACTCAAACTGGATACTTTGCCTCACCCTGTCCAGCTATCCATCTCATACACCCTCAGCATGAGTGTTTGGATCAATTAGTTCTGATGCCCTAGAGCAACAGGCAGAGCAAGTGCTTAGTGTGTTCCCCAGCCTTTTGTATTTTTAGCCCCTCCTGAGTCACCTTCACAGTCACCCATCAGCCACTGCCCCAGCATCTGAAACAGCCGCAGCAGCAGCTTTTCAGAAGACACTGCAAAAGATAACCCTGTCTCTTCCTGATGCTTTTTGTTCCAGTCACTGACTAAAGAGCAAGATGATCAAGTGCTGCAATGGTGTTTGGAGTATTCTTTGTTTTGTTGGTTTTGTTTTTTTGTTGGTTTTTTGTTTTTATTTTGTGTGTGTGTGTTGTTTCTTTTTTTTCCCCTGTTTCTTTGTTTTGGGGGGGGTGGTGGTGTTGGCTTTTTGTTTGTTTGGCTTATTTGTTTGTTTGTAGTTTGTTTGTTTGTTGTTTTTTCCCTGAGGCTTTTTTTCTATTTGGTGTGTAAGCTGACAATCTCAGAGATTGTTTCTTCCAAAAATACTCACGGCAACTCTCAGCTTCAAAAGAGATCTGTAGAGTGAAGCCCTCTGTTAAATTTTCTACATATATGCTGCCTTTGATTTGCTTGGCCTACATGCACATGGCTTGATCTACTCTTCATACACCTATCAGTTTTGTCAAAAAACATGACCTTGAGGTATGTTTTGAAAATGCTACATTTCTACAATTAGAAATAAATTAACATGAATCAGGGCTGCTCCATTGCAATTAAAATGGAGGATGAATCAGGATTCTGTTTTTCACTTTAAGGCCTCACTTGCTCCCATACTTCATTGTACTTTAAACCTGTGGAGAGCCGGTTTCATTCCAGTCTTACTGTTCCTTCTCCAAGGGTCCAACAATTACATTTCCTCAGGATTGAAATTGCATCCTTTTCCCATTAATTCCTCAGGATGCTAATGGTCTAGCGTACCTACATCATTTAGAACAGCCTGCAGACTCCAGATGTAAATTGTAGCAGATCTTCAATGTTGCTTTTATGGATTTTGTTCACACATGTACTTGGGAGATTCATCATGAGATAAAGCATGCATTTGAGGTCCCAGCTGGCAGTGACAGCTGTGTCTGACCTCTGTGACACCCAGTCCTAAGGCAGCTGCTCTGCCTCTCTCAACTGACCAGATCACACACACACACACACACACACACAGTCTCTGCATGGATGTGCTGGTGCATCCAATCATACCAGATGGCGGAACCCAGCACCATGCTGTGACTTGGGCTGGATGTGGCCTATGGCTTCACCTGAAAGCTCAGAAAGCTGGGAAACTCTAGGCAGTACAAACTCTCCTTCAGCACCTTTTAATCTACATTTTTGTTACAGCCTGTGAAACCAGATGGAAACCAGAGGGAAATCGCTAGTTAATTGCACCAGCATTGGATCTGCCTGGCATAACACACCACCATGAAGCACCTTCATAGGACTAACATCCTGGTCCAAGACCTAACAATCTCATCTGCTAAAGATGTCTTTCATTTTCATATTCATCACTTGTTTGAAAATATTCACCTCACAGTAAATAAACCCAGGTATAAAAATTTCATTTCTTCCTACATAAATATACTGGGCAAGTAGGGCCAAATTTATGCTGCTATTTAGTTATGGATTCCTTTCCCTTATTTTTAACAAATATTTAATTTTTATTATTCCTACAGAGTTCTCAGGCACTGCAGTATGACTGACTGTGTGCTCTCTGTCCCTAGTGTGCTTTTGGCTCATGCTGGCCAACTCATTCCCAAGTACTTCGTCAGAGCTCCTGGAGCCATTTCTAGTAGACTGTTGTACTTTGTCACCTGATCTAAATCTAAGTGTAACTGAAGGCATAAATATTGCCTATTCTATGCACTTTGACCTTGGTGGCAAGGAATTCTTTTTCTACTGGTAAAAAAAATATAGCCCTACTTACCAGTGCTGATCATTTCAGAAAAACCCTACACCAACCTGTTGTGCATATGTGTCACACACTTCTGGCAATATTAAAACATAAACTGTATCCATTTTTTTTTCCACATATGTTAGAAGTTTCATAAGATTTCACAGTCCCACAGAGGCCTAAGTTTTCATGTCCAGTATAGTACCATTAAATACAATGAGACCACCTAATAGTGTTGTCTTTGTTCGAGGATACTAATATAGTAAAGACCTTCAACCATTAAGAGCATGATTTGAACAGAATGAGAGCTTATTTTTCAGTAAGTTCAGATGGCAGGGTATGTTCACAACCAAATAAAAGCTCCAGAGAACAGTTCAAAGAAACTGTGCCTTCAGGGTGCTTTTATTTTTTTTCCCCAATAGGCAGGCTTGGCAGATAGTTCAAAGAGTTTAACAACAACCCAAACAATTATTATTAACAAGACCAATAATAACATTTTTATAGTACCCCAAATGATTATCTGAGAGCAGCATATGCCTTAATTGCAAAACTACTGCTAGTGCAGAGAGAAAGAAACAGCTCATAGTAAATGGCACTTTGGAGATGACATTTTCTCTCTTTTTCAATCTATTTTACAGCATTTTGTTGACTTTGTGTCTTTTTTGTTTGTTCATCTTCCCATTTGCCAGATGCTAAAAGCAAATTGTCTGGGGCTGTATGTCTCAGTAAAATAGACCCCAAGAGTAGATCTTCACAGCAAAGCCGTTTGGTTCTGAGGACATGACATCTATGTTACGCATATTTTGAGGAAGGAGGAATGCAGGAATGGGGTAACACGTTGGACTAGCCTTCGTCTGATCCCACTAAGAGGAAAGCTATTAACTGTTAGCTGCCTCCTGGAGTGTATAGTCCAGTTTGCAGCAGTCAGGTTGCTTGCTCTGAGACTGTTGACTCATGTGAACTCAGCAGAGTAAGGGAAGATACTCAGGAGTTTTGCTTTATAAGTTTCTCCTTGTTCTGAACTAAGGTGCTAAGGAAGGTGCACTCTGTTAGCCTATTTCTGTAAGATTAACACAAAAACGAACCCTTATCAAATGCAACATAGTATCATGTAGAAAAAAAAAAATAATGTAATCAAACACTGGGTGCAAATCCCATTCATACTTCCTGGTACCACTGTTACTTTAAAAGCTACTTTTCTATCTGTATAGAAAGCTACTTTCTATCTGTATTTTGACAGCTGGGGAGTAACAACAAAAGGAGGAATAGTATTTTAGTGCAAAGCAACTACGTTGATCTGCGTTTATAGAGGAGAGTTGAGCATGTGAATATACTATGTTTTCTGGGTATGTATTTGCTATCCAAAATGGGTGAATTTCTGTGAGTTAAGAGCACATGTCCATTTTCAGTGGACAGATAGTTATATGCGATTTATAGGTTAGGTGCTGGCTGGAGATATAAACAGCAGTGAACAGTGTCTGGATAGCTTATGTTGCTTGGGCTAGTTGATATGATAAAAAGCCACCTTGGAGTTACAAGCAGGATGCTGGGACTGGGATTTTGTTCCAGTGTTAGTAAACGCACCCAAATGTTAACATTTCCTTCAGGTAGGCTAGTAGGCAGGGCTTGCTTTACAGGTGTCACAGACACAAGTTCAGTGATGTCTCTGCCTGCTGAACTTTAATTTCTGGCATGCCAAATACTACTGAGAAAGAGAAAGCAAAGAAAGCTGCTCAGAGAGAAAAAGGTTCAACCCAAATCAGATTGGAATTACTTCTCCCATTTTGTCTTCTTTAACCTTCATGAGTGAAAGTTATAAAAATACTCATTTTTTGGGAACACTTAAACAAGTGTTTCTAGCACTAAATAGCTCCTTAGACTACAAAGCTTCCCAGTGAAATTGACTGCTCAGAGCTGTCTTTCTTTTTCCTATCTTCAACTCTTCTGTAGCAGAAATTAGGTCCTTGGGGAAATTTTGTGTCAGAAATATAAGCTCCTGAAGACCTTCAGACACTTCTAGACAGCAGCAGTATGCAGGTTTGATATTAAAATTTTGACAGTAGGTGCTCAAGTCAGACAGATAACAAAGGAACACCTGTCTCCTGGTGAAGGAAAGGCAGTATAAGAGAATTGCTGTTAAGGAAGACAGTATTCCTGTGACACCAGAGATCTCAGATCAAGACACTGGAAGGCTCAGAAAAGATATGTAATTTCCTGAACTTAAGCCATATATTTGTTTCTACCATAATCTTTCTAGTTACAAACAAAAATCCAGATTTTGGCACACTGACAAAAAGAAATCACGATAAAACATAGTATTTCAAAAAGAAAAATGACGAAAATCTTTTCAGACCTGAGATTAAACAAGTATTGTATATTATGTTGCATCCTCTGGTTGGCAAAAGAAAGACATCAACTGTTTTCTCAGTACTCCTGTTTCTGATGCAATGAGAGACATTAAGCTGCTGACAAAACACTGTCAAAGCCAACACTTCAGATTGTGTAAACTGGTACAATTTCACTGCCACCCGCAGAGGTGCTACCTCAGACTAATGTAGAGAATGTTTTTTGCAAACAAAAACTAAGAACTTGTTTAGTGTCTTCCAGCTCCCACATTGGAGGCTTCCCTGAACAACTATTTGACTAATCTTTGGCTGCCCATATAAACCTTGAGAAAATACCCAGAACTAGAATACAATATGGCATTACTTTTCTAACAGCTATAAATGGTGTCATTCTGACTCATGTTCCTAGAGCAATCTCAGCCAAAGAGAATTAAAAGGGACCTCACTGGATGTGCAGCAATGCAGAACAATCCTAACCTGCTCAGAAGAACTGCTCATCAAGTGGCACAGGATCTGAAGTTGTGAACATTACCTATGTTTCACTTCAGTGAGGTGTTCTAACTCAGACAGGATTTGGGATTGCCCATTTCTTGAGGGGATCATGAAAGATAGGGTTGGAACTTCAGTTGCTGTCAAGTATGAAGGATCTACCCTCTCATGAAGAACTGAGCTATTTTCTGAGTACTTCATCCCGTATACCTGAAACACCAAAAGAAGGTCATCAAGCATGTTCAAAAGCCTCTATGACAAAAAATTAGGTAATCTGTGACCAAAAGGGAACAAGAAAGTAGAACCTAAAGTACCTTTTTGCTCAAGCTGCCTTGTTCTACCTGAAGCTCAAGGTGATTTCATAAGATGATCATAGAAATCTCATTCGTGCTATCTACCTTTGTACACTAATGACATGGATTGAAGGAAGACATGAAGCCACAGACCCCGACTGCTGTGCACAATCAGAATCGTTTATTGTGTGGTTTGCTACACTTATATAGTATCCTGATATCTATTGATTGAACTACAATTTGCAACTCAAAGTGCTCTTTCTATTATCATAATACCTTATCTACCCGTTTCCACCACAGGGACCTGCTACCAGGACATAACATTGTTTGGATGGCAAATTCCTTAGGTTACTTATAGTTCTTTGTTCTTCTTCGGGTCAGTGAGTGCTAGGGAATTCACAGCACTCCTCTATCCCATGCAGGCCTTCTCCTCTGCTGTTCTCTTACAATGGTTCCCCTTTTGTCAGCTGCTGCAGTTATGCATAACTTGAGCCTCTATGTATTATTATAACATATGATTCAAAACAAGAGTTACCTGCAATTTTACACGTATGAGAGTGTGAATGGGAAATGCCTGAAATTACTTTTTCAGTGAAGTCTGTCTTCTTCCTTAGAAAGCCATTAATGCCTAGAAAAATGAACCTTGTCTCAGAAAAATATAGGCAATAAAATCATAGTATTATAGGATAATCCAGGCTGGCACCTGAAGAGGTGTGTAGCCTGATCTCCTGTTCAAAGCTGGGTCAGCCTTGAGGTCAGACCAGGTTTCTCAGGCTCTATTCAGTTATCTCTTGAAAAACATCCATGGATGAAGACCACACAACACCTCTGGGCAACCTGCTCCACTACTTGATTGTGTACATTGCCACAAATTTCTTCACTACTGCTTCTTACTCTCATCAATGATCTTTAAAGTACCCTTGAAAGGAGGACAGTGAGATGCTGGATACAAAAAATCTTTTAAAAATAAACAAAGGTTTGCCTATTTTATTTAGAATATCTTGATTAAGTCATGCACTTCTCCATAGGATGAGGAGAATTTTTAGGAGAAAGAGTTTATAATTTTCCTTATTAACACCACTGTGTTGCATGTTTATACTACTTCTGATTTAAAGATAATTATGTATATGTATCCTTGCACTGATTCATAATATGGCATTTAAAGAATCCTAACAGATTCTGATGTGTCTATTGCTCTACTTTAACAAACTTTAAATGCACTAAATTGCATTTCTTTATAGACACAGTGAATGGGGTATGTTGTGGTTTGAAAAAAGATTCTTAGTATGAGGTCAGGGATTGTTCCCTTGATGAAATCACATTTTTTAAAACCTGAAGCATTGAAAAATTTGTTTATCATGAAAGATAGTTTATTTAGCCTGTAGTGAATAAGGCTGAAACTTGATGGTTCTACAGGGATAATTCAAATAAAATACTGAAGCCAAAGTAAGATTAACTCTATCTTTTAAGATTTCTCATCTTCCAGGAAAAAGCAACATCAACAACTATTCTGTGCTTGCATTCTGATGGCAAAGTAACAATGATGTTACTGACATTTGCATATTTTTTATCAAATCTGGTAGCTGGTTCAGTTCACATAATTCAAATGCTTTTCAAACCAGTTCTCATTCTCTGAAAGCATTCATGACTCAGAACAATTTACAGAAAGCGGTGGGAGGAAATCATGTTGGAGGATGCCCAGTGGATGCCAAAGGACAGGACAAATTTTGGCATTGAAAAGAAATGAAAAGGATTTTCACATAAGGTGATTTCTTGCCTCCTAAACTCTATTTTCAACTTTAATCTCTCTTGCATTTTCAGAAAGCAATTTCTCCTTTTCCAAAAAAAAGTTAAAAAAATTAAACAGACAAGCTAACAAAACCAATATTTAAGCCAGTGAAACAGGCAAATCTGTCCTGAAAAACAACTTTCAAAAACAAAGAAATTACCAGAACCAAGTGGCGTGCCACAGTTGGGTGGCCCTTTCATGACTTGTCAGCTTTCCAGCAGCATCCAAGCCATGTTTAGGCAGATCTTACAGGTGAGCTGGAGCAGCGTGAGCTCTGTTTGGATCAGCTACATTCCAGCCCCTTTGAAACAAATGGTACTCCTGCCACTCACTTCCTTCTGCCCTTACATTTTACAGAAGCCAGCTTGTATGATTTTCCCCACCTCTATTCCCTTTATGTACAAAACAAGGCAATCCCTTTCTTCTTTCCAAAAAGAAAAAAAATCTGGTCTATTAAATATAACTGACAACATTTCCAGTTTTGGCAGGAGACTTCTGGTGTTAGTGTGAGACTCTCACACTGTAGGAATGCAGTTTTGTTACCTATTCTCAGAAGTTTTTTAGCCCAAGGTGTTGAATCCTATAGAGACAGGCTCACTTGATATTGGCAGTGAATTTAACAAACTCTTCACTAGACCTTTCACTGTGAGTTTTTCTACCAATACCGTCAGGTCTGAAAATGTGAAAATTGTATTTATGTAACACAGACACGTGCATCTACTCTCATATCCACTGTACTGCAATAAGTTTCCATCTTTTGAAATCACAGGAAAAGAATGGGAAAAACCAAAGCATTTGAGTGTTAGAGACTGAACTGGGGAGAGGGGAGGAGCTTTTATTATCCTTCAGTACAGACTTTGCTATAATACTCCCAGAAAGCAATGCTTTCAGATTAAAGTAACAGACAGAGTAAATTAACATAAACTCTTCAAAACTCATTTATATTTCTGACACAAGAATAATGAAGCCTGAAGACCTGTCAGTCAGTCAAATGGCATTTGAAGAGAAGTACATTCCCATTGGTTCAATTTTTTGTTGAAAACTAGTGTTAATTATGTCCTACAAAGTAATTAGCTTTTACTAACAGTTCATTTTGTCCATCTTTTAAAACAATCATTCTAAAAGGCAAGCACTCTTGATAGAGCTCAGTAAAGGAAGCTGATATGCCAGTCTCGTTGTTTGATGAATGTAACAATCAACAGATGTAACAAGACCCATCAAGTAATATTGTGACAGTGTGAGGAATTAAGAAAAGCTTAGATTTTCTTTTTATTTTTTTTCAACTTTATTTTCAATGAATAGCAAAATTTACTCCTGAAGTAAACAGTGCCCATGGTTTGTGGTAGTTGATTCTCTCAAGCCTTTTTAGAGAAAGAGAAACAGAATAAATCTGTTCTATTTTTTAAACAGTCAAATAATCTCCTTTTCATAACGCAGCATTATCTTTATCTTAATATTGGAAGTTATACCAACCTTTGGTTTAAAGGTCTACTCGTGTTTTGCATAATTCCAAAATGCACTTAATTCCATTTTATTCTTTAAAATATTTAAATGAGTAGAGATTAAGTAAGCTCAGGAAGAAAAATTGTGGGTTCTGTGCTTTAATAAAACAAGGGTATGTTGAAATACCTAGAATGTGTTTCGAAGGTCTTAGTGAGAGGACTAAAGTGTAGTAGATATTTAAAGTTTTGTAGATATTTAAATAATATTATTCATAGATTTTTATATTTATTTAGAAGGGAATGTTTAAGAAATTTTTCTTTATGGATACAGTTTCACTAATTAGGCATCTCCTCTCCTTGCCTACAACTTTATATAGGAAAAAATGTTCTGAGTGAAATAAATGAAAATTACCCAATTTACACTAAAGTTTTGTACTGTAATAGTCTTAATAATAAACAAAAAGTCTTAATTATTCTGATATAAAAATTCCCTAGAATGTTTTATCACATAAAAGGAAGAAGTTTCTTGCAATGTAGGATTTATTGCAGGTTAACTGATGATTCAGGATCCCATATTATCATCATCCTCAGTCAGAACGGAACAGGATGTGGAGTTAAAAAGGAGTGGAGGAAATATTAAGAGAAGATTGTATATAAAATTCCCTTTAAAAAAAAATATTACTGTAGTCCATCTGTTCATTTACTTACTTTTCTTTTAAATTTTGCATGAAAATAAGAGTATTATTTTTGAAGAGGTTTTTTCTTTTCTCTTGTCATTGAGATGAGAATTATCAGATGCAGGTGGGGGATTGCTGTACTTGTGAAGCTTAGAACAGCAAACTTTTTAAAGAGGAAACAGGATGTGAAGGAAAATACATTTCTTTGGCACTAATATGTAGATTTTCAACACATTTTATCCTCTTCAGGAGAGAAAGAAAAGCAAAATGCTAAGAAAAGGCAGCTGTTAAATTCTGTATTATGAAACTGTATTTTATTTACCTCAAATTGCCTCAGAGAATTTTAGCTGAGTAAGAAGTTATGCACTTTCAACCATGAACTATTGGATAATGGTGCTACATATGTCTGGATAACTGTCTCTTACATTGCAGTGGTGGCTTAGTTTCAATAAAATGTGAAATGCTCCTCATAGTCAAGTCTCTCTGCTGTGTAACTGTTAAGGCCATGACTCAGGCAAGCATTCCTCTCCAGGAAAAAATGCACATACTTATCTCCAAGGACTTGCAGATAGCAAGATGCAGGAGTCAAGATAGAATGGTTGTGTGGAACTCCTTGCAACAACTTTGCCTTTAAAAAAAGTTAACCATTTGAAACTGATGAAACAAAGACAAGAAAGATTTTGTTTTGGTACTGGAAAAAAACACAGGATTCTTACTCATTGGTCTTCATCTCACTCCTCTTTATATAAAGCAGACCCTAAAATCTGCTGATCAATTCTTATCTCTCTTTATAATAACTGAAGGAGAACAGACTAATATGATCAGTTTGGTTTAGATAATAGTTTTGGATAAGATGCGCCTTGCTAGGCTAAAAGCGAAAATCAGGTGTGATACCTGTACAGAATGGTGAGTCAGATAATGAAGCCAACCCACATCAATTTTACATTTCTATTAATTATATGGTTAAAGATCTCTTAGCCGGATAACTAGACAATTAACTCCAACCATGGCCAGCTTGCTGCTCTTTGGCCACTTTCCGCACCGTGGGACATGTAAATCTAATTGAAGAACAGAATGAGGGAATGTATTAAATATGCTGAACTGTGAATTTTGTGTCTCTATAGGTATCCAGAAGCCAAGCTCTACCTTGGATTCAAGTAAATACCCTGGACAGGTTCATTTGACCAAATTTAGGCAGTGTAGATGCCAACACCAAAGCTAGCAGCTCCAGCATACATGGCATTTGATCTTGAAATAGTAATGTAAAGCAGGTCAGATAACACTTGTCGGTAAAACACCTCTTCCCATGAACTAGGGGACCCAGTTCAATTGGAGCCTACAAGGAGCGTGGTAAGATGGAAGTAATCTGAAGAGTTGTATCTGCACTGTCTGCTGGTGGATAGGGCTGGAAGGTGCTTATCTCCATCCTTTCTGGATGGAGAAGCTCAGTTTGCAGTTACATAAGCACTATTCACTTTTTTGCTTAGGTATGCTCTGGAGAACAACATAAGTCTGTGCTTGCTGGTGAACAGTATAGATGACAGGTAGAACTGGGCTTGAGAGACCAAGAGTTTCAGTATGCCCGTCTTGTTACTAATACCTTCTGCCTTTATTATTATTTTCTCTCCTCTCTGGAGTCATCTCCTTCCTTTACTTGCTCAACTTTGACTTTCTTGCTCTTCTGAAAAATGTTACGGAGAGTCTCCTAAGTTCTGGAGGAAGAAAAATTATCTTGTCTGGCTACTAGTGCACTTTGAAATGGATTAGGTGTTTGAATAAGCTTGAGTGTTCAGTCATTTGGAGTGAGGCCCTTCACATAGAAAAGATATGTTTCTGTGTTTCTTTCATAGTTCTTCTGCTTAAGAAGGTCTTAAATTAGTAATGAATAGAAGATCTGTTCCAAAGATTTAAAGACAGCTGCACATGGCAAACTCTAAGAAAGAAAAATAAACGTAGTCATAATGTCATGCAGGAGTTACAAACTTTACTGCTGCTTTGGTTCAAGGTCTAATGGGACCCATGAATCCTTTGCTTTTTCAAAATCATGTCACCATAACAGAACTTACAGCAACTCTACTTTAGCCATATGCTAAAATAAAAATAAAAGTTTGTAGTGTTAGATTGCCAGCAGCCAGCTGGCAGTATGTAAATAACACTTTAAATGGCACTTCTTATATCAGTTATACGAGAACATTAAAGTAGGTGAGGAGTCTGCATGTTTCTTTCTATTACTATTATCATAGATTTTTAAAAAGTGGTGTGTCACAACAGTCTGCTAACATTATGCAAGAATGTGCATAATCTTCTCACTTTTAATGCTGTGTCCCATAGTGATGACCTTGTTTTATTTTTCCTATGAAAAATATTTCATAGGAAAATATTTCCTATTTTCCTATGTTGCCATTGGTATAACCGAAGATCAAAGTAGAAAGAAATCAGTTTATTATTTCTCCCATCTTTAACTGCTGTGGCTTCCAAAGGGGTTTTTAATCATAGGTGACACCAGAGTCCTGTTTTCCCAATTTTCACTCTTACATGACCACATTACATTTCTGAATCAATTTTTTTTCTTCTTTTGTTGATACAAAAGGGAGTTTTACCTCTAAACCTTGTGTGACATAGTAGAAGCCTGAGTGACTATTAGCTGTCTGCTGGACTGCAAACAGAAACTTTTTCTGTTTTCTTATATATGCTTAAATAAATTAAATTTGTACATTTAATACAATTTTTAAGTGTTAAGAAAATAATAAGCTACTATGATGATGTTAAAACTCTAAACTGTTCCTGTGGTTTTAAAATAATTTCACAAAGAATTAAGTTATTTTTATGTTCCACAAATGAAAAATACTGTCAGGTTTTGAGTGGGTATTTTTATACAGGATTGTGGGTGTGTGTATATTTTGTGTCTTGTTTAAAAGGGCATCAGGATGGTTCACTTCATCTATTAACTGCTACAAATAATAAATATTCATAATTTGTTGGTTTTATAGCAGGTCATCACTGATACAGTTAGAATAATCACCAAGAAATGTAGTAGCAGAAAGTGGTAAACTAATGCAGGCAGAGATAATTTCAAAGAATTTTTACTCGAAATTACACATTATTGCTCTTGTTCTGCAGATGGGTAGACCTATAAAAACTTTAGCAGGCTATCTGTATTATACCTTGATGTGTGTCACACACAAACCTCCCCTTATTCCCTGGTGTCTGGAGAGTCCTGTTATAGGAAAAAGCCTGGGTCATGGTGTAGGAAGAGGGGTGCTGCTGAGTTGCTTCTTTGTAATCTAAATGTGACATGATGGGAGAAAACACATCTGACTGCTTAGCCCACTGCCAGAGGTCCCACTGCACCTAGACCTGAGATCTGCAATACCGCTCCATAGTGTCCACTGGACTCAGAGACCATATCCCTGACCATCAAGAACTTGCTTAAGATGTGAGGAAGAAAGAGATGCTAAGTTATTACAAAGGCAAACATAACTTTAAAAACCCAGCCAACCAAGCATGAATAACAAACTCTCCTGATCTTGTGGGAACAACCTTAATCTCTGTTTGTCCTTTGCTTTTCAAGGTCCAGTAGGGGCAAAGTGATTTGGCTGGAAACACTTCTTCAAAATCTGCACTGGCACTGGGAGTGCTGGAGCACAGGTAAAAATATTAAATGAAGGTACAAAGGACCTGCTCCTATTCCCAGTTAAGTTAAACTCTCATTGACTGAAACTCTCGTTGTCTGTAGACATGCAGGATAAGTCCATGGAGAAAGTATAATCAGTGCTCTGTATGAAATAAGAACACTTTTGAGCCAGATATTTTTTTCAATTGTTAAAGTGACAATTTTCCAGATTCTTAGCGGCAGATATAAGACTTCATTTAGGCAATGTACCTCAATATAGTTGCCACATAATTACAAGTTTACCGGGTTTGGGGCCTAAAGCTATTCACTACTTTAGCGTGGGTATCTGTATAATAATGTGAATTCCTCCATCAAGGAGACAGTTTAATGCACTTGATTTCATGATAATGGCCTAAGGCAAGTATAAAGAAATTAGAATTGCATTGAGAAAAATCTGACACAACAAAGCCTTGAGAGTATTTCAGCCAGGGGCTCCTTGTTCATGTCCTCACACATGTACATTTATTGCAGAGCTCATGTGCAGCATAAATGCAGTAAAGTATCTGTCTGTTAATACCTTTCTACTTACTTGACATTTAGAGACTGCTGGTCCATTATCTTTGCTTTACTTTGTGACATTTTTATCAACTTCAACATTAACATGGAAGATTTTACAACTGATACACCTAAAAGGTACAAAGATGTCAGCAACATCAATTATAAAAAAATTACAGTTCCTGCTTTATCTCAGCGGTAATTAAATGAGCTATAATTATTAGCCTAAATTCATTAGATTCATGTTCTCATCACCTTCTCAGATTGGATTATTGTAATTCATGGTGTGTCTGTCTGAAAAGGCAATCCATAGGCAACCTTGCATGCAGTGAAAAAGGCTAAAACCCAAATTATTTAGATCCTTTATAAAATAAAGGATATTTTGTATAAAATTGTCTAATATCTTTTCATTGTAAGAGTGCCATAATTCCTCAGTGTTTTGTGGATAAGGACCCTTGTAATTGTTGTGTGTTTAGAGTGGTGGGGTTTGGAGTGACAAATCTGATTTGTACAGTGGCATGTAAAATGTGCTTGTGAGGGATATGTGAGACATGCTTTTATCTCAGCTACAATAATTTTGTTTATGCTATGACCCTATTACTTGGAAACCAGAACTAGAGCTGTTTTGAGTTTAGTAACAAAAGAAGTAAATCTGAGAGTTAAGTGAATGGAAAGTGAGGATGGTCCATGAAGACAGTAGGGAAAGGATACCAGAGAAGCAAAACCCTGTGACAATTAAACAGTCAATATAGGACTAGCAGTATATTAGATGATATTTAAATAAGTGAAAAGCAGTTTCTTAGGCACTATCTAATAGGGTTTTATTTAAATTTCTGTATCCCTTCAAGTTCCTTGATTACAGCACTATTTACAGAATTCTTCGGGCTGAAAGATGGCTTGGCTTCCAAAAGCCACATGAAAGATTTATCTGTTTGCATTTTTTTTTGGCTGAGGATCAAATTGGTCTACTATTAGAATTGTCCGCCCTGTGTCTGTCATCTGGTGGGCATAGCTTGTGATATAAAGTGTGATGTGACATAGAACTTTATGGGATCACCTGCGTTATGATCGGGTACCTGTACTTTAGATCTTAGCAGTTAAAGAACAATGTTAGTAGAGCATGGAAATTACACTGGTTTTGATGTGTAATTTCAAGCTATACTTCCTAGACAACTACAGAATCACAGACTTACCTTGGCTGGAAAGGCCTTCAGGATCATTTAATTTGTATTTAGAAAAGGTCAGACTATATTAATTCCTCTAATAATTCATAATAATTAAATGCATATTCTTAAATGGCTTCCTAATAGAGACCCAGCATCTCATTAATCATGAATATACCAAACTGAGAACCCTAGGGAGGTCACATGGTAACTGAAACTTGAGGAATGTCATATACAGCTCAGTGGAATGATTCAACACTGCAATTTAGATGTAAATAGAGTACCTGCATTTCTCAGCAAGGTGGGAATCTGAGCATGGGAAAGTTATTTATTATGGAATAACTTTAATGAGAAAAAATCATAATTAACCACATGCTAAGTTTCCTCCCCAAGATAATAAGCCCGAAGTAATTTAAAGGCCAAATCCTCCTTGCTTTTCTAAGCCAGTCTTCCTATTTTCAGTAAGATGATGTCTGGGCTCAGAATGACAGGAAGTTGGTTGTCATACATAATTATATACAATACAATCCTATTCATTTAACTTTAAATGTTATAACACTAAAATGATATCCATAACTTAATTTTCCTGCTGTTAATTTTAACTTCTTGCACATTTTCTGCTGAACAACCTATGTAGCACTGTATTACTTAGGGTAACAGGCAGTAATCCTGAAAGCTACCTTTGTAAAATTCATGCCTATGCAGATAGAAGACCTCTGTTCCATTAGGCAGATCCCATTTCCAAGGTTAAAAAGAACACTTTATTTTTGTTCCAGCCATCAGGAATCCTGAAAAGTGAGTTTGCACGTTATGGATAATTTGTTGGGAGATATCCTTTGAAACCAAGGATAAGTTTCCCATTTAATTCACTGGGCCTTTTAGGTCATTAAAGGTCAAAATGAGAGAAAGCTTCAGATATCAAAGCCAGAAAGGACTACAGTGGCCAGACACACTAGCTTCTTGTAATGCAAGACATAATTTCATCAGGTTAATAGACGCATCTGGACTGCAGCTTCTGATTAAAATACTGCATGCGTACCTTTGAGAAAGACAGCCAATTTTATTATAAGGAATTTGAATAATAGAGAACATAAAGCATTCCAATACAGGCCTTGGTTAATTAACTTCTAGTAAAAAATGGATACTTTATTTCTAGCCTGATTTTTTCCACAATTAGCCAATCTGATCGTATTTCATAACACAGAATTTTTCAAAGGGATATCCAGTGTTACAATCATACTGCTAGCACACTACATTCCCACCCAGAGATAGATCTGGCATTGTGAATATCAGGAATTGTTTGAAAAGAGTACAATGTTGTTTCACTTTCCAAAAGTACTATACTGGTGCACGTTGTGTAATGCAACCAATTCAGTCATTTGAGGATGACTGGCACAGGTAGAGTTCTGTGAAAAAACTGCATTGAAAAATTGATGCAGAAGACAAATACATATAAACTCTGCCCTGCATTAATGAGAATGGTGCTAGGTAGCCATAAAGTCACTCCTGTCTAGAAGCAGGAGTAAGATCAAATCAGGCTTTACTTTAGTAAACTCACATTTGAGAAGTCTGAGAAGCAAATGCAGTTTAATTTTACCTCAGACATTTCCTCTCTCCATGCTTGTATGGCTAGGCTTACTTTGGACATAAACATAAAGAGTGATTGATGCTTACGACTATTTACCGTGAACTCCTGCCAGAGTCTGACCCAACTTCCATTGAAACTGATGAGATTTTTTCACTGGGAAAATAACTGGGCTGTGAGGACCAATTCCTTGATGGTATTCAGAAGCCTAGTAGAGTCTTGGCTAAGCAGAAGGTAAATTCTGTGTGAACTTTGATTCAGATTAAAGGTATGAGTTCATCTCTGCTGACTCTAAGTGTCATTGCTGGAGGTGCCTGGACCTCACTCTGAAGTAGAGCAAACACCTACACCAATGTAGGAATTCCTGTGTAAACTTCACTGGTTATTGTTTATTACTTTAATTAATTTACTGTAATCAGAATGTATATGTCCAGCTCAGCTATAGATACTTAGATTGGGGGCACCTGATGTTAGATGGGTTGAATCCTACCCTGGGTATCCGGTAGCTTTTGAAATTCTCATTAGGCACCAGCAGATGGGCCACAGGTGCCCTTGTTAAATTTATTGCAATGGAAGGAAGAGGCTTAAATGCCTGTGAGGTTATGGGTTTAAATGCTTAAATATCTGTATAAAACTGCCCCATAGTGCAAGTTAGTCACCTGCAAATGGTGACTTAGGCTGCCAAAAACATTAATCTTTCATGAGTTTCTTCTCTCTCTCTACATGTACAATGTAGAATGATAACACTGTCTGAAGCTGGGGGTATGAATCCTGGCTATAACTCTTAGTCTTTTTTGTTCTCATCTATATCTTCACAGCAGTGCCTACATTGTACTTTAAACAGAACATCTCCATCACCAAACTGTGCAGTAAAGGTACTAACGATATACTGAGGTATATACTGTTTTACACAATTACAAAAAATGTAAATGAAAAAAACCATAGCAGATATTAAACAATGAAATGTGCTAAATTCAACTTAAATGCTTCTTGCTTTCTAATATTTAAGGCATACGGCTATCACAATTCTTTTTCTGAATTAAAAACTGAAATATACTGATATACTTAGTTGTATTAGTTATAAGAATTATTACTTTATATATATAATAATAAGGCTTTTTGAACAACATGTTCCCTGGAGAAGAGATACTTAAATAAGACTGAGCAATAGTGAACAAATAATACCAAGAAAAATGTTTGTTTTATAACCGTGCTGCTTTTGGCTGGGATGCAGTTATTTTTCTTCATAGTCACTTGTACAGAGCTGTGTTTTTGATTTTTGCTAAATAATAAAGGGAAGTTTTCTGTTATTGATGAGCAGTTCCTCTTTTCTGCTTCTCATGCCACTCTACCAGCAAGTAGGCTGGTAGGAGTGCACAAAAAGTTGTAAGGGAACACAGCTGGGACAGCTGACCAGAACTTACCAATGGACATTCCAAGTAATGAATGAATTCCTTGTTTTGCTTTACTTTCATGGATGGCTTCTGCTTTCCCTATTAAACTATCTTTACCTTAAACCACGAGTTTCCTCACTTCCACCCTTACCCATCCCACTGGGTATAGGTGAGCAAGCAGCTGTATGTGGGTTAGTTGCTGACTGGGGTAAAAACATGAAAGGTACCAACCTGAATTTGCCTAGTCCTAAAAGGAAAATATCCCTACCACAATATTTTTGTAATCCATTAAGTGATTGCTAGAATTTTAAATCTTTCATTCTCTTCAGGAGCCTTGTTGTAGCAAAGAGGTTTCATAGTCTCCTCACTTCTGTGGTGCTGATAGGAGTATGCCTGTAGTCTAAATGTGCCAGAAAAGCATTCCAGTAGAGATTATGGAGTAGCTGGAGTGCTGCTATGATTTATTTAGTTCAAAGTGGTGCTTGAAAGAGGCTTTTAATCTGCAGTGGACAGAAGCTGCATTGCTGATACTGAAAACCGCATTTAGCAACAATTTCTGATGGCTTTTTCTGAAAGGGCCTTGAGAAAAACATCTCACTGATACCAGTGGTGAAGTTAAGCCTCTGAATTTTACATACGAAGATGCTGGAGTGAGAACTATATTTAGATGAAAGGGATTCACTTCTTTCTAATATCATGCAACTGGGAAATCTGAGGTTCTTCATTTCAGCACTGACTCAAAATGGTTGATGGTAATTTTTTCATTAATTTCACTGGGTGCTCTGAAGGCTAGCAAGAAGGCCTCCCAAAGATAGAAGGTCCAGAATTAAATGGTATATGCATATGTAACAGCCATTCATCTTGTGGAGCAATTTAATTGAAAATAGAGATGCTAAGTACTTTCAAGGATCTAAGCCCAAGTGATTAAAAAAAAAAATACTACTAAACAAAGTCCTTTTCGGACTGCATGTTTTCTTTATTCTTAAACATTTGGGTGAACGGTCTTATTGCACCTGCATTAACACAAACATCTCACTATCCCATAATGCCAACTCATCATGTGTGCGTGAGAGGCCAAGTTGGAAACTCTAGAAGTCAAAGAAGGAAAACTTTCTGCTGTCCTGCAGCCAAAGCCATTGATCTGAATTGCAGCCACAAGCCACCTCTTAACCCCTGATTCTGTTCATTGTGAAATCTAAGTCATCAGTCACCTTTAAAAACTCATCAAAGCCCATCCCCTAGTTGACAATGCCTGAACTGAAATTCAGATGTGCTATTAACCTAAGTTCAATTGTGGATAGTGATAGAATAGGAGGAAGGGTTTCAAATAGAAGAGGTAGTTGAAAATTCATCTGTAGCTTTAGTGTAAACAGATTTTACAGAATTCATACAGGCTGAAGTAAACTGTGTTAAACTGAGTTACTGGAGTTAGTAATCCCTTTTGGAGATAGACATGCAGTACTAGGTATGGAATGCAATTTATTTTGGTATAACATCAAGAAAGAATTAAAATAAGAAAAAATATTTAAAAAATGAGAGCTTTATAAGCAAAACCTGGTGCAGAGAAAATATTACTGGAGGGAGTTTCACATGCCTGAGAGAATGGCTGATTTCAATAAGAAGAAATCTAGAAAAAAAAGAGGTTGAAAAACTACTGCAAACAAGTATCTTCAAAAGCTTGTCATGATTTGAAAGCTTGCGCTTTGGAGGTTGAAGCTCTTAGTGGGATCCACACAATACCTTTCTGAATCACCTGAAATGGAAAAGGTAAAAAACATGTACTACCCACACCTCCCACAGGGGGCATGTGGAATTTCTAAGGTAAAAATTTACAAATGACAGAGAAAAGAAGGCTCAAAGTCACTGTGACAGAAGAGGTGAATTCGGTTTTATTTTCAATGAGTCTTGCTGATAGAATTATTTCTACATGCACAGAAAGGAGGAAGGGCATATGTGTAAATTTGAGTAAGTTTTCAAGAATCAAAGCAATTTCCATTGAGGCAAAAAACCCAGGAATTAAGATTGATAATGCATAAATAGAAGCAGGAGCACAGTGCAGAAAGATAGTTATGGATGGTTAAATATTTCTAACTAGTTACAGATGTCTGTTGCTGGGAAATCCTATTTGAGGGCCTTAAGCCCATGTTTGATTTTAATGAGATTTATGCTCAGGCTAAATGTTAGGCAGGGTGCAAGGACTCTGCTGAACCAGGATCAAAAAGAATGAACTTTCATTTAAGTATGGTGATTTTGTTATATTCTTTTAAAGTTGTGAGAACAAATCCCAAACTTTTGCCAGAGGTAACAGCTGGATTAATAGGAAGAGAAAAAACAGATTGACTACAACCTTCCTGGTCTTGGACCTTCCTGGTCACGTCACCTTTTTTTGTGTGGGCATGAGATCAGAATCAGGGTTTAGTTATTAAAATTCAGAAATGAAGAAGCAACAAAAGCAACACCGTCATAAATTGGATGAGAACTGTGAAGAAATGGGGTTGAAATGATGGAAGAGTCCAGAAGCTGTGTGAGAAGAGATGTTTCATAGAGCATACTATAAACAATACAGACACAAAGGTAGGTAAAAGTGAAGTCTAGAGATGAATAAGAGAAAAGATACTGGAGTCTCATCAAGACTGGATTGTGAAAAATATAAGATTGTGATGCACAGTGTCAGCAACAGTTTCTGTACCTCCAGGGAGATGTTTTCCTTAGCTTTTCTCACTGCCATGAAAATTGTGTGCTGGCACTGACCAAACAGTACTTCAGCAAAATGTCTTCCTTCTTCTTCTGTCTCTGTTCCTCATATTCCTCCTCTGTCATTTCCTCCCTTCCTTCTTCCTCTCACTCCTCTAGTACTCAGATGCATACAAGAGTACTATTAACTCACACCTAGATTTTTCTGTGCCTCATGCCACATCGGCCTATTGATAACTTGTAATGAAAATACAAAACAGAAGACAAATAAGAATGCAAAGGCCAAGACATTTCAACTATACTCTGTAATACATAGATAGGGAACTCTATTGAAACAAAACAACACTATCTAACCAATAGGAAACATCTCTTATCCTCCTGTCTTTAGGTTGTAAGGGTCTTCTTGGAGTAGGGAGTCTATTTTAGCATGTTTAAACAGCAGCTAAGACTAGAAGGCTTTCATGTCATTAATGCAACTTCAAGTGCTGCCAGAACGCAGGTAATATTTATAACAAAAATACATGGCAACTGTTAATCTGTCTGAATAAAATAATAAAGAAAAAACCAACATTGTATGTTTATCTAAAATAATAGATAAGGAAAGTTTCTACCTTCTAAAATGCCAGATGCATAAACAAACACATTAAAGTCTCCTCATTGTTACTAGGCAAAGCAGTGAGTTCAGCATTTGTCATAGATTTTGAAATCCCAAGCTGTTAAGAGAAAATAAGAGAAAAGTAAAGAATAATCTAAAGTTGGTGATGCGTAACAAATAAACACACAAGTATGACCTGGTTTTCTGTGCACAAAAGCAAGCACACTATTCCCAAATTTAGTTAAGCTACAGGTATTTCTACCAGCTTCAGTGCTCCTGTATTACTCTTACCAGAGACAGGTTATTGCAAGACAACAGCTTCAACTGTAAAACAAGATAAAATAAATATGTAAAATATTATGTTTACTAGTAACTGTGCAGTGAATACAGTACAGCTCTTATGAAAAATAAAAGCAAAATGTAATTACACAGACTGTTTATCACAATATGTTTTTGAGTCTAAGCATCTGATTCTAACATTGCTTTCCCTGCAGAGGTGCCCAGGACTTTCAGAAATGTCTTACGGCTCTCGCATAAATGCACTGAGCTAGACCTTGCAGTGCTAGAATTACCACTTGCACAATGATAATATTTTAAAGTTAATGAAACTGGTGCCATTGTTTCTCCCAAAAGTGGAGGAGGAAAGCAGTTGCAGTGAACTAGCCAGGGGTCCTACAGAAGGAGGGTTTTGGCAACCTGCCTGTGGCCAGGCGTTGCATGCACTCAGAGCAATCGAGGTCTGCTCATCCCTGGCAGACCGGCCGGGACAACTGCACAAAGGACTTGGCTGGAAAGAGTTTGATTACAAGGCAAAATAGATGATCCTACTCTGATTCTCACTGCAGGACTTTCTACTCTTTTAATTTATTTCTCTATACTATGTTTTGAGTGTCGGCACAATAGGCAGGTAATTAAGGTAATAAGAGTAATTTTGCTAGGACCAGGCAAGGGCATTTCATGTATTGATTGTAGCATCTATGCGAGACAATTAAAGCCAGTAGGCAGAATCCATCCATAAATCTTAGGTTAACTGGAAACTTCCTCCTGCCCTTGCTTGATGATATGCACTGTTTTTTAATATACAACAAGTATCTAACAATGGCATTTTACTTTCTGTCAGGCCCAGACAATGCCAACCAGGCCTCTACTTGCTCATCCCCCACCCTCACTGTATGACAGGGAGGAGAAAATCCACCTCAAGGCTCATTAATCGAAACAAGGATAGGGAGCTTTGCATTCCCCAATTATGGTAACAGGCAAAAACCAGACAGGTTCAACTTGGGAACAAAAAGAACTAATTTAATCTTAAAGGAGAAAGAGAAAACACGACCAGATCTTAATGCCTTCCCCCCTTACCCCTCCCTTATCCCCAGGCCCGGATCCTTTCCCTGCTGCCTCTCCTCAAGGGACAGGGGAGGGGCAGGGGGGGGTTTAGGGCCAGTTCCCCACACACTGTTTTTTCTGTTTTCCTCCTCAGGAGGAGGATTCCTCACATTCTTCCTCCATTCCAACGTGGGGTCCCTCTCACGGGAGAGTCCTTCAGGAACCCCCGGTATATAGGTGCAGTCCCTCAGGCACAGACTGCTCCAGCCTGGGCTGCACACAGAGTCATGGCTGCTGTGGGAGCAGTCACCTCCTCTGGCACAGGCTGCCCCATGACCGCACATCCACATCTGCCCCTCTCTGTGATCCTGCACAGGCTGCTGCTTCATGTCTGTCCACCTGTGACACTTCAGGGGCTACAAATCCACATTTACCCCACTGTGGTCCTTCAGGGGCTGCTCCACCTTGGTCTTTCAAGGAATGCTCCACTGTGCTCCCCCATAAGCTGCTGGGGCACAGCTGCCATCTCACTATGGGCTGTGGGCAAATCTCTGAGCAGGCAATCTTTCCCCTTCTTATTCACTGACCTTGGTGTCTTTTCTTTGGCATTTCTCTCACATCATCCTCTACTCAACTCTGGGGGTCCTTTAGAGTTTCCTTTTTGCTTTCTTGAATATGTTACTCACAGAGGCGCATCCAGCTCCCCATACCTGCTTTGAGCAGAGACAGGGCAGGGGTAGGAACCAGGGGTGCTTCCAGCATCTTCTTACAGGAGCCACCCCTATGGCCCCCCTTCTTCCAAAACACCACTGCAGTAACCTAAGACACTGTCAATAGACAATTACCTGCTAGTCTTGTCAGTGTAACAGTTTTTCTCTAAAGAAAATATTCTGCTACTGACATCAAGATAACAAAACATCCATCTAATAACACCCACCTTTCTGTGGGTCAGTGGTAAGGTCATATGCATTAATTCCTGAGGTAGCAGTGGATAGTTTGTGATGGCATCTATTAATTTCCTGGCTTTTAATAGTTTGTCCTTTGTTAGTAGATAGATACCTAAATAAACTGGTTTTTGAAATAAGAGTTTAAATCCTTATTTCAAAAATAAGGTAATAATATTAAATAATGTAAATACATTATTTAATACATTCCCACTTGACACTGGAAGGCTGGGAAGACAAAAGCACTGCTAGATTGTTGTGTCAGGCACAGCACCTTCACAGTGCAAACTCTGTCAGAAAACCACAGGGAATCACAAGGGTAAAAAAAAAATCACACATCTTTTCTTTGAAGACTTAGAGTTAAGTGCATAGTTTATATTAGACATGGGTTCACTTTTCTGGAACCGAAGAGCAGACTGGGCACTCCAGGGAGTAATGCATCCTACTTATCTCAGACAATGAGCTAGGTAACTAGTTTGGACTAGAGTGAGTCAGTGTCAGCTGGGTCAAAGTGTACCCATTTGCTGTCCCTAGCAGAAGCAAGCAATGTTGCCTACAGCTGCTTAGCTGACTGCATCCCATATGTAAAAAGTGTGTTAGTCTCTGATAACAGGTTAAAAGAGCTTTTTGAAAGTAAGTCTGTATTCATTTTGCTTTCTGCTAGGGTTATAATCTTCTCTTGTCTTCTATTTATTTCATAAACCTGTGAATTGATGGCTAGAATTTAGCTTTCCCACTATGACTTATGCTTTCTTTGTTTATGGTGTCCCTTGTCAAGATCACAAGCACGGTATAAATACAGCAGCCTGGCTCCCAAAAGATAAATTTCTAGAAGAGGAAAGAGTAGAAGAGTGAGCTAAGAAGGCTTTTCACAACTATCATGCGACATAGTATGTGTGCATTAACATCAGAGCTGCTCTAAGTCCTGACTTAGGGGTGCCTAGTTTCACACTGAACACTCAACATTTTACTGAAATATATATGGAGAATTCACATCTAAATGCTTTTGTGAATGCAGCCATACAAGACAGATGATGAAAAAACACTGTTTCTTCTCCTCAGTCCATGAGGAATTAAGGAATAGGAGGAAGGAACTTCTTTCAAGGCCATGCAAAATCTCCTAGGCAAAAGGAGAAATTAAACCTGTATCTCCAAATCAGGTCCTGGAGCAAGGAGTGTTAAAGGAAGTGGATACATCTGACATAATTGCCATTTTTATATGAAGTCTCTGGATATCCTCAGGTGTCTTAGGTGGTATATTTCTGGGGAAACAACTGAATCAAGTTACAAATGTTTAAAGACTAGTCAAAGAATAATTAAGTGGTGGAAATGCACCACAGAATTAAGTATTTGATCACATTAATTGAAACGAATTTGAAGAGTGGAGTAAACTAAACAAAACGCAGTAAAACTGCATTGTTCCCACCTTACATACTTAATAGAAGTTTTCTTCATAGAAATCTGGAAGAGTTTTTTATATAAAGTAGACAAATATACTTGGAAAGCAACACTTTAAAATGACAAAGAGGACAGATTATGATACCTAACTTACGAAACCTAATCTTTAAAAACATATAGAAGCCTTCAGAATCCTCTTAGGTACATTTACTGACAGCTTGAGAACATTTATTCTACCATTAGTTATTTTTCTAGAAGCTATGGTATATTTGTCTGCTATGGTTTGTCTTTCCATAATGCTGCTCCATTTTGCTCAATTAGAAATTTTCTCTGGAATGTGTTTGCATGCGGTTACTAAACTCAAATGAAGCAATATGTCTGATTACTTTTGACAGTTTAACTTTCTGAACCATCTTCCAAGAAAAAAATACGTTCTTATCTAGGATTATAGCAAAATAGTACTTTGTTATGCAAATTTGTATTTTTGTGCAGACATTATAATTTACTTTAGAGCTTTCCTTCAACCAGAAAGCCACTTTATTTTGGATTCACGGAGTCAAATTTGTGAAACAAAATAAGCTATTACATTGAATTTTTGAGACTGGATAGAGAGAATAAGGTGCATACTAAAAGTCAGCAGTGTCAGTGTTTTCTGGTATGATTTTGTTTTTCCTAAGAATCAATCCTTCTTGAAGGTATTAGGTTATTTTTTCTCCTGGGTGAGTCAAAAAGTGAGTGTATGTTAGATTAATTTCCCATTCTCTATAAAAATCTTTTCTGTCATAGACAGTTTTAAGAATCCAGTTTTCAAAATACAGTTTCAAAAATAATCTTGATGCCTTCAGTTTCCAGATTATCAGTTTTATGATGTGGTTGTTGCTCAGAATCTGCAGTAACATTTTTGATTATGCAACTGACCACATGTTAATGATAACGCTGTTCTTTATCTGACCCAAAGGCACTGATACCTTATTTTGGAGCTATGGTTCAGTTTGGACATGTGGGTAAGAGTTTTCTTCAGTACTTTATTTCTTTGATAGATTATTTTAAGGATAGTAATATGTATTTCATCTGGGTTTCTACAGGCCCCTGGAGATCTATAGGACTCCATCTGTTCTAAACAGCTGCCAAATACTTAAGTGAGTGTGTGTAAGTAGTTATGTATAAATAAAATACAGCAGTAAGAAAGTCTGTGAGTTTTCTCTGGTTGTAATACCACCTGCATTATTATAATGCACAGGTTTATGTATTCCTGTCTCAGAAACAGAGAAATTACCCTTTCTTTCTCAGCTGAGATAGTATTTCAGCTATCTGTCTTTCCCTCCCTGTAAATATGCAGAATTGTTAGGTTTTGGTTTGTTTTGGTTTGGGGTTATTTTTTCATTACAGAAAGTACTTGATTGTACAGGAGGGATGAATGGGAGCTATGCTTTGGGTCTTGTGACAGCTCAGAGTTTTTCTGCATCCATCAACTCTGGTCTTCATTTGACTGTGGTAAGTTGATATGAAGGGTGACAGACACTGTTCTTTCCGAAGCATGATGCTACAGTGATTCACACCATGCTCACTTCAGGGTAATCTGCTGTAATATGGCCTGTACTGGTCTTTCCTGCACAGGAAGGCAGCTCAGTCTTTTTATGATATAGCATTCTGCTTGTTCACCTGGTAGAAGCAGGTGACCTCAGTGCTTCAGTTTCTTTAACAACTTCCCATTCCTTTAGTGACATAATTCAATATAGTGATGACTTTCTGTAAAGCCCTAAATAGACTGGCAGTAGCCTTCTTTAGAGACACACACTGTTCAAAAAGTAAATTCTTTCTGTCTTAGAGAGCATTAGAGAGCATGTTACCAGAGATTGAAAGAAACTTATGAGAAACTAATAATATTAATTTTGGAGGTGCTATGCTTTTTATATATTAGTATGTAAAAAGATATGTCATACAACAATATAAGAGAACAGTTTTTACAAGTGAATGTTATGTTATTCAATGATTTTGCCTCTGTTGAATTTATTGAGTTTTACAATGGACACAATTTGAAGAGTTTTGTTTTTGTTAAATGGTTTGAGAAATCCACTCAGAAAAAGCCTATTTCAATATAGAGATTTTTGGCTTAATGCTGAAGTCAGTTTCAGCTAATTTCTCCAAATGAACCACTTCTTCTGGAACTAGAAAACATTTCTCAAACCACAGGCTAAAGTGAGCTTGTACAATCAGTTTGTCTTGTCAAGGATAATATGAGTTGATAAAATGTCAAACTAATTACATTGCATTTTTTTGTAGTCATTTACTTGTCATAATTTATGGCCTTGTTTTCTTGTTGGCTTTCACTTTTGTTCTGAAATGATGTTTTACATGCTTTCCATTTACAATGCTTTTTTGTTTAATTGAAAAAGTGGAAGACAATCCATAAATATAAACTCTCTGCCATAAAAAATATTACATTTATACTACCTGGCACTCACAAAGAACTCTATATAATCAAAGTACTGTATAAATAGTAACCACTGAATCCTTATATTATCTCCACTAATAAGAGCAATTATATATTGCTGTCCTAAGTTTACAAATAAAAATGTGAGCTAGAGAGATTACACCATGTCCAAGGCATTAAAAATGTATCATCACACTAATTTGAGTTTTCTTAAATAAGCCAATGCTACAGTACAGTCCTCTCTTCTCTAAGGTGTGAAAGAAATCTCTAGTAAACAAATTTCCCAGAAGTCAGAGCAGTTGAACTCAGACTGATCAGGAGATTATCTCCTGCTGCAGACTGCTGCACAGCCAGGACAAAAGCAAATACACCAGATCTGGCTGAATCTGTGACCTTACAAGCATGGTACAGTGGTGTTTTCTTTATCATTAGACTTCACCAGAATGTCAAGCACCTCTCTTGTCTTCCTGGTAAGCTTTTTTTTTTTTTTTTTTTTTTTTTTTTTGATTCTACAATGTACTCATTTGGTATAATTTAGACTGGAAAAGACTTTTAAGATCATCAAGTCAAACAGTTAATCTAACATTGCGAAGTCTACAATGTCTTACATGTCTTTTAAACACCTCCAGGATGGTAACTCAGGCGCTTCCCTGGTCATCCTGTTTCAGTGCCTGACAATCCTTTCCATGAGAAATTCTTCCTACTATCCAATCTAAACCTCCCTTGGCACAACTTGAGGCTGTTAACTGTTGTCCTATCAGTTGTAGCTCATTACAGGTAGTTGTAAAGACATATAAAGCCTCCTTTTTGCCAGGCAAAACCAGCAGAGTTTTCTCAGCTGCTCCTTGTAAGACTTGTGCTTTAGACCCTTCACCAGCTTTGTTGCTCCTCTTCAGACACATTCCAGCACCAAAATGCTCTTGTAGTGGGGGGCCCAAACCTGATCACTGTATTTGAGGTGCAGCCTCACCAGAGTGATGCACAGAAAACAAAAGAAAAGAAGAGAAAAAAGAAAAAGGAAAGGAAAGGAAAGGGAAAGGGAAGGGAAAGGGAAAGGGAAAGGAAAGGAAAGGAAAGGGAAAGGGAAAGGAAAGGAAAGGAAAGGAAAGGAAAGGAAAGGAAAGGAAAGGAAAGGAAAGGAAAGGAAAGGAAAGGAAAGGAAAGGAAAGGAAAGGAAAGGAAAGGAAAGGAAAGGAAAGGAAAGGAAAGGAAAGGAAAGGAAAGGAAAGGAAAGGAAAGGAAAGGAAAGGAAAGGAAAGGAAAGGAAAGGAAGGAAGGAAAGAGGAAAGGAAAGGAAAGGAAAGGAAAGGAAAGGAAAGGAAAGGAAAGGAAAGGAAAGGAAAGGAAAGGAAAGGAAAGGAAAGGAAAGGAAAGGGAAAGGGAAAGGAAAGGAAAGGAAAGGAAAGGAAAGGAAAGAAAGGAAAGGAAAGGAAAGGAAAGGAAAGGAAAGGAAAAGGAAAGGAGAAAGGAAAGAAAGGAAAGGAAAGGAAAAGGAAAGGAAAGAGAAAGGAAAGGAAAGGAAAGGAAAGGAAAGGAAAGGAAAGGAAAAGGAAAGGAAGGAAAGGAAAGAAGGAAAGGAAAGGAAAGGAAAGGAAAGGAAAGGAAAGGAAAGGAAAGGAAAGGAAAGGAAAGGAAAGGAAAGGAAAGGAAAGGAAAGGAAGGAAAGGAAAGGAAAGGAAAGGAAAGGAAAGGAAAGGAATGTTGAACTTTTTTTTTTAATTTTTAATTTTTTTTTTCTTTCTGGAAATATTAGCTGATAGTTCAGCTAATTTGAATTTATAAAATCAGAAAAAACACTAAGATAAAATCTTTCTTCTTGAAGCTGATAATATGATGTCTACATCCATAGCTATTTACAAAGTTAACAGGACATGGTTACCTTGCTTATCAACCTCAGTCAGCACCCATGAAAAGAATTCTTCTCAGTGAACTTTAATAATAAACCAAACCTCCTAGCATGAATTTCATTTACTTTGGACAAGAGCCGAGGCAGATGCATCATAACTTTGTGAGCTGACATTAGTCCTATAGTAGCAGACCCACGCTTTATTCAGATAAGAGATAAAAGATTACATGAAGAAAAAATAACTGGCATCTGCTATGTTATTCTAATCTGTGAGATAAACTGAGGCCTGGATTCTGTCCGTTTAATGTTACACGTGCAACTGAAATGTTTACATTTGTAGGCTACTTGCCCTAGGCAACCTTTATTTACAATGGAGATAGGCACTTCCAAGGAGTGATTCAGATCTTAGGTGGTGAGATAATGGGAGCACAACATTAAAGTACTCTATCACTAAAGCCTCGAGATAATAAATTTTATGTATTCATTTACAATTAAAATCTCTGCTTTGAAGTTGCTATCTCTATTTGTTGCCCATGTGTTCATACACCCAGGAATTCAGATAAAAAATTATTTATGAAAAAGCAACAACACAGCATATACAGGTACATTATTAAGAAAATGCAAATAACCCCCAAAACAGGCAGTGGAAAAAACAACACTAAAGTGCAAAGAAAAAAACCCAAATAGCTCAAAAAAGCATAATTCCACATGAGCTGCAACTGAACATCAGGATACCCAAGGAAGGAATAGAGGACCAGTCCCGTGGGCACACCCTTAAGGGCATGCATCTACACAAAACTGAAGCAGCTGTAAAAGGTAGCACTTTGAAGGAGAGACTACAGGTAGTGATGTACTGAGAGAGAGAGAGACTTACTTTCTGTACTTGTTTTCTGTTTCTTTTTTTTTTTTTTTCCCAGAACGGCTCCCTTTATTCATGTTCTGTGATTTCCAGTTAGCTTTTTGTCATGTTCCCCCATATATTGAGTATTATAAATACATTATTTACCATTGAAAACCTTGAGTGCCTTCTTAATTGTCATTTGTAATAGATTCTGCAGGTTTGTAGGTGGGAGGACTAAGAAAAATTCAGAGAAAGGTAGTTAATGATGAATTTCTGTTTAATCCAGGCTACAGTACCACCAGAAAACATATCTCCTTGGAGATCTTTTCCAGGAAAAAAAAAAAGTCATACTTGTTCTAAGCTTTAGTACTTTAGTATCCTGGTAACATTGATCTCATTTACTGTCTTGTAACTCAGGGAAAACTAATCATTAAAGTGGAATAGTGAGCCTGAAGAGCATATACTGGAAAACCAGTATGTTTTTCCTGATGACTGAGGCTGACTCAGGAGCAGGACTCACACCTGAGAGAAAAGTTCTGCATTTTTATTGAGGGTGGCTCAGACTGCTGTCTCACTTAATATGTTTGCTATAGTAGAAGCCTGAAACATACAGGCAGAGCAGATATACACCTTTATAATGCTAACCAGGGAGAGACACTGCCTATTAGACTTATTGCTTAGTCTTTGCAAGATGTTCTAGTACTTCTAACAATCAGAATGCTTCTAAAACATTCAGTGATAGCGCCAGTGTGTAAAGTTGACTGTGCAACCCAAATCCTTGAGACTGAACATACTATCTCTCTAAAAATTATAATTTGTAACTCTGTACAAATAGCGGTAAGTGACAAAATGATTTATTAATGTTTATTTGGAAGGTGTTTTCCATCTTTTTTTGAAATCAAGTTTGACTTGCATGTGATGATGCAGAAGAATTAGAAAGGATAAGTGGACAAAATACACTGAATGAAAAGCTGGTACAGAAAAGTAGCTTTTATAGACACAGAATTAATCAGAAACAAACATTTGTTTCATTACGATTGTATCATGAATTACAGTGGAGATGGATTTCATGTGCTATTCAACCATTCCTCCTCTCTCTCTTCTCTGACCCTATCATTCTTCCACTGGGCATTTGGTTCAAGACTGTCCTACTCCTACATATAGCATGTCGCACATGCTATATGTGTCTATGCTCAAGTAAGGGTGAATGTATTGACAGGAAGTGGTCTAAAATCAAATACCTCCATCTTCACTAATTTTTGAAACCAAATACCAAATAATTGTCACCTACAACTTCTTCCATATTTTAAAACTAATTTGCATGTATTTAAGATTAAGTAATATCTTTAGAACACTTCTATCACTTCACAGTTTTGAACACACCTTGGTGGTTTTAACATGTATAAAACATAGACTACATTCAAGATTTCCAAAAGGAAAAAATTAAAAACCAATCAGGATCCAGATAAATTTGTTGAAGGAGCTATCTTGGTTCTCAAATCAATGTATTATGACCTCTAGAATTCGTAGGATTAAAGTATTTGCCCAAATCCTTGGTAACAAAGAAATCAGGATGAAAGGAGATATCAGAAGCTTGAGGGATTTTGCAAAGTTGGAATGCTGCAGTTGCAAGCAAAACAAGTTTTAAATAAATACTTTTCTTTCTACTAAGAATTGTTCTCATTTTGATACAATATCACTTTCATCATCCCTAGAATTTGAGTCTTGTGATAAGAAATATTCAGATGAATTTCATGTTTAAATTAAGTACTATTTGAAAATAGCACATTTCACTACAGCCATTATACAGTTCCCTGTTTCAAAAAATGTTTTGTGTCAAGAAAATAATATCATGCAAATAGTTAAACTACTGGAATCTACTCTTGAATGGTAGACCTGAGCTTTATTATTTGGCATCATACTAGTTTATTTCATTATGCAAACTGCTGGCATTTCTTGAATAAATTTATTTTCCTTTGAGGGAACTGACACTTTTAATCACAAAAGTCTGGCTAGTAGTCAATATGCATATATTCCTGTCTTATGCTTATTGGTTTATAGAAGTTGTGCGGATTAGGAAGCTTAGAGCTTGGTAGGGGTAACAGAGAGGTGAGTGCTGCTCCTTTCTTCCACTAGCAGAAGAAAAGTAGGAGACATTCTTCCAGGAAGAGCATTATATGTTTCCTAAATAATTGGTTATAATTGCAGAATTTGCTGCAAAAATTTGGATGGCTAAGAATAAAAGTAAAACAAAATTCTGTGTCCCTTGCCTCTAACCACAGCTTTCTGAGAAGTCTATCACTCAAAGTTCATTTACATAAAAAAAGAAAATACACATAATGGTACACCCTGTGAAAATGACCTACTTGATGTTTAGAGTTTATCTGGAAATCTTCACCTAAAGGGATGTGCAAGTATTCCTGGGTTAGTTTTAACGGGCCTGAGCGAGACACACATATATCTAGGTTTGAGCACCTAGTACTGAGAACATCCAGACATCCTACAATAAATGCCATTTATTTTATATGCCACATACATATTACAGCCAAAGCAAGGGGCTAGGTCTCTCATTTACCTATGAAAGAAAATGCTAGACACTTCTCAGCACCCAAGCCTCACAAATTCGTGCTTTTCAAGGTACTATGCACATCTTTCGATCCTAACTAAAAAACAGACAAAACCCCAAAACTTGAGGCAGCACCTTGCTTTTATCCTTTTCGAACTAACCCTGTAGTCTGACTACTTGTTCAGGACTGAGCAGAAGGTTGTCTATCTCTTTGTCCTGAGTGGTTATTTTCATAGGGTACTAACGCAACTCTCTGATGTTTTTGGAAAACATGATGTTAGAGAAAGTCATAGAATCATAGAATTTTCAGGGTTGGAAGGGAGCTTTAAGATCATCTAGTTGCAACCCTCCCTGCCATGGGCAGGGACACCTCCCACTAGATCAGGTGGCTCAGAGCCCTGTCCAGCCTGGCCTTAAAATCTTCCAGGGATGGGCCTTCCACCACCATCTGGGCAACCTGTTCCAGTGTCTCACCACCCTCGTGGTGAAGAACTTCCTCCTAACTTCCAATCTAAGTTCTGGGAAGAAGAGGATATTACTTTAATCATTACACGGGACTTAGGATGTTTTTTGCTAGCTCTGTTTGATCCCGTAAACTTGGATTTCTTGACAGCAGAGTTAACAGAAAATATCAAATGTTCTCATTCTGAATTACTGTGATACAGGGCTTTGGGTCAGCAATTTAGTATGAAGCATACCTAGGAAGTGTATGCCCAGGATACAGGTAAGCCACTTCCATTGAGTGTACTCTGATATTTCATGAGAAAGGAAACCTCTGTCACTACTGACACAAGTTATACTCAGCATCTTTGGTAGCTCTGAGGGCTTGTGCAGAGCCTTGGTAGTTGCCCACCTACAATAAAATCAAAACAGAGATCTAAATCAGGATAGTAACAGAGCACATAACTCAGAACAACTATGCCTTACCACACAAAGTCGCTCTAAAAATTTTTGTGGAAAAAAAATTTTTTTTGAAGAGAGGAAAGAAGAGGAGAAGAGATAAAGAAAGGGAAAATAAAGAACACCCCAGAGAAACTGGGAGGAGTAAGAGAGAGAAAAGAAGGAAAAAAGTCACCACCCAAGGATCAGTGATGTCCCATTGGTCTCATGGCAGAGAAGAAGCAGGGTGGGATGGTGGTCCAATCCGTTTTATGCTATACATTTTTTTGCTGCTCCTCAGCCGCTAGCCAATTGTTTCTTGTCTACTTTGCTGCATCAGCCTACTTATCAGTTTTCACAGAATCACAAAAGTTAGAGGTTGGAAGGAACCTTGAAAGATCATGGAGTCCAACCTCCCTGTCAGAGCAGGGTGACCTATAGGAGGTCACATAGGAATGTGTTCAGCAGGGTTTTGAATGTCACCAGAGAAGGAGACTCCACAACCTCCCTGAGCAGCCTGTTCCAGTACTCTCTTGCTCTCACACTAAAAAATATTTCTCCTTGTGTTTATATGGAACCTTTTGTGCCCAAGCTGATATCCTTTGACTCTTGTCCTATCATTGGGCATAACCGAGAAGAGCCTGGCACCATCGTACTGGCTCTCTCCCTTTATGTATTTATAAACATTAATGAGATTGCCCGTCATTCTCCTCCAAGCTGAAGAGACCCAGCTCCTTCAAGCCTTTCCTCATAAGGGAGATTTCCGACTCTCTTGGAGGATCTGTGATCTGTGATTCTGTGATTTTGTTATCTCTTCTCAAGGCCTTCAGACTGCTTGAGACAAATACATCATTCATCCCGCTTGTTACAGAGAGAGGGAGAAAGATCAAGAGTATCATCACCTTCAAGATTTGAGGCTTGAGGTGGTAGGCAAGTCCTATGCAAAGCTCCAGGTAACATTTATTTTCCCTTTCCCCCTTCTTCCTTATTGTATGCCATTTGTTGGCAGTGGGGATTAGTGCCTCCAGTTGCCAATTGACATCTGAGGCAAAGTCTGACTGGAACCTCACCAGTGCTGAGGGTATTCCACTTTTCTGCGTATCAGCTGGTGCAGTCATACATCTCAGCACATTAAGACAAATGGAAAAAAAATATGTCAGAATAATTGCTCCATTTTTGTGTATGTTAAAGTGCAGAAAATATATATTAGAACAAATTCTTCAATTACTTTATGAAATCATTTAGGTCTCATTACTTTTCATATCCCACATTAGCAGAGTCAGTAGAAACTTCATTTGACAACAATATGCAGGTTCAGAAGTTATCATAGTTTTGGTCTTTTTTGATATGTATGTAGACAAAGCATTAATTAAAACCAGCTTTCTTATTTCTTCCATTTAGGTTTTCTTTAGTCAATCTCATCACTATAAAATAACACAAAATTAATTATGAACTGGGTTTTTTTGAGGAATAAGGATGTTATGAGAGCTGTTGCACTTGCATTGGATGGCAACTGGAAATTTCCCTCTCATAAAAAGAAAGTCAATCATGATCTACCACCCAAAGCATTTCCATATTCCAGGCCTGATTCAGAGGAATTTGCTGCATAGTCAAGTGGCTATAGAAAAGTAAGGAAGGCAAATTCCTATGACTCCATCCCCTGATCAGCTGGCAGTCAAAGAAAATAAAATATTCCCTAGACAGAAAACAGAGTGCTTCAGAAAAAGCCCAAGAGGGACTAATTCTTGAGATTTATTCAAACTAAGAAACAGAACAGCTAAAAAAGGGCTTGTATACAATGGATCCATTTGCAAACACAAGTCACATTCCATAAATGCATTTCAGAGAATTAGATTTAGAAATTGTTGGGATTTTTTCTTTGTTTTGGTTTTTAGATTATTGGTAGCTGGACAAATACAAAAAGAGTATTTTAAATACAGGCAATAGCTCACAAAATTACCCTCAATTAAGAGATGAGTAAATACCAATCAAGAGATTAAAAAGAAGATACCAGGACAAAGACTTCTTTAAAACAAATGTTCATGTCAACAGCAGTTCCCAACTGAATATTTAATCACAATATGTTAAAGCAATTGGTGTTTTTGTTACCGTCCTGTTAGGTCATCACAAATAAGGTAATATTACCACAATGAATTGTGGTAATTTTTGAATAATGCAAGCATCTAGGAAACACAACAGTCTATTGACTTAGGTCTTACTCTGCTCTAATGCGGTTTTTATATTGAAGCCCCAGGCCTTAATGGAGAGCCATTAACACCTACCTATCTCTACCTCTGCATTGTGTGAGCTTCTTGAGTGCTTTTTGTGTCCTGTTTAAAGCACAAGGAGAGAAAAAAAAGTTTTTTAAACAGATGGTGCCTGACATATGTATTAAATGTAACAGGTGTAGGAAATCCCTGCTAGCCAGAGCAAGATTTTCTCTCCATTTAAGCATAGGCTGCATATGCACGTATTTGTTTAACCCCATATGGAGGACAAGAAAGCCATCAAGCTGTCAATTGCCTGTTAAGTTCTGAACACAGGACAATACCACAGTTGGACACAAAAGCGTTTTGTCAATGATGCTGAAAGAGAAACAAAGAGAATATATTTAGTTCATCAGAAAGATGAAAGTTTCCATGTGTGTTCTGTGTGTTGCTGCTCAAATCAAATAATTTCAGAGAGCATAACAAGTATGTATTAAAAATGAAACCTGTAGGCGGCAGGTGCCCGCCCCGCCTGTGCCAGCTGGGACTGGTCCAAATGCGCATGCCCGATTGAGGCAGGGTGTGGTTCCAGCAGGTCCCGAGCCAGGCGGATCGAACTTAGTTCTCTGATACTAATCTGAACCAGCACTAGCTCGACTGACTCTGTTCACGAACCGAGCTCGCGCCCGCAGCGAGATTCCTCTCACGTAACATCTGGTGGAGAATGCGGGCATCAATTTCAGTCTAAACTGTCTCCCTGAGTGTTTCGTCCGAAAGTGACCCTTCTCTACAGACCGTCCGATACCCCGAAAAATTCGGGTAAGAGAAACTTTTTTCTTCTCTTCGACATCGTCATCAGTAAATCCGATGATGGGCTCCTATGTAAGCAAACCTACCGGCACCGCCGTTGCCGATCAGATTACAACCCAGGCGGAAACGCAGGAAAACCTCTGCTACCCGAGTCCCGAAACCGCCTGGGACCTGTGGGGGGAGGTGTACAACCTGCTGGCAAGTTTCCACTATAAGGAGACCAACGGCGACATTATTGGTGCGGACAACACCTGGCGAATCGTTTGCAATCTATTAGCTTGCATGAAAGCTGAAGTAGAAGTGGCAATTGTCACCGCCGTGGCCCCATTACGAAAGACCGCGGTATTTCCCCCGAAGGAAATGCCCACAGTAACCCCCTCAGCACCCCCCTTCGAGGGGGAGGAGCCCGGGAGGGCGCCGAGCGTAGCTCCGTCGGCGCCGCCCCCCGAGGGGGGGGGAGCCCGGGACAGCGCCGAGCACAGCCCCGCGCGCAGCCCTGCCGGCGCCGCCCTCCGAGGGGGGGGAGCCCGGGACAGCGCCGAGCGCAGCCCCGTCGGCGCCATCCCCGGAGGAAGGAAAAAACGAACAAGTGTATCTGGGGCTGACCACGGGCAAGCCTGCCATAAAGGGCATGTCCGGGAAGCCCCACCAAACCGTGACCGAACTCCTATCGGATATCGGCCCGGAAGTCAAAACACCGGAAAATGATGGGGCGGAAACCGCGGCTGGCGGCACCCCCGGCTGCCGCAGAGAGCTACCCCCGCTGCCACACCCGGCCCCACGAAAGGCTGCAAAGATAAAAGCAGCCCCTCAACCAGCGGCAGCATCTGCGCTGGAAGACAAGATATCGGCCCTGCAAGACCAGGTCACTCGGGCCGTGCAACTAATAGAGAAGCGGGACGTTGAACATCGCCCAGCTTTTCAGCAGTACAGGAACACACCCACCCTGACGGACGACGAGGACGATGTCCCGACCCCGCCGCAGCAACTTCAAAACGCCCCGGGCGTTACTACTGGTCACCCAGGGCGTTGGTCTGGCATCATCCGGGATGCCATTTTGCAGGGCGAGTGGCAGCCCACCACTGTGGCGTGCCCTGTGCTGCAGGACGCTAATGGACAGCCGGTGTTTGAACAACACTCATGGAAAACCCTGCAGCAGGCGAGGCAGATAATCAAAGAACAGGGGTTGAAGTCGGAGAGCGGCCGGGCCATCCTGGACTGGCTGTTCACCTCCGATGTAAACAGCCCATATGACTGTCGCAGTCTAAGTCAGTACCTACTAACCCCCTCCCAACAAATCATCTGGTTAAAGGAGTGGGAACGCCTCGCTGCGGCGGAAGTCAACTGCGCTAGGGCACCCGGAGATCCACTAGTGGGCGTCACAGCGGACATGCTCACCGGCTCCGGGCGCTTTGCAGAGATCGATCTTCAGCTGCAATGCCCGCGCGAGGTCCACCACGCCGCTGCAAGACTGGCACGTCAGGCATTTTATGCAATACCAGAACCGCACCCAGTACCATCATTTACCAGCGTAAAGCAAGGGTTGAACGAACCCTATCAAAATTTTGTCGATCGACTGTGGCAATCTGTCATGGCTCAATCAGACCTGACGGTAGAGCAGTGTGAATCCATGTTTAGAATACTGGCATTCGAGAATGCAAATCCTAGATCAAAAGCCCTCTTCTCGACACTGCCGAAAACAGCGCCAGTATCAGAAATGCTGGACATTGCCGCCAGGGCGTCTCAGCACCAGCAGCACCAGGGAATGGCTGGTGCCTTCGCCGCCGCATTGGAACCAACCCATCAGCTCCTCGCGGCGGTAGTACAAAAACTGGGCAATAACGGAGGACGTGGCCGTCAAAACCGGCGAAATCGCCCGAACAGACAGAGGCAGTCCAGCCCGGTCTGTTCGCGATGCCACGCGAGGGGACACACCGGGCGAAACTGCTCTGCAGTCGTCTGGTGTAATCGTTGTCAGCGAGCGACACACAACGACGCAGCCTGCTGGTACCAAAAAAACGGCAGGGACAGCGCGAGGGGCCCCCGTGCCGGGATACAAGTAGCCGGGCCAACGCTGTATGCTGGCTCCCCGCCCCAGCAACCCGGGGAAGCCTCGGCATCGATTTACAATCTGCAGTAGACACCACGCTGCTGACCACGGCTGTCCACACAATACCAACAAACACATACGGACCGGTAATCCATGAAAATTCTAACGTTGGTGCGCTTTTAGTAGGACGCTCTTCCTCAGGACTGGCAGGACTAGTAGTGCTCCCAGGGGTTATAGACGCCGACTCCACGGGGGAAATAAAGATAATGTGTTTTACACTAAACCCCCCCCTAGTAATTAAGGCAGGAACCTGATTAGCACAGCTAGTCCCACTCCCAAAATTAGACCTAGGAAAGAACGTTAAAACAGAGAGAGGCGATTGGGCCTTTGGCTCATCTGGAGACACCCTGGTAACCCTGGCGCAACAGATGAGAACAAGGCCGATTATAAACATACAGATGGCAGTCGGCAAAGAGGTAAAAACCCTCCCTGTAATGCTAGATACAGGGGCCGACGTCACAATCATCAGTAAGAATAATATCTGGCCACGAAAATGGAAGCTTATTGCAGTTTCTGACGCTGTTCAGGGGATAGGTGGCGGTTCCACCCCCCTGCAAGCGCACCAACCAGTACAAATTAAATTTCCAGAAGGGCAAGTGGTAACTGTGAGACCATATGTGTTACCCTTGCCCGGTCAGCTCGGGGGGTTGATCGGTCGGGACGTGATGAGCCAGATAGGAGCCATCCTCACTATCCCTGAACCCACCCAACCCTCCCAGAATTTTCAATAAGGGCCACTGCTGACATGCCGCTGACCCCCAGACTCCACTGGAAGTCGGACACCCCTGTCTGGGTAGAGCAGTGGCCCCTTTCCAAGGAGCGGCTAGACATAGCAAATCGCCTGATAAAAGAACAGCTAGACGCTGGACACGTCCAGCCATCCGTGAGCCCGTGGAACACGCCCATCTTCGTGGTTCAAAAAAAGTCGGGCAAGTGGAGATTGATACAAGATCTGAGAAAAATTAATGACCAGATGTGGCCAATGGGCGCCCTCCAACCTGGGCTGCCCCTGCTTACCATGCTACCTAGAGACTGGCATCTTCTGGTCATGGATTTAAAGGACTGCTTTTTCAATATCCCCTTAAATCGTGAAGATACTGCTCGCTTCGTGTTCACGGTCCCATTGGTCAACAAAAGTGAACCAGCGAAGCGATATGAGTGGGTGGTACTGCCACAGGGAATGAGAAACTCCCCGACCATATGCCAATCGTATGTGGCACGGGCGCTCGCAATGCCGGATACGATAATTTATCATGATATGGACGACATCTTATTTTGCCAGCAAGCCCCGTTCCCTGAAAACATCGGCCAGGTCTTGACCAACCACCTCGAGACCAAGGGACTAATCGTAGCTCCGGAAAAAATTCAAATGAAGTCACCCTGGAGCTACCTAGGGTGGAAGGAAACTGGTGCTATGGTGAGACCCCAAAAATTAGAAGTAGTCCATTCAGTTAAAACACTGAATGACGCCCAAAAACTAGTGGGCGAACTACAGTGGGTTAGACCCATTATAGGTCTCACCAATGCAGACATCCACCCCTTTTTGTCCTTATTACGGGGTACACATCCAGGGGCACCTGTGGACTGGACCGAGGACCACTCCAACGCCTTGAAGCAGGTCGTCCACAAGCTGACAACCGGCTATGCAGATCGGCGAGACGCCACCCACCCCATCGGAGTGTGGGTATGTAACCACCCCTCATTCCCCTTCGCCCTACTCATGCAGGACTTCACGAACAAAAGAATACCTGGGGAATGCAAACTCAATCTGACTTATAACCGAGACTCTACAAGATCAGAGTCTATAGCTATTTTGGAATGGCTATTTCCCCCCCATACGCCTCAGAAGGGCATATGGCAAAAGACCGAGGTAATAGCATTCCTCATACGGAAGGGACACCAGGGCTGCCTGGAAGTAGACGGCCAAGAACCGGAGTGGATCAACATCCCAATCAAAACCACCGATTTTGACTGGATGCTACAACACTCCGAGCCTCTACAGCTCGCCCTACTTGGTTATCCTGGCGAGGTGCGTCATGATGGCCCAAAACATCAGCGATTACAAGCTATCAGCCAGTTCCAGTGGCTCGAGCAACCGATCGTCTCGGAGCGCCCAGTGCCCGGTATAACAGTATTCATGGACGCTGGACAAAGATCCAGAATGGCTGCCTGTGTATGGAAGGACAAAGGCCAGTGGAAACAGCATTTGATTTTAGGCACCTCCGAGGACAATCTACAAACCCTGGAACTGCTTGCGATCATCTGGGCCCTGACGCAGTGGCAGCAAGTTCCCGTTAACATCGTCTCCGACTCCCAATACGCAGTCGGAGTCGCAAACCGTATCGAGGATGCCCTCATTAAGCCAGTGCCCAACAAAAGACTACAGGAACTCTTCCTATCATTGCAGCGTGCGCTGAGAATTCGAACACAGCCATGCTGCATTATTCATATCCGTAGCCACAAGACAGCGCTAGGCCTGGGGGAAGGGAATGCCAAAGCTGACTCTCTAGTCAGCTTAGGTTAACAAAACCCAGTTACCGAATTCTCCAAAGCCCAGAACAGCCATTCTCTATTTCATCAGAGCGCTAGGGCCTTGAAGCGCACGTTCGACATCACTTGGGAGGAGGCAAAAGGCATCGTCAAAGCTTGCCCCCAGTGCGCCCAGTTCGGCCCTACCCTGGGAATGGGTGTGAATCCACGTGGTCTTCAAGCTGGAGAAATCTGGCAGATGGACGTAACACACGTCCCGGAATTCGGAAGACTGAAATATGTCCATGTTACAACTGACACCTTCTCAGGCATGCTCTGGGCAACAGCTCAGATGGGGGAGAAGGCGCTACACGTGGTCCGTCATCTGACCAACTGTTTCGCTGTCATGGGGATCCCTCAGGTAATAAAAACAGACAACGTGCCGGCCTACACAGGCGCAAAGCTTAAGCAATTTTTTGCTACCTGGGGAGTGAAACATATTACAGGAATCCCCCATTCGTCTACAGGGCAAGCGATTGTAGAAAGAGCCAATCGCACCCTGAAGACATATCTACAGAAACAAAAGGACAGCGAAAATATGGACCCACAGACGCGGCTTAGTAAAGCGCTCTTCACTCTAAATTTTCTGAGCCTAAGCCGCGACTCCCAAGAGCCACCCGTCCTTCTACACTACTCGTTGCAGAAAGTCATCAGCATGCCTGAAGTCCAAATTTATTACAAGGAACCAACAACAGGTCAATGGATGGGGCCAAGACCATTGCTGTTCACCAAGAGAGACAGACTCTGGGCCTCTCTGGGTGCCCAGCAAATGGACATGCCCTGCCCCGACCAGACCAGCACCACCGGCTCTGAACGACGAGGCACCTCGCAACTAAGATCTTTGCGTATTTGTCATCTTTTCCCCGATAAAGACCTAAAAAAAAAAAAAAAAAGGGGGGGAAATGTAGGTGGCAGGTGCCCGCCCCGCCTGTGCCAGCTGGGACTGGTCCAAATGCGCATGCCCGATTGAGGCAGGGCGTGGTTCCAGCAGGTCCCGAGCCAGGCGGATCGAACTTAGTTCTCTGATACTAATCCGAACCAGCACTAGCTCGACTGACTCTGTTCACGAACCGAGCTCGCGCCCGCAGCGAGATTCCTCTCACGTAACAGAAACCTTTGGTGAAAACAGGTCAAAGATCAAAATCTTTATTGAATTTTCTTTCTCATTTAAACTCTGTAACAAAAAATAGCTAGAATAGAGTCATATGCGTGCTTTTCCATTTGAAATTTTTTAAAATTAAACACGAAGTCTAGTTCTAATTTATTTTGCAGAAGGCTTATCATCTTCCTATTGCATAAGAAAACTGAACTTAGCCCATCTTTATTTTCCATAAATTTTCTGGTGCTGTTTTCTAAATGAAGAACTTTGAAGGTAAAGTGCTACAGAAAACATGAAATTGATCTAAAAGAAAGATTTAATATAGGTAGCTGAGAAAATTAGAAGTTACAGAATGGATCACCTTGATGGCTATAAAACATTATTAAATTTAATGCACACGTTTTATTGCAGAACAGTATGGAAGTAAAGGTCTTTTTCCTCATGGATAAATGACTAACAACAAAACTATCAGTCAGTATTCTGTAGTTTGTTTTAACAGTAGCCCTGCCCTGCTTGTGTAACTCCTGGAGACTCTTTTCTGACACAAAACAATAGAATATTGATTTGTGCTCATCTAAGCTGCTGCCCAGACCTTGTAAATGGAAACTGGCTAACACTAACTAGACTGGCCACCCAACATCATGCATGTGTTGCACCACGTCCTTAACACAAGCACATCACAGGGCAACTTCACGGAAGACCACTGAATAAGAATACAAATATTACAATTAGTTCCAGGAAACTAGATAAATATTATAATTAGTTCCATGAAATCTGATGTTTATTACAATGAGCTTTATACATATGCATCTAGTAGTACAATATAAGTCATGGCTGTTGTCACTCATGTTATGCATGACTTTGAAAACTATCTCTCCACTTTGAGAACAATAAAGAAAGCCTTCTAAAACTTAAAGACAAGTGTTGGAGGGTTCTTTCAGTGACTGAATTTCATGGCATAAACCTCTGATTTTTTTTTTCTGTTTTCTAAAGTACATAAACCAGATGTGAGTGTGCTGTGTCTCTTTAAGGAAACTTCCTGCCCAAATTATTTTTCAGTATCTTGAGTGATTCCAAGTACACTTGATAGTGACATTCAGAGTAATTTCCAAGAATTTATGAAAATAAGTATCTGGAGAGGAGTGAGGCTCACATTAGTGAACTCAGTGAGTAAAAGACTTCAGTGTGAGCTAGCTGATTTAATAGATGCCAGCAACAGCCCTGGGCTGACATACTTGTCAGGGAACTACTTCTTTTTCTGAAGTGCTTTTTGCTTTTTGCACTAACAGAGTGGTGGGGGTTTTTTCAGCTTTGTTTTGTCTTTTGTTTTTTGTTTTTTTTCCAGACTCTACTAGAGAAAAAGAAAGATAAATGGCAAATCCTGCACAATTGTATCACATGGAAGCAGTACATTTCTCTCTTTGCTTTCAGTGAAATTACACAAACATAAGCAAATATAAAATGTAGTCTACAGTTTCCAGTGATCTTATTAATATTTTCAATTAGAATTTATTTTTTTTAAAAGAAATGTTTCCTTTGAACCTAGACAAGTTTCAAGCAACAAGGAGATACTAAGATTATTTTGTTACATGATTATTAATATCCAAAGATTACTCCCTTTAGAACTTAAAAGTTTTTTTTTTGTATGAATGAGAAAAAAATGCATACAACTTCTACTTTTTATGCAGTATAAAAATTCATGTAATGGTTTGGAAGAAATTATTACATATAAAGGTTTAGTACAGAAAAGCTAAGGAGGTGAGTAGGTGGGTTGTTTGGGTTTTTTTTGTAGACAAATGCATTGGTTAGAATACATATCCTTTCTGAAAGTACCATTCCTATTTCATATGCACTGTATTCTCCAGTTTCTTAGGCTTTTTTCCCTATTGTTAAGAAAAATCCATCAGCAGCAACTGAGCCTCACAAATATCTAGTGACAAGATCAGGCAAAGACATCACCGTTAAAATCATAATAATCTGTTAAATCATAACAGAGGAGAGAAAGCTGGAGAGAAAAAGTAAGTATCACAGAACCTACCAATGTTCAGCAGGATTGCACCCGTCTCTGGTTAGCTTTTATTAATATCTGTCTGCCTGTGTCACAGTGGTTATCTGAGTGTTTCTTCACAAAACAGAGGAAAGCACTGTGATTTTGTGTCTTAAAAATTGCATAACCTTGAATATAATTGAAAAGGCATTAAGAAAAAAAAATCTGATTTCAAAGTGCACATTAGAAATACATGATAGTTGTTAGGATACCAAATACTTTATTTTTAGAATATTATTTCAGACTAAAAGTTCAGAAGTATTGGGAAAATACTGTCTAAAATCCTGCTATGTCTCCAATACTTCACCTGGAAATGCCCATCTCTGTAATGCCTGTATTCAGTGGATGCTTCACTTCTTCCTCTCAAAATTTCATTGCAGCTGATATTAGACAACAATTTCAAAAGTGCCTGTTCAGAAGAATGACCCAGCGTCTCGCACAAAAGGCCAGCTCAGAGGCAGTTTGGGTCAGATTAGTGTGGCCTCTCTGCATTTACCAAGAGCATGATTTTTGCTTGTGCTACACACCTTTGTGTAACAGTCAGGTAGCTGGTATATTCCTTTAGAAACACACCTACAGCTTGGTTGCCACAAAGCCACATGGAGTATGCAGCTGCCACAGCCTCTTGCAGCAGCCTGAGTGCAGTGGGGCACTGTCAGCCAAGGGAGGCAGCAAGAGAGCCTGCCTGCCTGGCAAGGTTAAATCTCACCTTATGGTTTAAGTGCTTACCTAGAAAAATGAATCATTGAGCTTGGTTAGGTAGGAAGTCCTGAGAGCAGAGTCCAGAACGTTGTTGCTGCCTCTCGTTTTCCCTTTGCAAGAGATACCTACCTGAACTGCAAATTTAGCAGCCCCATTTGGTCTGTTGTAAAGATCAGCAAATCATGACCCTGCTGAAGTGCTTGGTATGACTTCACAGATCACAGCTTGATTTGCTGTGCAGCGAAACCCAGAAAGATTCAAACAGCAGTGGCTGCATACATGAAGTTATACTCAGAAATACAGCTTTTGGTTTGTGCACTGTAAATACAATAGAGATAGAATAACCAGTCATGTTTTTACTGTCATTCTTGTCACATATTTCTTCTTTAACATGCATTCAAAATGCTGAAAGACCATATTTTAATTTGGATCAATTTATTAATTTATTCTATAGTTCCTCAGGTTTGGTTTTGTTTTGTTTGGAGTTTTTTTGCTGTTTTTTGTTTTGGTTTGGTTTGGTTTTTTTTGGTTTTGTTTGTTTGGTTGGGTTTGTTTTTTTTTTTAATCTCACTTTATTTTATGTCTATTAATGTTCTGTGCTGAATTTGAAACCCAGGCTATTATACCAACCATTAGCTAACTTTAGATACATGATAGAATTATTTTGCAAAAGAGTTAAAATATGACAAGTACTGCAGAACCATGTGTTATCAACTTATGCAGGCAATTTCCTTCCCACTCCATTTTCAGAAGTTTTAACTCTGTTGGAGTCTAAATGCAGTAAAAGGTGCAATGATTTATAGTATCAGACAGTAAATACAGCATCTTACTATACAGTGACGTACCATATTAGCGGTGCCATGTTTTTATATTCAGATTCAATTAATATCTGAAATTTCATATATTTTCCTTTTCTATCTAACTTCTCTTCAAACTAGATAATCTACAATGCAAAATGTGCCTTGTATTGAATTCCAGTACTTGTACAGTATCTTGCAGCTAATTATGCGAGCTTCACAGTGTGGTAATTTCAAAGAGAAGTGTGGAATGAGGTGAGACAATATTAAAATTTTTTAATTGTTTTGCAACAACAGAGGTCCAAAATACAGTATAGTAAGCTGAAAATACTTGCCATCAGAACATGCCCACCTGTTAAACACAAATGCTGGCAAGATTGGTCTGATTCAAGCAGATAAGAATCTTTCTGAAAACTAGCAATACTAACAATTCAGCTTCTAGATAGAATTTGTATGATCTTAATTTACTTTAACTAGGAGATTCTAATCCTTCTTTGCTTTCATTGAAATGCATGAAACAACCAAGGTTTCAATAAGGAAAAAGATGAAATAGCAGCTAGGGTGATCATTAAAAAATATATATGCAAAGCAAACACTCAGTATTGTAATACGTTTTCCCAAGGAGCTGTGAGAATCATTCATAATTTCATTTCACTTTATCCACATCACTTTTTAAATCTACAGTGCATAAAACCTGAATGGCAGCCATGAACTGCCTACAAAATCTGCTGCTGTGACCAGCACTTGTGAGCCTTTTACACTTTGTTTTCTCATCCAACACTGAGTGTATGTGCAGTGAAATGAGGCAACTAGGCTCCACTAATTGCCAGGTAGTGGGCGTGAGCTTGTGTTAAGCCCACCTGTGCCTGATTAGGGTGGGTCCCTACTGCGCATGAGCAGGATTAGGGGGCCAATAACGCTCACTCCTGAGGAAGCCAGGGAGGAGGGTAGCCAGTTTTGGAGCAATAGCGTTGATTCAGGCTGGTCAGCCTTCAGAGCAATAGACTCGGAGCATTATTTCTGCTGGAACACCTGGTTGGACCTTGGACCGCCGTGCCCAAGAGGTTCGTCTTGCTACATCTGGTGGAGAATGTGGGCATAGACCTCGATCTAGCCCGTGCTCAGACAAATCAGAAGAAAGGGAGAAGAAAGTCCGGCGCAAACTAGCATTAGCAGAAAACCCAAGGAGTCAGGTAAAAAGATCCACTACCTTTCCTTCTCTACCACTGATTGACCAAGAAAAAAAAAAAAAAAGGAAAGATGGGATTGTCAGCAAGCACCCCTGTTAATGAGAAGCTGGTGACACGGGCGAAGGAGCAAAAACTCTCCTCCTCCTGGTCCTCTGTGGCCGCATAAGAACTTTGGCAGGAGGTCAGTGACCTGTTGGGAAGCCTCCATACTCAATAAATAAATAAATAAAAACATAACCGGATTAGACGGTACATGGGGAGTGGTGATCAATGCCCTAAAAGAAATAAAAGCCGAGGCGGAAGCTGCCATCACCACCATTGCAGCATTTCCACCAAAAGCTAGCATTGATACTACAGCACCACCACCAGAAGCAGGATCCGGTGTTGTCTCCACAGCACCCCCGCTACCCACCCATCCTCCTGAGGGTGGAAAAACCTGGAAGGCGTTCTTAGGACTAAGGGACAACAGCCTTGCCATCAAGTGCATGACAGGAAAGTCGCACCATTCTATAGCCGAGTTTCTATCAGATATGGGGCCGGAGGAAGAAAAAGAAATACATGCTCCGAGCACTGAAAGAAACGAACAAAAGAATGTGAAGATGCTGACAGCCCATGCCCCCGAGATGGGTGGCCCCAGCTGCTGCCTGAAACCACCCCTACTGCCACCTCCCAGCTCAGAAAAAGAGCATGGTTGAAAGAAGCGGCCACCCCACCAGCTGTACCCATCGGCCTGGAGGACAAAATAAAATCCCTCCTGGAACAAACAAATCAGGCCATGAAATCTTTAGAAAAAAGGGTGACAGACATGGAACAATGCTCGTTTTTCCATAAATATCAAGACCCACCCACCCTCCCTGATGATGACGATGAGGACATTACAACCCCGTTGTTATCAAGACAGAACAACCAAGGCATCAAAGGTGCTGTTAAACCCCTACCCGGAAGATGGTCTGGTTTCATCCGCGATGCCATTCTCAAAGGGGATTGGGAGGCCAGCACCATTGCTTGCTCTGTTCTGCACGACAACAACGGGCCGCCTCAATTTGAACAGCACAGTTGGAAAACCTTACAGCAAGCCAAGAAGACCCTGAGAGAGGGAGGATTAAAATCAGAGAGTGGTCAGGCTGTCCTGGTTTGGCTTTTCACTGCCGACACCAATTGCCCCCATGACTGCCGCAGTCTGGCCAGGTACCTGCTCACCCCCTCCTAGCAGATTGTCTGGGCCAAAGAATGGGAGCGCCTGGCCCAAGTGGAAGCAAATCGCCCTCAAGCACCCGGGGATCCACTATTAGGGATAACCGCTGAGATGCTCACGGGCTCAGGACGCTATGCAGATGTCCAAGTCCAGCTGCAGTTCCTGACTGTGCTCCACCACGTCCCTGCACACCTAGCCCGCCAAGCCTTCTATGTGGTCCCAGAGCCTACTCCAGTCCCTTCATTTACTGCCGTCAAGCAAGGAATGAATGAGCCTTTTCAACGTTTTGTTGACAGACTCTGGCAATCTATCATGGCTCAATGTGAGCTGGGAGCAGAGCAAAAGGAATCCATGTTCAAGCTACTGGCATCTGAAAACTCAAATCCGAGAATGAAGTCACTGTTCTCCACTTTACCAAAAACGGCTGACGTCTCGGAGATGCTAGAGGTAGCTGCCAGGGCCACCCAAACACAACAAAACCAAGGCATGGCCAGTGCCTTTGCCACCGCCCTGGAACCCACTCAAAAGCTCCTCGCGGCAGTTGCACAGAAACTAGACAGAAGGTAAAATCAATACAGAAGGAGAAATCGATCAAGAAAATTCACCCCTGTCTGTTTTTGATGTGGGGCCACAGGCCACTCGGCAAGAGTCTGCTCAGCCATGGTGTGGTGTGACCGATGCCAGAGAGATAACCACAACAACCTGGCATGCAGGTCTGCAAAAAATGGAAGGCACAGCGTGCGAGGCCCCCACGCCATGACACAAGTAGCCGGGCCAGCGCTTTACACTAGCTCCCTGTCCCAGCCACAAGGGGAAGCCTGGGCATCAATGTGCCCTCAGCAATAGACGTCACCCTCACGACAACACAGGTACACCGGATACCGACTGGAATATATGGACCAATATACCAAGAAGATAGCATGATTGGAGCCTTACTAATGGGCCGTTCTTCCACTGGAGTTGCAGGACTCGTTGTGCTCCCAGGAGTTATAGATGCGGATTGTACAGGGGAGATCATGATTACTTGTTTTACATTAACGCCTCCCCTGATAATCAAAGCAGGAACCCGGCTAGCACAACTGGTCCTCCTCCCAAAAATGGATCTGGGAAAGAACGCCCCCGTGGCACGAGGCAGTCAAGGCTTTGGATCTTCTGGAAGCATTCTGGTAACCTTAGTGCAACAGATGAAAACAAGCCCATCATAATCGTAAAGTTGACTTCTGGAAAAGAGGTCAAGACCCTTTCCATGATGATGGACACAGGGGCTGATGTTACAATAATCAACCTTAATGTGTGGCGTCGTCATTGGAAACTTATCACTACCCATGATGCCGTCCAGGGAATAGGTGGTGGTTCCACCCCCCTTCAGGCCCTTGAACCCGTGCAATTACAGTTTCCCAAAGGACAAGCGGTGACCATATGTCCCTATGTGTTGTCGTTACCAGGACAACTTGGAGGGTTGGTTGGCAGGGAAGTTATGAGTCAACTAGGGGCTGTTCTCTCCATCCCTGAACCCAACCAACCCCCTCAACATTTTCAATAAGGGCCACTGCAGACGTGCCGCCAACTCCCAGACTGCAATGGAAGACAGACACCCCTGTCTGGGTGGAGCAGTGGCCCCTATCCAAAGAGCGGCTAGAAATCGCCAACCGTCTGGTAAAGGAACAACTGGACGCAGGACACAGCCAGCTGTCTGTCAGTCCTTGGAACACACCCATCTTCGTAGTTCCAAAGAAGAAAGGAAAATGACGATTACTGCATGACTTGCGCAAGGTCAACAACCAGATGTGGCCAATGGGCACCCTCCAACCCGGGCTGCCCCTACTTACAATGTTACCCAGAGGCTGGCACCTTCTGGTAATTGACCTTAAGGATTGCTTCTTCACCATTCCCCTACATCCTGAAGACACAGCTCTCTTCGCATTTACCATCCCATCGATCAACAAAAGCGAACCTGTGAAGCGATACGAATGGGTAGTGTTGCCCCAAGGGATGAGAAATTCCCCAACGATATGCCAAATGTTTGTGGCGAACCGTATCGAGGATTCTCTTGTCAAGCCAGTACAAAACCTGGAACTCTTCCTCATATTACAGCATGTGCTGAAAATCCGCACACAACCGTGCTGTATTTTTCACATCCGTAGCCATAAAACATCATTAGGCCTAGGGGAAGGAAACACAAGGGCTAACTCCCTGGTCAGCCTAGGAATGCAGGGTCCCGTAAGTCAGTTCACAAAGGCTCAAAACAGCCATTCCTTGTTCCACCAAAATGCCAGGGCATTGAAGCGCATGTTTGCAATTCCATGGGAAGATGCAAAAGGGATTGTTAAAGCATGCCCTCAGTGCTCACAATTTGGCCCTGCCCTAGGAGTGGGAGTCAATCCACGCGGGCTGCAAGCAGGAGAAATCTGGCAGACAGATGTCACCCACGTTCCAGAATTCGGACGACTCAAGTATGTCCATGTGACCATAGACACATTCTCAGGCATGCTTTGGGTGACAGCTCAGACAGGGGAGAAGGGTTTACATGTGGTCTGTCACCTGACTAATTGCTTTGCTGTTATGGGGGGTCCCTCAAGTAGTAAAAACTGACAATGCACCTGCTTATATATGTGGAAATGTCAAGCAGTTTCTTGCTACTTGGGGAGTAAAACACATTACAGGGATCCCTCACTCGTCTACAGGCCAGGCGATAGTGGAAAGAGCTAATTGCAGCCTGAAGACATATCTACAAAAGCAACAAGACAGCAAAGACATGGACCCACAGATGCGGCTTAGCAAAGTGCTTTTTACACTGAACTTTCTCAGCCTAAGCCGCGAGTCCCAACAACCCCCCATGTTACTCCATTACTCGTCCCAGAAAATCAACCACATGCCGGAAGTCCAAATCAATTACAAGGATCCAGCTACAGGTCAGTGGGTAGGGCCCAAGCCGCTACTGCTAAGTGGAAGAGGTTATAGCTGTGTCTCCACAGACTCCGGACCTCTTTGGGTACCCAGTAAATGGACACGCCCTGCTGTGACCAGATCATTAATGGACAAACTGAATAACCTTGCTGAATTTGCGTGTTTCGACATTGTATACTTTTGAACTTCATATATTTTTTGTCTTCATTTAAAAAAAAAAACAAAACAAAAAAACCACAAAAAAACCCCAAAAACCAAAAAAAAACTCAACAAAAAAAAACAAAAAAAAAAAAGGAGGAATTGTCATTTTTGTTGTATTTGTGTTTATTATGTACTTACTACAATTGTCATGGTAGTCCTTCACAAAAAAAAAAAAAAAAAAAAAAAAGGTGGGGGGGAAATGTAGTGAAATGAGGCAACTAGGTGCCACTAATTGCCAGGTAGTGGGCGTGAGCTTGTGTTAAGCCCACCTGTGCCTGATTAGGGTGGGTCCCTACTGTGCATGAGCAGGATTAGGAGGCCAATAAAGCTCACTCCTGAGGAGCGTAGCCAGTTTTGGAGCAGTAGCACTGATCCAGGCTAGTCAGCCCTGAGAGCAATAGACTTGGAGCACTATTCGTGAGTTTCTTGGGAGTGCTGGAACACCTGGTTGGACCTTGGAGCGCCGTGCCCTAAAAGAGGTTCGTCTTGCTACATGTATGTGTAAATAGTATTGTTAGAAGAACACACAGGAAATGTCTGAAGTTTGGATTTGTGTTTCAATGCAAATTTATACAACTCTTGTTACTCTGTGAGAAGGCAAGATGAGAAAGAAAGTGATGGGGTGGGATCTGGATATAAGTTAGTAGCTCTAGTATTTCTCTAAAGGAGTGGTCTGATGGTTACCCTTCAGACCAGACTTCTGACCCTTCTGGTTTCCAGACCTCTGAATTGGGTGACAGATGCTACCAGAGAACCCCTTCTGCAGGGTCTTGCAGGCCCAGAACACCAGCGTGGATGTCAGCAGAAAACTAGAGGCTATCCAGGAGGCAGCCATCATAACAAAAAGGGAATGAACCCTAGCACATGCCCTGCTTACAGCTGCTGTGTAAACCTCTGTTCACAGCCCCAGGACTGAATTTTTAACTGCAGGTTATGTGAGAGATTTTTTTTCTTCTTCCCACTCTGCGCTGACTTCTCTCATCTCAGTCAAGTTGTAGAGAATAGGGATCCTTAAGGCACAGCCACTATTGTGGGCAGGTCTAGATGCCCCTAGAAGTTGGTGAGCAGCCCAAGGAGCTTGGCATCATGACAGCACTTCCATGCTTTCTTATGGTTAGAGGGGGATTGTGGCCTTCTCCTGCTTCCACTCAAGCTGTAGGCTTTCAGCCAAAGGCCTCTACTTCGCTGCCAGAATCTCAGTTCTATAAGAGGTATTAATCCTCTTTTTTATGTTGTCAGTTTTTCATTTCTGCCTTTTCTCAAAATACTACAAGGATTGACATAGTATTGACTTTTAGCTCTCAGTGCTGGGATTGGTTGTGCTCTGCTTTCTCCTCTTTAAACCACTACTTTTCTCCTTATATACAGGCTAAAAAAGAGATGAACCACAACTAGTCATCTCTTTTATAAGACGATAGAACTTCTGGTTTTGATACTATTGCAAAGAATATATTTTAAAGAAACAGAAGACAATTCATACAATGAAGTGCAGTATACACTTATGAAATCTGCCTCAAAAATAGTAACTCTTTTCTTGCATGTTTCTCTGTGAAGATTGGTCACACAACGGGCTGGTCTGTTATGTGCTTCTATCCAGACATCATTTTTCTACTAATATTGAAAAGAGATATTAGAAGAATAAATATTTTTCCCTCTTTTTTTAGTTGTTATTGAAGTAGGAACACTGAAGTATAATGACACATATTTTGGATTTAATTTGTCTCAAACGACCAAATGAAGCTTGAAAAATATTAAGCATGTGATGAACTATTTTACTCTGCATCTAACTCAATACACCATTTTTTCTTCTACCCCAATGGGAAATCTGTTATCTAATTAGAGCTTAATTGCTTTTTGTTGTGGTTTGTTTTGTTTGGGCTTTTGTTTGTTTGTTTGATTTGTTTTGGCTTGGTTTTTCCTTGCTTAGTTGTGTTGGTTTTGTTGGTTTTTTTTTCATAACTTTAATTCCCTATTTTAATAAGATCAGAACTTATTTATAACAGACCTCCAGATCTTGTTAGGAAACAGCAAAGAAGTAAAAGAAACCAGTATGTAAAGATGGACTATTTTGAGACAATGAACAGAGTTCTTTCTTTCAGTGTTATCATAATCAGATGGATGGCATGAATGAAATCGTCTTTGTCCATTTGCAGTTTTTATTCCTGTGCAGCAAGTAAAGATAAACTGAGTCCAGGGGCTGCACTAAGTAGGGAGGGCTGTTAGTGCTGAACTTTAGTAATCTCTTGTCACTCTCTGAGCAGGGGAGAGACTGAGAGTGTGAGGGTGGCTTAATGGAAAGATGTGGCTCACCTCAGTGTCTACTGTACAGACTCCATCAATACTTCATCGCTTTCTTGACAAGAAAATTTGACTTCAAAGTGTAGTTCCAGACTGGAAAACCAGTTTTGTAGAAATTGCAACATAATGCTCTGCATTTATTCTTCTCTGAATTGGTTCCAAACTGAAAGTGCTTGTTTTAACTGGGAGAAAAATAAATTTTTTTTCAGCTTTGAGTCATGCAAACTAGTCTGATCTCAAAAATTAAGTCAGATATTTTGTCCATTAAAAAAACCAGAGGGATTTATAAATTTTGCTCCAACTATTCCTTTATCTTAAAATTGTGTGTGCATGACCACTTGGTCACTCAGTGAAAAATGGGCAAATCATTTATGATTACCCAGGTAACAATAAGTCATATGCCAGCTGTTTTAGGTTAGTTTTTCAGGACAAGCAGCAATAAAAAGTGTTAGACATTTTCTCCACTGAAGGGAGCAGAAGTGATATTGTATGCTCATGGGGAAAAGATGTGTTGTTTTTTACTGCTCTGGATCGAACTGCTCTTTAAAATACATATTGGGCAAAAAAAATCTTTTGAGAAGTCCTGTGGTTATTTTGCACATAGGATTTCTGTAATGAGAGTTCTGAGTCCTAAGCAGGTGCAATCAGAATTAGTCAGGGATGAAAATGCTTGTGATCTGAGTTGAAGTTTCTTAGAGATCTAGCTGATGAAAAAAACCCACAACATAAACAAGATAGTGATGCTTGTCTTAAAAAAAAATCACCAAAAACCAAGGAAGTTTATAAAACTCACCAGCTAACACAGAAAAAGCTATGTAGCACCTTAGAACAAGTCTACCCTATGGGACTAAGGGCCTGAGGCAGAAAATGAGACATTTTTTCTTTTTAAACTCCACTGTTGCTGAACTATTCCATTAATTTTGGGACCTGCCTCATGACTTTTAATGTTTTGGACTTGCACTATTCCTGCTGAATAGGAAGTGGACAGGTGAAGTGGACAGATTTTGCAGAGGCAATGAAAGTTCCCAGGAAAGACAAACTGGCTGAAAAAGCTGCTGGCACAGAGCCCTGGGCTGGAGCCAACATCTGTTTTGTGGATGTGAGTTGCCAAAGACACCAATACAAATCCTAACACTCTATGCTACTCTATTAAGTACAATTAATAACTCAGAGTGTCTAATGCTATGAACAGAGATAAATCAGATCTATTAGGTGATACATTAAACGAACCACTGAAAAACCTAAGCATCTCTCACAGATGCATTCTCTGTCCTGGTCCATTTCTCAAGCTTTCCTATCCAAAAGCTTTCAGTAGCTTTCTGGACTGATGTAAATCTTCATGTTTCTTTCTGAGTTCTTGCTCCTTCTCTTTGGCTTGGTGTTTGCTGCCAATGCCAAAAGGCTTCCCAGGCCCACACTTACAGCTTCTCTGTGCTCAAGCTCCTTGCTTCTGTCCAGGAGCTTTTGTACAGCCAGAAGAATAACACTGATAATCTTGTTTCCCAGCTTGCTGGCCATACTCTCTTTAGCAATATTTTTCTTTCACTGTAGTTCATTGATAGCTTAAACATAAAAAAATACATGGAAGCAGTGGACACAGTTGAAACATTTTTTTTTTCTTCACATGATAGGAGTCAAAATATTACCTGGAGGAATCTTCTGTTTCCGAGATTAATATTTTGAATAGAAATCTCTGAAGCATTCCCAAATTAATGCTGCTTACATTTGTACATCTCTAAGATTGTCTTCTCCTATTTAGACCTCATACTTTAGTATATCCAATCAAGTATTAAGTAAAAACTACTACATACTAATGCCTGTAGCTTCAAGGTACCTTATATTACTAAAACAAAAAACATGTATTTATGCTTTTTGTTAAACTTAATGCTCCAATACTTCAAATCTGGTGTTTCAGACTTGAATTTGCCAGCTAAAATTAGTAAGTGGCTTGCAAGACTTTACATTTGTGATAGAGGTTTTGCAAGTACCATACAGTAAAAATTTTGTGCCACAACTAAGAATGCAAAATATCTCACAACTTGCAAACTATCATAATCATTATACAGTACTGATCTTTACTACTATACTTAGACAATTTCACTATGCTTGCAAAAACCTTTAAGGGCTTTAAAAATTACAGGACATTCCTTTCAACATTTGTTTAAAAAGCTGGTAAATGAATAGGTGTTATAGGTGTATTTTTTTCAGTGCAAAGTGAAGATGACAGTGTCTCCTTCAGTCTAGTTTAAAACCTTTAGTCTGTGGGGAGAATTATATTGTGTATATGGTGTAGAAATAAATACTTTCTGAGTGACTGGATTTTGGATGCCATACTGAAGGAACAATACAAAACAGTAAACATAATATCCTAATTACTATTGTACTGCACCTCCCCACACTAATGCCTGTTATTGCCTCTGGCTCTATTCTTCACTAATAATTTATTCAGGGATAGGGACATAATTGAGTTACTGCTTATCTGACATTAAAAAAAAATGTTACTAATGCTTATTTTCCCAGTCATCAGCTTCATTATCAAACTTCAGTCTGTTCAGCACCTGAGCATTTTGCTTCATGAAATACAAATGTTTTCTTAAATTATTTTCCTGGACTATGGATTCAGTCTGTGCCCCCTTCACTAATAATATTTATTCAAGGATTACAGATTTGCAATAAAATGTAATGTGAAAAGTGAAAGAAATGCATATTTTTATGAAGAAAATCTGTAAGGGAACATAAAATGTTTTCCTAAGTTACCTGTACCTGTTCTATCATGCTGGAGAGATGCCTGTCTAATACCAACACTCAAAAACTGCCAGCAATGGAAAGTTCACAAGATTGATTCCTCTGTGAATCAATCTTCTAAGTAGCAAATCTTTCTAAAAAGCTAACCTAAATCTCTCATTACAAATTACTTCTTGTCCTTTTTTTTTCCACAGATATGAAGAGCAGGCTACTTAGTTTCCACAACTACTTCAAAAATTTGATGAATGGCATTCTACCACCGCTTGCTTTTCTCTTGCAGAATACATAGAAAAAAAAATTAAATTTCCTTTATAAGTTCTATTTTTAGGTCACTAGTCATTCATCTTATCTGCTCTGGACCTCCCCTCAACTTTATCTGTGCATATCCAGAAGAGTGGTGCACAAAATTGGACGTAAGGTTTCACCCACTGTCCTGCAAAGTGCAGAATGAAAGAGAAATTTTACCTTCTGTATCTGCAGAAAAAATACTCGTGTGTGTATGCCTGAGGTTGACTTTTACCCCTTTGCTAGAACACAGTGTTGTTGATACTAATTTTCACAGAATAACCAGATATATTTTTGCAGAAGAGTTTACGTCATTTATTTTGCAAAGTTTTTCACTAACAGGGTTGATTGTTACTTCTAGGCATGGAACTTGGATATGTCCTTTCAATTGCCTTCCATAACCTTTCTCCAGACGACTTACAGAGCTAATCCTGCCATCTGTCAGCTCTCTGATGAGTTATTAGAAGCTGTATGGTAGGTTAGCAAGCTGTTGCACAGAAAGCAGACAGATACCCAAATTCCTTCAGTGAATGGTGCATTCCTCTTCTGAGAGCCAGGCAAGTACACACAGAGGAGCCCAATCCAGACTAATGCTGGTAAAAGGTGAAGAAGGGGGAAGTTTATTTTCCATTAAAAACTGTATATCCATTGGCACACTAAATCAGGACAAGCAATAAAAGTTGCCTTTCCTTAGCACGTCCTCTTTATTTCAAAAGAGTATTCCCTTGTGGGGGAAGAAAAGGAGAAATTAATAAATACAGGAAGACTACCTTCAAATGATACAAAAAAAGAAGTTAGAAACCATGTGCAAGCAATTCCACCTCAGAATTACATGTAGCTCTCAGAGACTCCATATAAAAAAAAAAATTCTCTAATTAATTTCCAGACTACAGCAAGTCAGATGTGCAGATTGGAGTGAGGTGGTTCTGTCAGGGCACTTTGTTTTCATTTTGTTCCCATTAACTCAAGAAGTGAAATCCCAGTCTGGTGGAAGCCAAGGAAGTTTTGCAACAGAACCAAGTAGTCTGAGCTCTGTTGCAGGTGGCCCTGTGCCTGCTGACCCGCCAAACTGCCTTCCCCCTGCTCATATACATTACAGACAAATGACACAATCAATCTCATAGTAACAGCTCAACAGCAAAAACTGTTTTGGAGATTTTTAATCTTCAGCACCTCAAGTATAGATCTCTAACACCTGAACTGACTAATTATATTTTTGAAATTATATCATATGCTATTACTTGTTACTTATTTTGGTTGGTTACACCAACACTCAGAGAGAAGCATAAATGAAGCTCCTGCCTCAGACTGTGTAAGTTTATAGCCTCAGGCTTGTGAAGGTCAAAAATGTATTTCACTACCAGGAGTAGTGAGACACTGAGGAAAATCTGGACTCTTGTTAAGTTTTACATTCAAAACAGTTTTGTAAGTTTTTGCAGAACAGGGAGCATGAGCTGAAACATGGTAAGTGGTACAATGTGCAAGATTAAAGACTGGGTGATGAAAGAATTTCTACGATTTTATGGGTAACAGCTTAGATACATATCAAAAATTATAATGGTCTGTTTTCACCTCTTAAAAACATCAGATTGTATTCACAGTACCACAGAACTGACATGGTTGGAAAAGACTTGTAAGATCACCGAGTCTAACTATAAACATAGCACCCCATAAAAGAAAACAAAACAAATTTAAAAAATGAAAGAACTATATCTACATGTATATCACCATGCCCAATAGAACATGTCCTGAAGTACCCCATCTACATGGTTTTTTAAATACCTTCAGGGATGGTGTCTCAACCACCACCCTGGGCAGCCAGTACCAGCACCTGACTACTCTCTTGGTATAGAATTTCTTTCTAATATCTAGCCTAAACCTCCCCCGGGAGTAGATGGTCTGACTAATAAGGAAGGAGGCAGAGGTGGCATTAAGTATCTCAGCTTTGTCCTCTTCCCTGGTTGTGTTGTTTCTCCCTGCATCCAGTAAAGGAGGGAGATTCTCCCTGGCTCTCTTTTTATTATTAATGTATTTGTAAAAAGAGTTTTTGTTTTTCCTTAGGACAGTGGACAGCTTGAGCTCCAGCTGGGCTTTCTAATTTTCTCTCTGCATGACTTAATAAGAGCCCTGTGCTCATTCTCAGATTCCTGCCCTTCTTCCAAATGAAGTCCCAGCAACAGCTCCCTGTTCAGCCCAGCCAATCGTCTACCCGACCATTTCATCTCATGGCTCATGGGGAATAAACTGCTCCTGCGTTTTTAGGATTTCTTTCTTGGAGAAGCCTTCCTGGACCCCTTTGTCTTTCAGGATTGTCTCCCAAGGCACTCTTTCAACCAGTGTCCTGAACAGGTTGAAGTCTGGCCTCCAGGAGTCCATGGTGGAGATTTTGCTAACCCTTCTCCTTACTTGACTAAGGATTGAGAAACTAATTATTTTGTGGTCGCTAAACCCAAAATGGCCTCTAACCACCACATCTCCCACTAGTCCTTCCTTGGTTGTGAACAGCAGACCTAGTGAGGAACCTCCTCTGGTTGGCTCATTTACCAGTTGTGTCAGGAAATTATCTTCCATACACTCAAGGAACTTTCTAGCCCATCTCCTCCGTGCTATGCTTTATTTCTTACAGACATCCGGTAGGTTGAAGTCCCCCACCAGACAAAGGGACAGCAATTGTGAGACCTCTCCTAGCCACTTGTAGAATTATTTGTCTGCCTATTCATCCTGATTGGGTGGTCTATAACAGACACCCAGTAGGATATCTATCTTCCCCCTTACCCATAAATGCTCAACCTTATCGTCACTTTCATCAAGCTCTATACAATCAAAATACTTCCCAACATACAGAGCCCCACCGTCTCTTATTCCCCGTCTATCTTTTCTGAAGAGTTTATAGCCATCCACTGCAGCATTACAGTCATAAGAGTCATCCCATGTTTCTGTGATGGGGACAATATCATGGATGTCCTGCTGCATAATGGCTTCTAGCTCCTCTTGTTTGTTGCCCATGTTGTGTGCATTGATGTATCTGTTTCAACCCTAACATTCCATGCCACCTCTGGGCTCATCTCTAGTGAGCCCGGTTTTATCCTCTTTCCTCTCTGAATCTAGTTTAAAGCCCTCTTGGTGAGCCCTGCCAACTCCTGACCAACAATCCTTTCCCCCCCTTGTGGACAGTTTCACTCCATCTCTTTCCAGCAGGCCCAGTGCCATTTAAACATCCCCATGATTGAAGAACACAAAATTCAATCTATGGCACCAACCTCTGAATCAGTTTGGCTCAAACATCACCAGCTTAGGGTATTTTGTAAAAGACTGGGGGTTTTGTGTGCTACAACACCAGTAACCACTAAGAAATATCAAGATGTTCACTCCAGTCCAACCCAACCACAAAGGAGCAGCTCCTTCCTTGGGAAGTAATGCTTTCTGCAAAAAACACCTCAAAAAGTTCTGTGATGGCAATAACTGGTTAGAATGGTTAGAATGTGCCCACCTACCCCCCCTGCACATGAGGCTGGGCCCAGAGTCTTTACAACCAAGTGACAGTACAATCAAAACAGGAGGCTGGGCAACACAGAACAGTTGCAGAAATGAATTGACTATGCAGCTTTCCTGGAAGAGAAGGATACATGGACTTTAAATAGTGGACACCCACCATCAGGCTTTGAAGTTTCCCCACCATGGATTCACCAATGGGACACCATTGGGTCACACGGGTGGTATGCTATCTATCCCCCCACTTTCTTTCCTCCTCTGTTTCCTACACTCTCTTCTCTCCCCTCACTCTGTTAAGCTGTTGGTGCACGAATAAAGTATCTTTTTGGATGCCAAGTGCCATCTGACCTTGTTTGTGTCTTAATTTCGCTTCAGAGTAGTCCAGCAATCTGTGGCTGTACAGGGAACTGAATAAGACCATAGCAACCTCTAAGCCATATGCTGATCGGATTTGCTTCCCTGTTCCTTTCAGCATTCCCTGCCACTGAGGGAACTGATGAAAACACCACCTGCTCTCTTGATCCCTCCACCATTTGGCCCAGCACCCTGAAGTCCCTTTCTATTGCCTTAGGACTTTTTTTGGTGATCTCATCACTGTCCACAAGCATAATAATTTGTGTTGTTTAAGTGTAAGCTTGGCATAGAAAAAAATAGTCCAGAGTCCTGGCATTTTTCTGTAGCAATGCCTGTTATATGAAAATGTTTCTGTTTCAGTTCTTCTTTTCCTCAATTTTAATTGTGAGCTAAATAAGTAAGAAAAAATAAGTTAATGTTGATATTTCCTTTTGTTATACTAAAACAATTATCTGTCAGGATATTTCACCTTTGCAAACTCAGGGATCAAACGTGTAAAATTCAGATCTGTTTTGAAGGTATATATATTTGACGTTTGTTTTCTTATAATTTATTTTACAGAGCTCGATGGCTTCACATCAAGCGTTTGGAAGTCTGTAATGCTGTGTAACATCTCAAAAGTAATTAACTGTACAAGAGTTTCCAATGTGGTTCTGAGTGATTCAGGATGTTGACTCCTTCCTGGCAATTTGAAATGTCTATTTACTAAAAGATCCATGGTATAATGATATTTATTCTCAGAGAAACATTATACAGGTTAATAGAATTTATTGCATGTAGTTTTTACGGGTTAGACTTCAGGGTACTTGCTTCAGCTTCTTTGTGATTTAAGATCTAGTGTTAGTGGACCTGCTAGGCAGAGGGACAGGGTGATGGTATTAAAAGAATAGTGAATGACATTTGGTACACATTTTAATTTTGTTAGTCCTATGTTCTGTCACAGCAAGCATAGAAAAGTGCCTTTATGCTAATGTTGCCCTCTTCAAAATAGAGTTCTTTCAATTTGATAAAGCAAAGAAAAATAATCATCTTATTAATGTTTTTCAGTGCCTACTTCTTGTTGCAGATAATGTAGTTATTATAATTGCTGTTGAAACTGAGTTTAACATATATGTCAATTTGTTCAATGCCAATATGAAAATAAGCAAGCTATCTTTCCACAAAGAAATGCATTTACCTAAAGGTTATGTGTTTTATAAAATTGCACATGGAATTACACTGTGTGTACTTAGAAATTATGTTTACAATTTAAGGGATGCCACCCAAAATCTAATCCCTTCCAAGCCCCCCTAAACAAGAACTTCATCCCTAGTGTATTGCAAGGGAGAATTCACTGATTTTTCTCTGTTGTTCACTAGATATTGATTTATTTTAATTCAGAGGTCTTCCACCACAGTTTTTCATGACCCTCACTAAGACTGCTGTTAGATTCTTAGATTATTTCAGTGCAGAACATTATGCTACCTACACTGCTCTTGGACTATACTGTGTTCTTCCTAGAGCACAGACAAATTGCATACTTTCCAGAAGTACTTTGTTTCAACTTTTATTGCATTTGCAAGCCCATTCAACAAAATGTTGGACTTGATCATCATGCACACCTGTTTGGAGTGCTGCAAGCTCTTTAGTGACACATGCTGGAGCAAATTGATAAATCAAGTAGTAAGTGTCCAAGACTCAATACTTTTCAGAGTTTTGAAAAAAATACAGATTACATAATGATCTCATAAGGAAAACATTTAAAAATCTCATTAAAATTAGCCAACATCCTTTGGGACTGGAAAGTGATGCATTTCTCTCTGTCTTGATACCATTTGGATACCATCCAAGACAGAATGGATCAGCAAACCATAATTTGGAATCAGTTAAATTGGCTGAAATAAATAAAAAGGCTAATTATCACCCACCTGTTGGAGAAAAAAAAACATGGTATAGATGTAGCAAACAGCGGTTTGTGCTTTTTCCTGCATACTATAATCAGGTAGTTCCCATATAGAAACTGATTATTGTGAGGATCTGTTTCTCTGAGATTGTCAATATAATTATTAAAAAACAATCGTGCATTTAAAATCTATCAGCATATTAAGTGAATAAGAAAAACCTATGTAATTAACCTGCAACTGGAAAGTGTCAGACCAGTGTACACTGCCCATCAGTTGTTTTATGTTAAATAAATAAATAAATAATCAGAACATAAAGACTTGGGTGGCTTGGGAGAGGTGATCAAAACCTGGTTCTTACCTATGCCTGAAGTGCAGTCAAGTTGTATACATCTGTATTCTCTATAAATATCAAATAATTTTCCATGATGTGGCAAAGATGAGTGGGGAGAAAACAGACATAATATTTCCAATTCGTTATACAACTGAAGCCATTAAATGAAAGAACTTATGCAAATAAAGTGTCTGGTAAACATCTTATAGGATCACAGAGCCCTCATATTTTTTTTTAAAACGTGTCATTAACTGCTAATACAGACAGGATACTGAGCTGAATGACCACTAAGCGGATAAAGCATGAACATTTCTGTATTACTGTATTCCACCAGCACAGGCTGGTGCCCAAGAAAGAAATACAATACAGTAACAGGTACAGTAAGAGGTTTCAGTTGTACTTCTGGTATTTTGCGTATGTTCTTAAACCTAGAAGTAGTGTTTGTTTGATTTTAAAATTTAGGCTAAATAAGGGTTCTCATTTCTTCATTTGGATGCTCATATCAAGAGAGAGGACAGTGACTGGGAGAGATGCATGCTTCAGGTAATGCATATGCCAAGTCTAATAGAAAGAATAAATTATTCTAGTGTGTCTATTTGGTGGATAACCTAAGCATTGGAGGACAATCTCCTGAAACTAGTGCAATTTTTTCCTATTTATTGTAGGCAGCCTGAAACAGACTGAAGTATACCTGCATGTCATATTTGTAAGACATAATTTTGTGATTTTGTAATGAGTACTTCTGGAATGGAGAATAAAAAAAATTAATCCAGAAGTCCCTCATCATTATTTTTAATTAGCTGTAATTCTACATAAAATCATTAAAATGATTCATCTGTGGAAAGTGGTCACTCCCTTGCTGAAAAAAAATACTGTAATAATAAAAGGCATATCAGTTGTGTTAGAAGTTAACGACCAATTTGTCAGATGTCTGCAATGATCACACTTACTGAGCAGGGAGTTCCTCTCGGTGGTGATACCAATATTAGTATTAACATCAGATTTAATATGGCAGGTAATTTGTATCAGTCAAGGAGAAGTTGTGTCCATTATTATTATTCTTATTAGGCACAATGTTACTTCTAAATTGCTTTGTTTGATTTAAAACCTTAGATATTTTTTGAGGAACAAAATTTAATAGATATTTGGTTTGATTTATAGGAGGTTCATATTCAATTAAACTTTACTGTTTCACTCAGATGTTATTATTTCCACACGGGTCTCCAAAAGCGCAAATAAACATAATAGAAACAGCTTGCCACAGGAGTATAGCAGCAAAATATCCAGTGAGAGCTCAGGGATATGATCTTCAAAACACACAACTGAATGTCAAAAAAAAGGAAATTAAATGTTTCCCATAGCATTCCCTAAACAGCCCACATCCTAGATAGCAACACATATAGTATTAGAGGGCAAACCAGAGATACATTCAATGGCTATAATAAAGAGAACTGTTATTCAACATGACAAATATTGGAAGTCTTTTGGAAGCAATGCAAGATACCAGACAAAGCTGGAGAAGAATAAAGCAAAGTCAAGTCACAGTGATATGGCAGAAGTAGCTAATGATGCTGGTGAGATTATGGCATAACCCAGGCCAAAGCAATTGCTGTGCATTCCAGAAGCCTGGAAATTTATATCCTAAAACATGCTACACAATCTCAGAGGAAGAATATTTTGTTCATTAGAAAGCAGATAGGGAATGGAAGTGAAAAAGTCTTACATCACTTTGAAGTTATTTGTTTTTTATGAAAGCAGTACTAAGATGCATCACGTGACATTTCATTCAGACGTCTCTGTGAAGAGAGACATAAAGAAAATAACGATTTGTGAAAGGTAATGTTCGGGGTGAATGGAAAAAATTAGGAGCCTCTTACCTCTAACCTTCCTCTTCTTGTTGTAGTGAGAACACATGAACCCATACATCAGTGTCTGAGGAAGTGCTTAAACTCTGTAGTATGCTTTCTGTGATTCCTCTTCATTTTGAGGCCAGTTTGCACATTATCACATTCTCACTGGCTTTCCTATTTTATCTATGTTCAGCCTTTGATGTCAGTATGAGACAAAAAATGCCAGCAAAACAAGGAAAATGCAAATACGCACCCTGTATTTTGTAATGTGTGTCTGAGGACAGCCAGGGAAAGTGAAATGAAATTGAAAATGCCTGCTCTGTTGGATGGATGACAGGATGTAAATAGATAATGGGTATTTCCTTTGCAAAAAGGTGCCAAAGTAATGTGCCAAAGCAGATAACATGCCAGAGGTGATGTTTATCTTCTCCCATTAAATATGGGTTAGAATGTACTTATTTGCTTCACCTCTGAATCAGCATGGACTGTGCTGAAGTATAAACTAATAATTTTACCCAGAAATAACTGCCAAATAGTGCTTGAGGGCTTTCCACCAGAGAAGTAGAGTGGTTAACATCTGAAGAGGAAGGTTTGGAAGCATAACTATAGAGTTATGCTGGCCACAAAACTGCTAGGTTCTAGTCAAAATTTCTGTAACAGAGGGTAGAAAATAGCAATATGTCATTATCATAAGCCATCGGATTGTAACCCAGGACAAATATAAATTCATAGCTGTTCTCCCAACAATTTTGATCCTTCCTCTTTTTTTGCCCTTGTCATTTCTTAGAGCACCTCCCTTTCTCTGCAATATTTAGCACAGAGCTACTGAGACTTTAACCTATTCACTTCTCCACTTTTCTCCTAGACTAAAGAAGCCTGAAGCTTTTCTTTCGTCCAAGAGGATCACAGAGGCTTGAAGTATTTCTGTACATGTCTGCCAATTGTACATGCCACTGCCTTTTCCTTCCAGGTAGCCTAGAGAGAACCTGCATGCACTTTCATATCCTGCAAATAAAGAAGAAGTGTTCATCCTCTTTGGTGGTTACTGGAAATCAATTCAGTGAGTGCAGTGGGGCAAAGAAACAAGAGCACTTGAGGGAAAAAAAAAAACAAAACAAAAAGCCATCAAAGCAGACTAGCAATAAAAATGGGTCCTGTTAGAGACAGAAAAGTTTTTTTCCTGTGAGACCTTCTGTTGTTAATCATTAGCTCTTGGGTTGTTTGGTCATTTATAATGACCAAAATAAATATTTTTATTCTTTTCCTCCTATGCCAAATAGATTTAGTCTGTTAGCTGTAGAATAAATTGATTGCATGCTTCTTGCCCTACCAAGCTGCCACTGTTGTTAAAATGGCCCACAGGTGAATAAACTTCATTCCAATGTCTTTGCAAGATGCATCCTCTGAGGAAACAATTCTGACATTGCATGCTCTTTGTAAAGCCAATGTATTGACTTCAAAACCAGCTCCTGGGTGAACTGATTGTCCACAAGGTCTACCTTGCAGCCCCTTGTCTCCTTTCTAAATATTCCTCAGCTGATATTGCAGAATTAGAAGCAACAGGTCATCTAATTGAGACAGTCTAAATAACATGTCATTTACAAAGATTTATAGGGGATAACACTCATAAACTCAATCTCCAACAGAGTGAAATCCTGAAGTTTAACAGGGAAAACAAACAAAAGTCACATATTAAAAGAAAGAGGGCTTGGTTTTGCATGCTTTCCTTTTTTTTTAAGAGGCTGTAACACAGTAGTGCACTTGATTTCACATTTAACACACAATCTAGTTAATTTTCATGGAATAATCATCAAATTATAGAATGGCTTGGCTTTGAAGGGACCTTAAAGATCATCTAGTTCTACCCCCCTCTCCCATGGGCAGGGACATCTCCCACTAGACCAGGTTGCTCAGAGTCCCATCCAACCTGGCCTTGAACACTTCCTCTCTGGGCAACCTATTCCAATGTCTCACCGCCCTCATACTGGAAAGTTCTTTCTGGTTATCTAACCTAAATCTCCTCTCTTCTCATTTAAACCTATTTCCCCTTGTCCTGTTACTCAATGCCCTTGTAGAAGGTCTCTCCCTAGCTTTTTTGTAGTTTCCCTTCAGGTACTGGAAGGCTCCTATAAGATCTTCCTGGAGATTCCCCCAGGCTGAACAACCCCATCTTCCTCAGCCTGTCTTCGTAGGTGAGGTGCTCCAACCCTCTGATCAACTTTTTCACCCTCCTCTGCACCTGCTTCAAGAGCTCTATGTCCTTCCGATGTTGGGGGCCCAGAACTGGACACAGAACTCCAGGTGGGTTCTCACAAGAGCTGATCAGAGAGGGAGATTCACCTCTCTTGACCTGCTGGCCATGCTTCTTTTGATGCATCCAGGATATGTCTGGCTTTCTGAGCTGCAAATAATGCAATGGATGAGGCTTGATAGGAGCTCTGGAGATCATTTGGTCCGACTCCTCTGCTCAGAAATGAATCATTTAGAACAGGCTGTACAGGACTGTGTCTGGTCAGTGTTTAAATATCTCTGAGGATAAAGACTTCACAGCCTCTCTGGGAAACCTGTGCCAGTGTTCAACCAACACAGTAGTGAAAGAATTCACTCTCATGTTTAAATGGGATTTCCTGTATTTTAGTTGGTGTCCATTGACTCTTCTTCTGTCACTGAGCACCAATATAAAAGAGTCTGGCTGAGTCCTATTTACTCACTTCCATTTACTCACATAGAAAGATCCCTCTGAGCCTTCTCTCATCCAGGTTTAACAGTTCTAGGTCTTTCACCCTCTCCTTATAGGAGAGATGATCCTATTCCTTCATCATCCTAACAGCCCTTGTCTGGACAATGTCCAGTGGAGATATGTCTCATATACTGGGAGTCCAGGACTGCACCCACCATTCCGATAGTGCCTTATCCAGGGCTGACAAGAGTAGATGGATGATCTTCCTCAACTTGCCAGCAAAGTTCCTCCTAATGGACTCCAGGAGGCTGTTGGCCTTTTTTTTTTGCCACTGGGACATACTGCTGGCTTAGGGTCAACTTGCTCTTCAACAGAATTCCCAGGGCTTCTTGTCCAAAGTTGCTTTCAAGCCCTCTTGTTCCCATACTGTACTATTATACCTATCCAGCTGCAGACCTTCGCACTTGTCCTTGATGAACTTCATGAGGTTCCTGTAAGCCCATTTCTCCACACTGTTAAGGTCCCTCTGGATGGCAGCACAACCCTCTGGAGTATCAGTCACTTCTTCCACTTTTTTTATCACCAGCAAACTTACTGAGGGTGTATGCTGTCCCACCATCCAGGTGACAGGCGAAAGATGCTGAAAGGGACTGGCCTCAGTGTTAAGCACTGGGTTGTAAAAGAAATCAACATAAAAGCTACCATCTTCTTTAAGATGGCTTATACAGAGGTATAAACCTCTTATATAGATGTTTGTCTCATAAAATACTGTGAGATTATGCATAATAACTATTGTCCATTGGATATAAAAATTTCTGTTCTTCTGTAGAATATCTAAAATTTTTCCCAGGGACAGCGTGGAGGAGGAGAATAGGAAAAGAATAGCACCATGAGGCTTTAAAGCCACATAGCTATTTTAAATGGGGTTTTATCTGATGATTTTGTGAACATTTTGTGTCAATTCAAAGTAAAAACTTTAGAACACTAAGTCAAGGTGACAGCCTGAATAACTGTTTTTTTCTAGAATGAATTGGGAGTCAGGAAGGAAAACAGATGTTAAAACCCTCAAAATTTCTTGTGAAATGGAATTTTCATTCTCTAGTCAGTTCTACATTGAGAAAAGAAATTGTGGAAAAGTTTCTTGATTACAAATCATAAATAAGTAATTGTGGGCATTTCTTTTCTCAAAAGTATTCTCTTTATGTAGGCTAGCAATAAAGTACAGAGATTTAGAGAGATATAAACAAAGGTATCTTTATCCAAAGAGTCACAGTCTACTGAGAGGATATTTTCAGTTCCAGATTACTCCTATTTCATGACAGCCACCATTTCTTTAATGAAAATTAAACATTGCATGAAGTCAAACTTCATTTTTATTGTTCCATGTAAATTTATTGAAAAAATGCCAGTATAAACAATTGTAAGACAGAACCACCCATACAAGCCTTGGTTTGTTTCTGCTCTGAAGGCAGGCTATCATTAAATCACAATTTGTGGTAATCGTCTTTTACATTTAGTGCCAGTCTTCACAAGAGACTTGAAATAACTTGTAGAATCTAAGGCTCAGCAGCTTTCACAGGCAATCGTTGTAACATAAATTACTAGGTTAAGAGAAATTGTCAGAATCAAGGGGGTGATTAGTGTGGCAGTATTTTAAAACTGGTGATTGATGAAAATTGCTGTATTTAAGCCATGTTGATACCTCCAGATATTTTGGATCGGTCAAGTACACACTGGATATCTGGCAAGACCAAATTTCTGTATCGCTACATCCAACTCTACTGATATAGAAGCATTCAGGAACCAGCAGCCTAAAGTATGATTTCACCTTGGGACTGCTTTTGGTTAATACATTTACAAACTAAGGATCAAATTAATTTAGTACCATCCAGTATAATTTCCAGGAAACATGTTAAACTGCTGGATATGGACTTCTAAAAATTAGCTGTAAAACAGTCACAATACATCCAATAGTAGACTAGTTTCTCTCTCATTGCATTGTCAATATGCGTTCTCAGACATTTAACAAACAACCTATAAATTTGTCTGGTCTGACTCTATGCACCTTTCTTGGAATACCAGCACAATCTTTCTAAATGCATAAGCTCCTTGCAACCATTTTGTGGAGTATACTACAGTTATAAGAGTAAAACTCATTTTAGTGAACATTTGAGGCATTGAGTTTGTAGCTTTCTCTGTAAGAAATATTTAGTTTAGCCGTATGTTTGTCAAAGGTGCAGTATTTTGACACCTACTTACAGAAATAAGAGTCTGTCCTCCTTGTCGCATCTATTCCACCCATGTACGGAAATAGAGTGTAACATTTCACAGCTTCAAGGTAAGGAATACCACCAGATAGAAACTAAGCAACATAATGTGCTATGCAGGACAATTTTCATTTGTAAGTGTGAAACATTGCATGATCTCAGAGAATGTGGAGGTTAATGTGAGTAATGTCAAAATGAATGGGACCCAAGCCTTTTTAAGGCAGATGCCTCTACCTGAATCACTCCATTTATAATTAAATTTTCAAATCAAAGTTACTCTATGGGCACTTTTTTTTTTTTTCTTGAGGAAATGTCAAGTGCTTTTTTAAAACATTTTTGAAGACTTCTCAGCATCACTGCTCATCTGGAATGGAAAATCAAACAGGGGTGATGAGCAAGCTCTCAAACATGTAATAAGTGGAGATATGTGTGAACCCATATACAAAAATGCTTTATTCAATACTTTTCTTTGTCTCCTATTTTGTGGGATAGGTGGTTCCTGAAAGCAATGACCACAATAGTACTTACTGCTGGCAGAGGTATATTTAAAAAAAATTAAACAATCTATTAATCAATTCCTAATGAATATTCAGTATAATGACTCTCATTATCTTTTAGGATTTGGCTCAGAGATACAGATTTGTTTCATATTAATCCAAATATAACCTTTCAATGCTAAAAAAATTGGGCTACTGCTTACCTAAAGTGAGGTAATACATTTTGGAGAAGGATGTATTACATTGGACAGACCATCTCAGTAGAAAATTTTTGTACCAAACACTAACATATTTTAAAGGCAGAAATAGGATGAACACATGTGACTTTCCCAGACACTTAGAAGAACTCTCTGTACATTTGAAAAGCAACTCACATAAATTTAACTATGTCTAAGGAACCATAGAGGAAGATGCCCAGTATTTAAACCCTCAAATGCTTATCTGCAATTTTTCACAGTTCAGCACCTTCAGTTGTACAAACAAGCTATGCATAACCAAATCATCTGGATATGTCCATAGAGAGGAGTGGACAATGGCAAGTAGGCTTGGAAGGCTGGCATTCATCAGTGAAGAAGCTGGCCCTCTTTGTTTAAAAATCCTATGTTCAAACTCAGTGATTGTAATTAAATGGTTGTTATTTGTCAGTGGAGAGTCATCATCAGTTATAATTGCATTATAGCTGTTTTTTGAGTTTCCTTCTTAACTAATAATTTTGGCAACTGTGTCAGGAAATGTTTTTTTGTAGACTAGAAAACACAGTTACAGTTGAAAGCGTATTGCATTTATTCCAGTGGTGACAGTAAGAATAAGATGGCTTTCTTCCAAACTATTTGCCAAACACAACACGTTTGATTTGTCCCATCTTTTTCTTTTCCCCTTCTTTTTGTAATAGCAGCACATCGTCCCTGCAGACTTCTCCAACTAATGTTGTTGGACCATCTTTGTCAGCAATGCCTTGTGAGATAAGATTCTGTAAGCCTGCCTTGAGCACAATAGCTCAGGAAAGCTTTTTCTAAAAATACTATTCTACTTTTTAGATATCTTACATTCACTCATGTTGAATTAATTCTTTGCCTGATTTGTAGGAATCCCTGATCCCCAAAGTATTGATGAATGCATTTAATTTTTAACTCAGAAAAATCTTGCTCTGTAGCACCGATTAGCTGTGTAAACTTAGGCATATGTGAGGTTATGTAAGGTGAGGCAGTGGCATGTGTTCACACATCAGACTGGAGATCTGGTTTATGTTAGAATCATGATACAAATAAGTTTCAAAATCTGGACAGGTTTAGTTACACACAAAGACAGGTCTTATTAGGGTAAAGGGTGTATTTCTCTACTATTCATGTATGTGACATGTACCTTACTGTGACAAACTAGAACTGGGAAGAACAATGACAATTTCTTTTTTGTCCTAGGAAAAATACTTTCCTCATTTGAAGTAACTTGTTCTTCATAAAGCAACCATCTAAGCTGAGCATCTTTATGAAATTTCCTATTTTTTTTCTTTACAAAATGAAATAATAATTATTTGGGTTTATTGCTTGTTGATATTTAATAAATATCCTATCAAAATCATAAACAAACAAACTCTTGAATTTCTTAAAGTATACTTTTTCTACTGATTTCACAGTGACAGGCAGCAGTAGAAGGGAGAGTATACAGAATATTTTGTGCTTTTGTGCCACCAGCAAGTCCTTGGGAGGTCAGGTATAGAACATGACTATGATAATTCTAAACCAGCTCTGTAAGCTATCAAATCACATAAAATTCAGCTATACAGAAAGGGCCTAAAGGTATGTGTGAGATTTTCATTCTCTACAGAAAATCCTCACACATATCAGACTGTCAAAGAAGGGAACAATTGAAGACTATCTTTTAATAGGTACACCTGCACCTATAGAACTGAAAACAATGGGAACGGTTTACTTTTTTCTTCAGTATATTGATTGCTTTTTTTTTTTTTTTTCCTTTTATTTTTCTTCCTTCATAAGAGCTGTAGCATTTTGGGGGGAACAATTTAAACATAGCTGAGGTGTTTTTTTTTATGAGAAGAAAGAATATTTTCTGCAGTCCTCTCCTATATCCCATCCACAGCACCAAGCAAGACAGTGTGATACAGTTGTACTAAAGCATGGTCTGCAGGACTGTCTCTCCTAGCTCTTTAACCACAGAAAAAAAGCATTTTTGTTCAGGCTCAAGGCTTCTGTTGGTCTTTAAACAAAGGTCTCTAGATTGAGAATTTCTTTTCCCACTTGTGTGACCCTCCATAATATACAGCAGAGTACTTACCTTTCAGCCTCCTTGTCTCTTCCATGTGCAATCCTTGCATATACCTACCAAACAAAAACCATACAAAGCATGTACCAGCTGTCTCTCTTGCTGTTAAAACTTACTGCAATGATTAGTCAAGATGAAAACCCCAGCTGGCTCAGGTCCTCACATGAAGTCCAGGGTAAGATGTTCTTTGAAATTTCCAGGGCTTAGATGGATTGCCAGGGGCTCTTCCTCTGCATCTACATCTCTGAAGGCTACCATGTTACAGATGCACACTGCTTGATTTCCTCCTGGCATCATGGGATTATTCCAACTTATTTGAACAAAATTTGACAAATAATTACAAGAAGTGAAAAACCATTTGTATTGCAGGGTCAGTAGCTTGAATCAGCTTTGGCAGGGAGACTTCATCCTGCTCTAGAGGCTGGTAGTGCTGTCTCCCTGGAAATTAGAAAAATCACAGAATCATAGAATAATCATAGAATGGTTTGGGTTGGAGGGGACCTTAAATATCATCTTGTTCCAACCCCCATTTACAGGCAGGGACACCTCTCACTACACCAGGTTGCTCAGAGCCCCATCCAACCTGGCCTTGAATGCTTCCAGGGAGAGGGTATCCAAAACTTCTTTGGGCAAACTGCTCTCTCACCACCCTCACACTAAAGATTTTCTTCCTAATATCTAATCTAACTCTGCTCTCTTTCAGTTTAAGCCATTACCCTTTGTCCTCTTATTACAGGACTTACTAAAAAGTCCTTCTCCGTATTTCTTGTAATCCCCCTGGGAAGCTGCTATAAGGTCTCCTCAGAGCATCCTTGAGGCTGAACAACTGTAACCTCTTGATCCTCACAGGAGAGGTACTCAAGCCCTCTCATCATCTTCGTGGCCCTCCTCTGGACTTACTTCAGCTCCATATCCTCCTTTTGTTGGGGTTCCAGAACTGGATACAGTACTCCAATTACTCTAGATCATGACACCAGGGGCTGGAATCCAGAGGTCAATGAGTGCTGTAATTGGAACCTACGCGTAACTGTATGCATTTAGCATTAGGAATACTTGCAGAGGCACTGTGACAATTTGTGGAGGAAACCAATCTTGTCTCAGTGTAGAGCTTACTTCTCTTCTGCTGACCCCATTTCCATCCTTATCTGCTGTTTGACTCATGAGATAGGCTGAAAGGCTGTAGACCTATCTTCCCCCAGCCTTGATGATCTGCAGCTGCCGTTTGAAGCTGTGCTGCCACTGGCGACATGCAGCACAGCAGCTTTTGAGAGACTTAGATTGATAACAATCAGAAACCAGCTCGTGACAAGGAGTTACAGGGTAAGGTCTGTGTCACTCCCGTGACCTGTCCATGTTAGTACAATGTGAGCCAAACTGCAGTTCAGCTCAGACAAACGAGTAACATGGCTTAGACACCAAATATACCTGTTTCTTATTTATAGAAGGCATCTCTTTTTCTTTTAATAGATTTTTTAGGTACATGTGGTAAATGAAAAAAATTGCTTGATTTTAATGCTTTTAATGTTGTTTAATTATATTTAATGCTTTTAATCTTGTGGCATATGATTTTTACATTTTATCTGTACACAAAATTTGCTCCCCTTATTGACTGAGGACCCCATCTGTCAGTCACTCTGCTCTGAAAATCCCATTGATTTCAAATGGATTTGAAAGAAGAATTATAGCTCTAAAAGACAATTTTCAGTAGCTGGCAAAAGTTGGATAAAGTTGGATGTCGTGTGATTTCCAGTACAAATGATGTGATTCTTATATTTCTGACTGGGTAAAATAATGGGTGAAATTAAACTGACAATGCAAATAAGGGGAATAATATTTATCTGTGACCCTGTAACTAGAGCAGAGAGACTTGGTCTAGGAACATACTTTTTCTATGCAATAGGAGCCTTAGGCTGAATACCTGATCCCCTACCCAGGGTGGCAGTTCAGGGAACCCGTGAGTTTGCAAAGATGTCAGAGTTCAATGTTTCTGCTTGCTCTTTCCTTCCTCAAATTAAAAGATTTAATATCAGAACATTTTATTATTGCCACATTATTAGGAGGGGAACATCTGTGAGGAGAGCCCTCACAGGTACAATTTCAACATATATATATACACCTATGGAGTAATTCAATTTTTCTAGCATAGCATCTTTTTTTACTTGAGTGCTTTTTTATCCCCCAGCAAAATAAACTTGTATTAAATGTATTTTCATTCTGAGGGTTTCCCTCATACATGCCATTATTGTGCCAAGGGATGAAAAACTGTCTTATAGAGAAATGCATCTGGCACTGATCTGGTTAAAGTTGTTTTTCAGCCAGTGGTAATGCAACGACAAGCCTTTTAGAGAGATGATGAATGCAATTTAATGTCTTCGAACATGAATTTTTTGTGAGAAACCTAATTGACCAACGGAGACTACTTATATTAAAATACTCTGGAAATATAAACACCAGTCACAATTGTTAAATATCTGTTTTGCTTTTATTTGCTTACTCATGCCTTTATTCAACACTTGCTGCAGCAGTTTATCTAAAATTAGGTCCAAAGTCATTTAGGCAGACATACCTTATGTGAGAGATTCTGTAGAAGATTAAATCACAGTGACAGCCATTAGAAATTGCTGAAAGGAAAAACATTTCTGAAAAATTTTAGGTTGAACAATGGAACTTGTTAAAAGATTAAAAAAAACAACCCACCCTGTGTATAGATATTTGAAAGGAAATTACTTTCAGGTAATTACTGTGTATAAAAACTCAAGGCCCCGTGTAACTCCTGCATTGTATATATCATGAGTGCTTGTGTAATATGACAGATCTTGTCAAAAGATAATTTAAGCTATTTGGAGTTTCCCAAACATTGACCTCTTCAACTCTTGAGTTCACTACTACTCAGAAATAATTAATTAGCTAAGGACATGATGCACAGCTTACTCTGTTCTTAACTTTTTAGCTTTAGAAACATCAGTCTTTTCAGTGCCCTCTATATATCCTTTGGAAAGGCAGGCTTCTCTGGAGTGACGTTAAGTACCTCAGGAAATACTGGTTGAAGGAGCACCATCAAGCAGCTCAGAGCTAGAAGTGCAGGACTCTGCCCAGAGTAACTGAGCAAATAGTTTGTCCTCATTTGTTCTTATGGCAGTCTTTCTCCTGATTTTGGTCATTCATGTCACCTTTTCTCTGCCTGGCCTCATCTGCAGGAGGGGGTGTGCTGTGAAAGCAAAACTTCTGGGGAAATGGTTGCACACCATGGGTGCTGTTAGGTTATTATGGTCTTGTTGCATCCCTCCAGTTCCATTGCCAGGAATCTTCATTTCTGCTTCATGCATTGTTTGCATAGATTTTGTGTCTCTTGAATACTTTTATTGTAATTACAATAAAATAATTATGTTTTTCTTTTAATGTCTTCAGTTTTATACTAATTGTTTATACTAATTGTTTTTAGAACTGACTACATTGCAAACAATTAGGAAAAAAACTTATTATATTTTTATGATGTTTTGATATTACAAATTTATTTTCCATATAGGCCTCACAAGGTTTTTAAGTTGAAAATTAAAAGCCATTCTGCTCTCTCTTCAGGAGTATTAGTCTGATTTCCTAATTCTGGTCTGGTGAACAAGGAAGGCACAGACTGGAAGTTCTGTACAGGGCCAGGCCACCTAGAGGCCATATCGGTATAATCATCACACAAGATGACGGAGTCTAAGCTTCTTTTCACAAATAAACTTAGGTATCAGAGTGGCCCTGGTAAAGTAAGGAGAGATCTTGGTGTCCCCGCCTGCCAGGCTGTGGGATTTCTTTAGATCAAAGTGCCTGGAGCTTCTCAAGAGGTTCATATTCTCACAACTTCTCCTTCCAGAGGAGCATACAATATAATACAATATTTAGCTGTATTTTCAGCCAGTTTCTGAACTGGGACCTTACATCTCTGAGATCTCTGAGGCATTGCATGTATTTAAGTCTCTGCAGAGCTGTGCTTAATCCCTGCATTGCTCTGCTTAGACTATTCCCTTGGTAACACCTAGTCCACTTCCCTAGGTAACACCTAGTCCAACCCTGATGCACGCTGTTGGATGTCTGGGTCATGATACATTTAATGTATTTGACCCTTCTCTTTGTTGTTTCCATTTTGCTTAACAGGAATTCACAATGCTCTTAATTTTGGTGACACTGGTCTGAATTTTTCCTTTCCTAAATAGCAATTAGGACAGTTAGAACAATTTAGATTCAATAGGTACTGTCCTATAACTTACTAGGACCAAGAACAAATGTGATCTAGTAGAGCAGAATTTTAAGAACCTTTCAAAGTTTTCAGAAACTTTCTTGAGTTAGTCTGGGATGGGACCAGGCTTCCTGGAGACGGAGAAGCCAGTGGCAGGGTGGGGAGACCTGATTCTGGTGGGGAAACTCGTGAGAGAGACAGAAAGCTGAGGTGGGGGGTGCAGGGTGCGTGTCCCAGAGCCACCACAAAATTTCAAAGTGGCCATAGGTTTTGCAGAGGGATGTGTGGGTGTGACTGAGCCCGAGAGGAGGAGGAGGAGCGGCAGCGACAAAAAGCTCTTCAAACAGTTTTCTTCAGCCAGAGGGACGATCATAGCCGAAAGCCACAGAGAGACAGGATGTGGGAACTCAGACCAAGCCTCCATGCAAACAGGTGGCCCTGCAGGTCTCCTGCTGCATCAAATATCTGAGCCCGGCACTTGTGCTGGAGTTAAGTCAGACACATCGCTTGTGTGCGATGTGATCAAATAAATGATCTGCTGAGGGAGGTGGTGGAACTGAGGAAGGAGTCACAGAGATAGAGAACCATCAGAGAGTGCCAGAGTGAAATAGATTGGTGAAGCCACACCCTGAGGCAAAGGCAGCAGGAAGAGGTTATACAAGAAGTGGTGGATCCCCACCCCTCCTGTCACCAGGTGGAAAGAGGGGACCTAAGGGAAAGGGGAGAATGGAGAGCTCCTGGCCCTCCTAACCCCCCCAGTTGGCCTTGAGAAATAGGTATGATGCTTTGGAAACTGAGGGTCAGGAAAATGAAGATAGAGATGAAGATACACCTAGTGAGTTTCTGAGTGCCTGTCACGCATACTCTTGCCTTAGGACTTCTGCAATTAAGCAGAAAAGGAGGGTAATGGTAAGGTGGCTCTCTTCTGAGGGGAACAGAGGGGCACATTTGTTGACCAGACACATCTCACAGGGAAGTCTGCTGCATCCCTGGGGCTCTGGTTAAGGATTCAAAAAGAAAGCTCTCTGGTCTGTGCAGCCCCCTGATTATTATGCTTTGGTAGTTATGCCTGATTGGCAACGATGAGGTTGCAGAGAGAAGTCCAAAAGTAATTCAAAAGAACTTCAAGACAGTAGGGTGACTGGCTGAAGGCTTGGGTATGCAGGTGTTTTCATCAGCCCTCAAGTGGTAGGGAAAAATACTGAAAGAGGATGTAAAAGACACCTGATTAACATGTGGCTCAGAGGCTGGTACCACCATCTAAATTTTGGGTTCTCTGATTATGGGGAAGGCTATATGGCACCAGATCTTCTGGCAACAGATGGAGTAATCTGTCTCAAAGGGGGAAAAGGATCTTCACACAGGAGTTTGTGGGGCTTGTTGAAAAGGCTTTAAACTAGGCTTGAAGAGGGAAGGGGGTAAAATCAGGCTCACCAGAGATGAACATGAGGACTGCCTTCTGTCTGCCATCCCACTTGAGGTGGAAAATGGTGATAAATGTTACAACAAAAGCACAGGTCACTAATGCGTTAGTAGCCATGGAAATGGCTGGGAATGGTCAGATACCAAAAGTGAAAACTAATTGCTTGACTCCCTCTCTGAAATACTTATATACTAATGCATGGAGTATGCAGAATAAGCAGGAGGAGTTAGAGATCTGTGTTAGGTTGCATGGCTATGATATAACCACTATGATATAATCACTGAAATGTGGTGGGATAGTTTTATGTGCGAGATCAACTGCAATGCATTGAGTTCTATCCAGGGGGGGAGGTTGAAAGCTTGTGGGTAAGAATTAAGGGACATGCAAATGCACTGCTGTGCGTGTCTACTATAAGACCCCCCAGGGCCGAGAAGAAGATGTTGTTAAGGCCTTCTACAGTCAACTGGAAGTAGCCTCTAGATCACACTCCGTAGTGCTTATGGGTGACTTTAGTCAGCCTGGTATTTTTTTGAAAGTTGACACAACTAAGCATATTCAGTCCACTGCTGGACCTTATATTAACGAATAAAGAAGGTCTGGTTAGGTTGGGAACAGCCTTGGTGACAGTGATCACGTCGTGGTGGAGTTTAGTATTTTACAGGGAAGAAGAAGGGCAATAAGTAGGATGGCAACCCTGCATTTCTGTGTGGCTAATTTTGTACTCTAAAGATTTCCTTGCAGGAATCCCATGGGCTAAGATTCTGAAAGGAAAGGGAGACCAAGAAAGTTGGCCAGCTTTTGAATACCACTTTCTTCAAGCCCAAAATGGGTGCATTGCTTTGAGTGAAAAATCAGGTAGAGGTGGTAAGATACCTGCATGGACAAGAAAGTCTTGAGGAAGAAAGAAATGTACAGTCCCTGGAAGAAGGGACTTGTCTCTTGAGACGATTATAGGGATCTTGTCAGAGTATGCAGGAAGGCAACACGAGAGGCCAAAGCCCTCTTAGAACTAAAACTGGGAAAGGAAGTAAAAAGGAACAAGGAGACCTTCTTCAAATATATCAGTAGTAAAAGGAAGAACAAGGAAAATGTGTGTCCACTGCTGAATGAGATGGGAGCCCTGATAACTGGGGATGCAGAGAAGGCAGTGTTGCTGAATACCTTCTTTGCTTCAGTCTTTACTCCTAAGAACAAGACTTGTGAACTCCAGCCCCCAGACACAGGAGAGAAAGCCTGGAGGAGAGAAAGCCTAGTCTCTACTAGTCAATGAAGACTGGGTTAGAGATCAGTTACACAAATTGAATATACACATGTCCATGGGCCCTGATGAGATGTACCCAAGAGTGTTGAGAAGCTGGCTGATGTCATCACCCTACCACTCTCTGTCACTTTCAAGAGATTATGACAAACAGGAGAGCTGCCTAAGGGCTGGAGTTCCAGTGTTCCTCCAGTCTACAAAAAGGGCAAGCAGGAAGATCCAGGCAATTACAGACCAGTCAGCCTCACTTCCATCCCTGGAAAAATGATGTGTGAAAAGTGATGGAGTAGCTCATTCTGGAGGTCATCTCTAAGCACATGGAAGAGAAGGTTATCAGGAGTAGCATGGATTTACCAAGGGGAAATCAAACTTGACAAATTTGATAGCCTTCTATGATGTTGTAACTGAATGGAAGATGCAGGAAGACCAGTGGATGTAGTCTACCTTGACCTTAGCAAGGCTTTTGACACAGTCTCCCATAACATCCTTTTGAGCAAGCTCAGGTAATATGGGATAGAAGAATGGATTAAGGGCTGGATGCACAATAGAGCCCAAAGAGTGATCAATGGTGCAGAGTCCAGCTGGAGACCTGTGACCAGTGGAGTCCTCCGGGGACCGGTGCTGAGTCCAATCCTGTTCAACATCTTTATCGATGACCTTGATGATGAGACAGAGTGTCTTCTCAGCATGTTTGATGATGACACAGAACTGGGAGGACTGTCTGATTCACCTGAAGGCCGTACAAGCATTCAGCAAGATTTGGACAGACTGGAGTGCTGGGCCAAGATGAACCTAATGAAGTTCAACAAGAACAAATGCAGACTCCTGCATTTGGGAAGGAATAACAAAATGAACCACAGGTTAGGAGGTGATCTGCTAGAGAGCAGCCCCAAGGAGAAGGCCCTTGAAGTCCTGGTGGACAGTAAGTTATGCATGGGATAGCAATGTGCCCTTGTGGCCAAGAAACCCAATGACCAATGGTATCCTGGGGTCCACTAAGAAGAGAGTGTCCAGCAGATAAAGGGAGCTTCTCCTCCCCTTCTATTCTGCCCTAGTGAGACCTCACCAAAGTATTGCATTCAGTTCTGGGAATCCCCGTTCAATAGCGACAGGGATTTACTTGTGAGAGTTCAACAGGAGTCTATGAGGACGATTATGGGACTGGAAGACCTGCCTTATGAAGAAAGGTTGAGATATTTGAGGCTTTTTAGTCTGGAGAGGAAGAGACTGAGAGGAGATCTAATGAATGTGTATAAATATATGGGGGTGGGTGTCAGGAAGGAAGGGACAACCTCTTCTCACTTGTGCCCTGTGGTAGGATGAGGAGCAACATATTCAAGAGCACAGGACGTTCCACCTCACCGTGAGAAAGCATTTAATTACTGCAAGGGTCACAGTCCCCTGGAACAGGTTCCCCAGTGAGGTTGTGGAGTCTCCTATGGAGACTTTCAAGACCCAGCTGGTTGCATTTCTGAGTGACCTGCCCTGATTTTTGTCTAGCCCTGGAAGGGGGGTTGGACTTGAAGGTCTTCAGAGATCACTTCCAACCCCTACATTCTGTGATTCTATGAAATTATTTTGATATATATTTTCCATTTGACTGTGTCTTTCTTGTACCTGAAAAAATATGCCTAAAATAATAAACCTTTTCAAAGTGTTAAGGTGTGTTTTGTACATATTATTACTGTGCCTTATGTGCCATATCTTGCAAATATTAATTTGCACATGAAATAAAATTTGTAATGGTTTTGGGTTTTATTTTTTCTTCAGCTAAGTGGGAATCATAATCCAAAATCAATATGTATTTTACAATACATAGAAAAAACTTCTTTGTGAACTGTGGAATATTTATGTTTGCTTGTTTTTATGTACAATACGTATAACATTTTTGATTATAACTGTGATATAAGTGCCATTTTTTAAAGGAGTTGCTATTAATTATGTTAGCATTTTGTTTATATAACTTGTGTATTCTAGGACAGGAATTGCTATCCACCCACTACATTTAACCTTTTTAGCAAGTAAATTTAAAATTTATTTTTAAACACATTTAAAGGACAGCTCTAAATAAGGTAGCAGAACACCTTTGCCACTCGGTAGTTTTACTTATTCACACTTTGTAATTTTTACTCTTCTTTTCAGCCTTCTGCATCTGCATTATAGCTTTTCTCAGAGAGATTTAGAGTCTGATATATGTTCAGTACTGCAATATGTGTTCTCTCTCCTGCAACAATTCCAACTCTGTCTTTTCAATATTTTTTTTCCTCTAGTGACTTGCCTGAACATTTCATATCCACACCTGTATTTAAGACTCTGCTTCAACTTTGAAATCTGTTCTTGTATTTTTACATATTGCATTCGGTTGTCTGTGAGCAATGGACATTTATGAAATGGGGACTTCTTCAGTTTTCAGAATAACCTAATGGTATTTTTGAAACGTAGTCTTCTCACAAATTCATCTTCTTTTATTTTTTTTTTTTTCCTGAGGTAGTTTCAATCCTTTGATGTCAAATTTTATTTTCCATTAAATATAGTGGTTCTGCTGAAAGGCTGACCACTGCTAAAATCTGTACCTTCTTTCATTGTGCTCCTGCTCTCACATTCAAATTAGGTTTTGTATTGTCATCTTTTTACTTTTCTGATTTTTTCAGGTTATTTCTGTGGTCTCAATGCTTGCAAAAAAGTTTCCCCCTCTAAAATCACCATCTAATCTTTTGCAGCCTGGCATCACCATATTCTTTTTCTAAACCTAATCTGAGAAGAAAATCTAATGCTCCTTTTTTTTTCTTAGCTGTGCACTTCTTACAGATTTTTAATTACTTCTAGTACCTGCTGCAGTCTGATCTCAGGTTAAAGATTTGTCAAACAATAGCCTATTTGTCTAAATAGACAATAGTCTATTTGTCTCAGCAGTCTCAAATATATATTAAAGGAATCCACTTCTTGGATTAGGATGCTTGTTAAATTTCAGTAACATAATATGTTGCCTTAGTCTTTCTCATTCAGCTGTTGATTCTTTATTTAATCTCACAATCTGCAATATTAAAGTGAGGAAACCTATCTTATTCCATTGTTCTTTTCAGGGTTTCCCCTTCACAAAGTTAATATTATCTAGCTTGAACCGTCTCGGGTTGTTTTTTTGGTTTGGTTTGGTTTGGTTTGGCTTGGTTTTTTGTTTTGTTTTGTTTTGTTATTTGTTTTTTCAGACCTTCCGTTCTGCTATAACTACAGTGACTGAAAGGAACTGTCTCAGAGATTACACTCTAAGATAACAATTCTACATGATGGGTCTGGGTCAAGTATCAAGTGTCCCAAAACTACCAAAGATTTCTCCAGCATCCAGATATGATTTAATAATGTGTTAATTTTTATAGTTTTACCACAACCCCTTTAAATTATCTACATTGTGTTCTAACCAAATCTAATAATTGTCTGATGCAGTTACAGTTAATTGGTAGAAGCTAATAACACAGACTCAATCTTCTAATATCATATCTGCAGCAGGTGTTACAGCTGCCTCCCTTTAATCCTACACTCTTTAAGCCTACCAGGAAAAGCCGCCTAGTACCAGAAAGACTTTGTTTCAATGACCACCTTTTCTGAAGATTTTCAGACTTTTGTGTTCTAATGATGAGGAGTAAGATGACAAGATCAGTCTCGTTATCTTTGCCTTAGCATCATGATAAGAGAGAAATATGGAGTTTAGTTAGGAAGACTGCAAACATATTCACCCGTCTCTGAATTTACTGGACAATATCAAGACATTCTGATTTCACCAAGCTGAGTCTGTTTTCCTGTTCCGGTAATTGCTGAATGATCTCCCTGCCCTCATCTCGACTCCTGAGTTTTTTGTTGTATTTTCTCTCTCCTGACCAGTTCAAGAGGGGACTGTTAGAGTGGCTTTGGTGGGCACCTGGCATCCAGCCAGGGTCAAGATTCCCCACACATTTAAAATTATATTTATCTGAGGAAGCAGAAACGTTTCTGCAGGCAACAATTTTAAGAATTTTATGGAAGAACCAGAAGAATTAATAGATTTTTCCCACCTTCAAATTAAGTAGAAAAATAGTAACCCTCATTCAGGCTTATACCAGAGAGCACTGTGATTTTGTAAACTTCACTTTGTGAAGCCTGAATTCTTGGTTAAATCTTGGTTAAATTATTTCCTTCCTGGAAGGAAAAAAAATCAATTCAAGAAATAGTTTTGCAATGTTGCATACTTAATTAGGAGTTGAAGTAATAGCAACATTAGCCGTTTCTCCTTTATTTTGAGAAGAAATGTGTGCACTCAAACTCTGCAGTCCTGTCATCATCAGCCTAACTACCTAGTGCTTCACTCTTCAGGGAAGTGGGAATTTTCTACTGGATTGTTGTCTGTGTGTTTTCTTGCATTTCCTCTGGCTTTTCTGTTTTGCATCGCAGCCAAGCTGCCTATGAAGCCTAGGGAACTGACAGTAGAAGAAAGAGTCCTACAGCCTGGACTTAATTTCATTCTAAGTGCAGTAAAGAATAAGGCTGCACTGTTGTTTTGCCTTTGTTCTGCCTTCTTCCCTCTTACTTCTTGCGTCAGCCTTATTTGAGTTTTCAAGGATCTTTTTTTTCTTGAGGAAAAAGACTCTCAATGTGGCAAAAATAGACAAAATTCTTGCAAATTAATCTCCAAAAAGGAAACAATTTCTGCCTATTAAACTCTTCAACTCTTGCTATATCAGAGGCTCTGAAGCTTGCAGTATTACATTCAGTGTAAACTCTAACTTTTTGTTCAAGGAAAGTCACAGATGACTGAAAATAATAAAACAATTTAAAAAGTCCAAAGTAAAGGCCTTTTGCCTTAATTTTCAAATCCTCACTTCTGATGAAAGGAAATTTGATTTGCAAAAAGATTTCTTCAAACTTATTACAGTGCATACATGTTTGCGGTCAGTTGACTTTTCATGGAAAAAATGCATTTCCATTTTTTCCTCCAACTTTCTAAATTCAGTTTGAATTTTAGAAAAATAATGTAATCCAGACTTAAAAATGTCTAATATGAAGTAGTTTCAAATAAAAGTAAAAAACCTACCAGGTTAAAACTAAGGAACTACAATTTCCTAGTATACCTCTCCATTTTAGACATTTCTATGCATTTTCATTAACACACTGTTCTTCAAGTTCAGTCTGATCTGTGGGAAATTTCCATCAGTACATACTGTGTGTAATAGATGAGACAGTGAGCAGTGATGTCACTTCAAAAAATGATTGATTAAGAGGCAGGGGGTGGGAAGATATTAAATGGGTCAGTAGACAAGTTCTTCTCTCCTTAATTAGCAGTATTTACTGAAAACAAAGGGAGTTTTGTGACAGAGGGGATGAGGTTTGGTGGTCTGGCCAAAGCTGTACTCTGAGTGCATCCTTTAAATCTCTTCATTAGCTGGAGGAAGTTCAGAGGTTTTTGTCTACTGTTTCCTTTTATCAGCAAATATACAACCATGACCCTTGATTTAAACAGATAGTAGATCTTGATTTAAAGAGTTGGAAGTCTGCTGAAGACAAAATTTTGAAGTATAATTAAGCAATATCAGTGAAAAAAACTCCCCAGGGATAAGTTGTAGGTTAGAAGCAGCTGATGACTTAAGATACTGAACTTTTAAGGAGTGTTTGTGCTGTTTGGAATAGCTGTGTGCCTGCAAGGGAAGGGAGAGATATTCCAGAAACAATATGGTTTGCTACAGTTTCTCCTTTTGTGTCTCTGTGGCCCTTGTAGGGGTCTTCCCTCTGCCTCCCCTAGTCCTGCTTTGGGCTCATGCTCAGTCCTTTATCTTTGACGTAACAAGACTGAAGAGGTCTCAGGAGTTTCTAAGATCAGGTTTGAAATTAAAAAGTGAATACAAAGAGTATCTCTCTAGGGATAAAATCTAAGAATTCTTCTTGTCCACAGAGACACCTTACCAGCTCAAAAAAGATAATTTGTGAAATATCATATTTTTATGTAGAAATCAGAGGACTCCAAACTGCAACAAGGAACCCAGGCCTTTATGCAAAGTTTTCTAAATTTCTGTGCTGTTTCGTGACTCAATTTTAATATAGGTCACAATCAACAGAGTTGTTAGCCATGACATTTGGCATAAAGACATAGACTGAATACAGAACAACTCAAAATGCATAATATTTAATTTGAAAAGAGATCCCCCCATGATAACTTTAAATCATGTTTGCTTAAGATTTTGATATTGGCTATGTAACTGCCAAGAACTTGCTGCCAAAATGGTTGTTTCAGACCGAAGGGAACATTTCTGGTTAAAAAGAAATTTTATTTCGTACTATTGAACTGTTAGAGCCAGACTGAATATTGATTAGTTGTCTAAAAGGTTTTTTAGGACTCCTATTTTTTCATCACAGAGATGACAGAGAGAGATGGAGAGGATCAGCCTGCTAGATGGAGTGTCCAGAGATGTTGACAGGTTCAAAATCAATATGCTATTTCTCATTCTTAAATATGGCCCAGAAAAGGCAATGTATTATCAATAAACTTTCGGATGTAGAAGAAAGTAGATAAAGATTAACTTCTACTGGTGTTACAGTAGAAGTATCCATACTGTGGATACAGGGAGTATCCACATAGCACCAGCACACAGCCATGCAGAGAGACAGCTCTGTGACCTCTGGATAATACTGGATAATGTAAAGGCACCAGCGCGGTGTGATAACCCCTCAGCTCATTGGCGGCGTGGTGGAGCTGAGTGCGTTGCAGCAGTTTGCTGTCACCCTATTGTCTGTCTGCTGCCCAGGATACTCAAAGCCAGCTCATTTAGACACCCTTTAAAACCTCCATGCCTGTTCGAGACAGTTGTGTATTAATAGTTCTATTTACATATGCTTGGGCGAAGCTCCCTCTAAACATCTGTGAAGCTACAACATTGACCTTCTTCAAATCCCTTATTAGAGCTCTCCTTTGCCTACAAAAACCAAAAAATTTGTCAACAGTTAATCTCTGGTTGTGCTGAGATAACTGCTTCTCACATTGTCTTGGGCATCCCTCACACTTCCCCTCTGCATCTCTCTTTTGGTTTGTGTTAGGGATCATGGTCTCTGGGGCTAATGAATACCTTTTCGTTTGATGTCAACTGCTTGGTTCACTAAATTAAACCCTTGAAGGAAAAAGTTTGCTGAAAAAAATGAGATATTTAAGCGAGTGCCAGAAGGAGAAGTGCCAGAAAAATCAGAGAAGATGCCTTAGAGAACTAATTCTGAATAGTCAACTGAGAAAAAATAACTAAGAGGCAAAACAACTAGTGTAAATAAGGTCCTTTCAGAGAAAGAATATACAAAGGACTAGCATATATACTAGTATATATATATATGATATATATATAATATAACTAGTATATTTCTAGTAGAAAAAAAAACAGAAAGAAGAAATAATGGCTAGCAATTAGAAATAAAATTTGTGTTAGTTTTTAATAGGCAGGGTGGTTAACCACTTGAACAAAGTGGTGAAAAGTTGAAAAGTTTCTGTCTCTTGGCATTGAGAGAATAGTGCTGCTCAGAATTGTCTGCATTGCCCAACACAGGTCATGCACTGCTGGAATCCACTTATCTACAGCAGTTAGTGATACGTAATGGGTCAGTCCAGAAGATCGCCTCTGGTCTCTTCTAGCTTTAATGAGTTTGCAAGATGTGGGCAACAACATGGTGAGGACTTCAAAGATGCTAGGTTCACTTAAATGGCTTTCCAGTGTATGAGTTGCAAAGCAAATTGCCTAACTGCAGTTTTCCTTACCTGTTTAAAGTAGCTGAGTTTGCTTGTTTTCTGAGTTCAGGTGAAGTATTTGCTACATAATATAACCAACATATCTGTGATGAGGAGAGAGTAAAATAAAAATAGTTTATTAGTTTACAAGGAAAAAACCAAATACCAGTGTTGTTCTAAATTATTTACAGGTTCTACTAGTTCTACTAGAAGAAGCTTTGCCAAGTGCAAATGAGCCAACTGTTAGGACTTTTATCTGTCAAAAACAATATCTAGAAGTGTAGTCAAATTTTAATTTTAAACAGTTTAAATAGTTTCTCCTACAGATAAGGAGAACAGTTTACACCAGCCTCCCTGTGCAGATTATTTTATTTTAATATTTAAACAAACCTGGAGTAAAATTCCTTCACAAGGCTTCTCTTTTTCCGTTTCTTCTGTTGCTTATAGGTAGTACCAGTCTACTGCTTTAAATAGTCAATGCCACAGATATTTTTAAAGCCCAATTTATGTGCAGAGGACATCCTGCCATGTCTTCATGCATATTGTGTGAGAGCTTTGATCGCATCACTGAACTATTTAATAAAGCAGTGACCTTACCAGTGGTATACATTCACATTATAAGTTCAGAATTAAAAGATCTACAAAGGCAATGAGAAAATGGTTGTTTCAGCTTACACACTGAATTCTCTAGGGGCATCAACATGCAGCAGTGATAGTACAGGTGGGAAATTCCCACATTTCCTCTTTGGAGCTTGTAATATGTTTTGTCAGATACAGTCCAATTGTAGCAAAATAAAACAGTATATATTTAAGCCACACACTCAGTGAAAAACACCAACGTAATACTGTATTTCAGTGATTCTAATACCTTTTCTCACCATCTTTTACTGTGAGGAAAGAAGGAAAATATGTCCAGGACACAATTTGTTTGTTTGTTTGTTTGGGGGTTTTTTGGGTTTGTTTTTTTTTTTGTGTTTGATGCTTTACCAATGGAGCACAGACATGTAGAAGAATCTAAGAACATAACTGAGATTGAGACAAACAGGAATAAAAGACTTTTACAAAATAAAGTTGCTCCTGACATAAATTACTAGACTAAAAATGTCAAGTCCTTTCTCTCTGAGTTATATAAGGCTTGAATTTCACTTAACTAGGCAGTGCTCCTCACTTCTGCTTTCAGTCAAACTAATCTATAGTAGTTGCAACTGTTATTTTGCTTATGCACTAAAAAAATACAGCTTGAATCAGATTCTAGATAAACTGTGGATAAGTGACAAAAATACTTAGCAAATTTAGGCAAATTAATTGCAGAAAAGTAATGGGTTATAGATTATAAAATAAAATGAGACTGAGTATGTAAAGTTTTTATATTATTTTTCTTAATTTATTACTTCTTGCTGTTCAAGTAGAAGGCACAATAATTTCCCTATAAACATGGTGATCAATATTTAGATAAAAAACAAATACAGTTTGATCAAAATTTATAAGGCTATAAAATAGGTTTGAATAAAAAGTTGAGAAATTGAAATAGTAAACAAGAACTGTCACAGTAATTACCCACAGGCTGAAGACTGCTTCCTTCCATATTCCCCAAACTAATAAAATACACTTTTGTTCAGAATACAGAGTAGGGTTTGTATTGATTAATCGTCTAGGGTTTTCATTTGTCATTACAATTAAGGCTTTTGGATAAGCCAGCTCTTTGTTAAATAACACAAAATGGTGATAGGCCCCAAAAGATTGATTTAATGGAAATGATTTACCTAAGCCTTTGTCTGATTGACCTGCCCCACAATCTCACTGTGGGTCTCTACTTTTCTTCCTGCTCAGGTTTGTACTTGCAGATGAGCTGAGAACTACCAAATACCTCAGTCCCTTTGAACAGTGTTTAAAGTGCTTTCATCAGAGAGAAGGAACTCTAGGAACAATGAAGTGAATAGAGCAGAGTTTTCTTTTCTAGTTTTTACTGCTATGGGCTTTACCACTTGAAAACAATTTTTGTATCTTCTTGAAGGAGTTCTGCCTTTGTATTAAAAATAATACAAATATTTAAAATATTATATTTCCGAAGCTTGTCTGGTGCTGGCTGCCAATTTATGGTCTTTATGTTCTTATTCAACAACTACCTGCTTGATTCAATTATCTCTTTGTATGTTGTCAGATGTGTTCTTTTTCTTCCTCTACAACATTCCTCTCAGTAACTTTTGAGTGATACTACGATAGAAAAAGGGATTCTCCTATACAAAAATTGGGCACAGCTGACTTCAAAGAGCCTGATTTGATATTTTAAAAAGCATTTAGAAAATGATTGCTAACCTTTGGAAGGTTAAACATTTGTTGTTTGAAAAGTCAGGTTGTACTGGCCTGAGAAGCTGACCAAATCTTAAGAAGAGAATTGCAATATGAGGCAAATCACAAGACTAATAAAGGAGAAAGCATCGACATAAAAACAGGCTATGTGTTGTTGATAAAGCAATTGCTGGATTATCAAATTGTCTCCAGCTTTTACTTTAAAATAAAATCTTTTAAGATGGGATGAAATTCTAATCATCCTCAAGTTCTGAGCAGTTCCTACTCAAATCACCTCTCCCCATATCTGGCAGAATTTGTCACTTTCTTTTCAAGTAAAGCTGGGAACACTACTTCACCCAAGGCAGAGATTCCTGTTTAGAAAATAGGATTTTTTTATCTTCCTTTCAACCAGTAATAGTTAGAGGTAACTCTCCTTGATGTCCCAGAGTACAGCATGAAGTCCATTACCTGTGTTAATTTTGCTCGTTTTAAGCCTACCACCATTTCAGCAACCATGATTAAACCATCCAGACTTAGGAGGCTATTTTTATTACATTTGTATTATACAGAAATAAAAAAAATTCAATTTAATCCAGGACAATTTTATTCTCTTTTGAATACCATATAAGTATATATAAAAAAATATGTGAGTGTGTAAAATGAGAGCAAATCAAAATACATAAGGACATCCATGTCCTTACTTTAGTGCTTGACTGGCACAGATTGCACCACTCATAATATGTGCACATAAAGCATTAAGTAACAAAAAGAACAACAAGAATAGCAACTACATGAATTGAAGAAAATATACCTACAAAATTATAGCACCATAGAGTTAAAAAGGAGTCGTAACACCACAACAAATGCAAAACTAATAGTGTCCAATTTAAAATGGGCATGGAAATGAAAAATAAATTAGCAAGTCACATATATAAATTAAAGAAAAAATGATGAGAAAAAAAATTAATCTAAGAGATTATGCTATAGCATTCTCATCACATAAATGACTGAAGAAATGTGAAGCGCTTAAAGTGAAATGTACCAAACATTAAAAATGCTTGAACATTGCCAGTGTGCTCCATAACCAATATCACAAACAATATAGGAAAAATTGTTTGTTAAACTCCTCTTTCAGGGACATAAAAAGCACCTAAGAAAACCCTCCTCTTATCAAGAAACAGTTTTAGTAATTTTCTTCTTCTGTAGCTGAGACTATCCCCGGCACTTACACTACAGATTTTTCCATTTACAAGCTGCAGCAAAGGGACAGCTAAACCAACAAACTGATTTTCACAGCTATTGTTTCTTTTTATTTTATTACTTGATGGTTTTCACACTTGTAATTTCAAGAACTACAAGATGAAAGAAATTACCATCATACAATTGAATGTTTGAGCTGGACATTGGTAAGTGGTAGTATTATGTTCACACATTTTTTGACATCTCTCAGTGTTACTGCAGTCACAGAGACAAATGCTGGCTCTTTCTGCAGTAATAAGCCAATAATGGCTCTTTGACTTAATAATCAAAATGCCACGGAATAGGAAAATTGCTAATATTTTCCATAAAAATGAATGAAAATCAAAAACCCTGTTGCCATCTATGACCGGCTTTTCTGAATGAATAGCTCTATTAAATGTTAGCTCTACTAAATGTATTTTTAATGTGTTTTCAGAACCACAGCACAGTATAGTTTTGCTTAGAGTGCAGATACAATGTTGTAGCATTTCTGAGTTGGTTTTTTTTTTGTTTGTTTTTTTTTTTTTGAGGGAGGACCTAGCAAAACAAAACATTGGACAAAACTATTTGCAGGGAAGAAGAGGAAAAAACTGAATACATTTTGGTTGCGGTTTTTTTTTGGCAAATTCAGAAAAAAAGTTCAGAAAATATCCAAGCTGCACCATTCATGAACTGGAAAAAGATCATTGAGCGTACATTTGTCTTTGTGACAATCCCTCCAGAGAAGCAATTGGATGTGCTCCCAAAAGAGCATTTCTATTTTTATCCAAACATCAAGGCCTTGAAAGAAGAATAGAAAAAGGATGAAAATTCTGTTCCAGATTAACTCCAGATATTGGTACCAGTGCTAGCAAAAAAAACTTTTCTTCTGAGGTCCATCTGGATACAGAACTTTTTAACCCTAAAAATCTCCTTGAACATTTTATCTGGACTTTACTTCCAACTTCATGGCTGTCACTGAGAATTCCTGACTATATAACAATGCCAAGATATCAAACTTAGCTATATTTGGATGACTCTTTAAGATCTTTGGTGAAACTTCAGATTTATCTTTAGATAAGAGAACTGAAACCTTTAAATTTCTCTTAGCCATATTTCTGTAGGTCTTTTTCTCCCTTTCTTTGTCTCCATCATAGCTTCCAAAGTTCTCTTTCCTAACCTATGGTTCCCCTTCATTCTACTTCTTCTGTCTTTCGTGTTTTCCTTTTCATTATTTCTACATCTCTACATTTTTGCACACAAGGAAGTATAAAACCCACCCTCTCATTTTTCTCAGTCAGTTGCTTAGCTTTCAGGTGTTGGCTACCTCTGAGCAGTGTTACCAGCCTGAAAACTAGGGTGAAGCAGGCTGTCTCAGCTGCTGTTGATGCAGCCAATGTGAAGAGCCAGAACAGGTGCAGAAGGGAGAATGGCATAGCCAGGATATTACTGTCCCCTGCTATGATGGTCAAAGGGTAGTGCTTGGAAAGAGGAACTTTTTTTTTTTCTCAATTCTGTCACACAAATGACATTGATTTTTTTTTTTTTCTAGTTAAGATAAAATTTTAAATTATTACCTCACAGAGACCCTTGTGAACCAAGAGAGACTTGATTAGAGGCAGCAAAGCTCCGAAGTGTGAATGCAGTGTGGGCTGGAAGGTAAGCAGGCACAATTGAAACACCATAAGGTGCATTCATCTCTGTCAGGAAGAGAACCAGGCCAGGAGATCAGAAGTCCACTCTCCAGGTGAATCAGCACAAGTGTGGCAAGAATAGACTTAGGTAATTCTGGTCTAAAACTCCTCAACACTTTACTTTTATTCATGTAAGCTAAATCAATGTATAAAGGCCTGAAGAGCATCTGCTTCACTGTCTCAACCAACAGAAGTATGTAATGAACAGATGGCTTTTTAATTTCACATACACCTGGATGAAAAAGAGAATAGGATGATGAAAAGGAAGAGAATCCTTTAATCTTATTTCCTCATTTCTGAGTGACACTGGGAAAAGAAAGGTACTCTGTAAAATCTCTGTAATCCAACTGCAGAAGGTATCATGAAAACTGTAAATTTTAGTGACAGATAAGAGGGCGTTTAAAGGAAGGAAGCTTAGCTACCAGGGTGATAAATACCTTTTAAAATACACTTCAAAAATACAAGAAAAGTAGACAAAGGGATTGTGAAAGTAAAGCTGTGGGTGTGGAAATATTTCCTTTAAAATTAATGTAATGAAAACATTCGCTATAGCTTGCTTGTTACACTTAGTTCCAGTTCCCATTCTATTTGCAAAACTCAAACTCAGCAAAAAGCTGAAGGAAAGAGAAGCATTTATAAATTAGTGTATGTCTCCAAATGATTAATGTAGCAGTCATGTTCTTTCTCATCAATTCAAGACCACTTGCACATCTATCGAAATCAGGCATGAGGTGTGCTGAAGCATATTAAAATCACTTCTACTACTTTTGTACTGAATAATCGTTCCTGCTCTTACTTTTGTACCACTTAAGTGAGAAAGAAAGCAATTTAGCTACTATCACATACAGCCTGAGGCAAATGTGTCATACAAGCTTTACTCAGAAAGATACTTTAAGATATTTATTTATTTCATGTTAATACAGCTTGAAGACAGCAGTTGGGAAAATGCATCTTTTTCTAAATTTTTTGCCTGATTACCCTTGACTATTCTCAGTCTATCCGAGCTGGATAGTGCATTATCTATCCAAGAATCAAGGAATTGGAAAATTCCTGCTAGCTCATATAGATTATCTCTCTTTAAAACCAGGATTTTTTTACAGCATAGATTATAAACTGTTTTTGCCATGTTGCACAAAGGTAGAGTCAATTTTCTTGCCTCTTTCAGTTCAACCTTCCAGCCAGGATCCCAACTCCTCTGCAATATTTCTCACTAGAGGAACACCTTTGACAAGCAGCATCTCTTCAATTAGGTGATGTTCCCTTCAACATATAAACAGCTAGGAACAGTTTATTTTGCAAACAGTGGGGCTGGTATTACTGTCTGGAGCTCCTCACTTTCACCTGTGCTACCTGAGTCCAGTTCTGCCCAAGATGAAAGACAGTCAGCAAAGGGGGATTTAACAAGCTTAAGAAGCTTTGTTTGACCTACAAAATAGATCACTCTAATGACCTCTCTTGATGCCTTAACTGAAGGTTAGTAACCTCACAGAGTCACACAACAGCCAAGGATGGAGATCATTCAGTATGACGTGCATGATCCTCAAAGCAAGACCACCAAAGCAGGGTGATCAGGACTGTTTCCAACCTGCGTTTGAGTATATCCAAGGATGGAGTCTTCATAGCCTTTCTGGAAAACCTGTTCAGGTTCTTAACCACCCTCAGAGTGAACAAAATTCTGCTGATCTTAAATGAAAATTCTTGTATTTCAGCTTGTCCCAATTATGTCTTATCATTTCACTGGGCACCACTGTTAAGATCCAAACTCCAGCTTCTTTGCTTGCTGGATCTTTGCTTGCTTCTTTGCATCAGGCTTATGTTCTTTGTCACAGGTGCCCAAATCCACCTAGGAGTAAACTCATGTTTCCCTTAATCTTCCTTCTGCTGCTGATAGACCCGTAGAAGCTCTTCAGGTAGCCCTTCATGTCTATTGCTAGAATTAAGTTTGGTTTAACCAAGCATAATTTACCTGCTGGAATAACAGGCTGTGGAGAGTTTGCATAAATATGAAATAACCAGTGTCCTTAAAACTCAGCAAGCTTCCCAAAGAGAAAATAAAACCAGCAATGGTATTTATTTCTTATTCTAGACAGGAGGCTTTGTTGAGCTTTAATTAAAATTGGTTATTTTTGTGCTCGTAGTGTTATCAGAAATAGATATATATTTTGTATTGCCCAGGATGAGGTACCTCAAAGAAGAATTATAAAATTAGATAGACCAGAAGATAAAATGGAAAAAGAGATTAAAGGAGTGAGTGTGTTATCGAGGTTTGTTTTTCAGCATTTCTTGAACAAAGAAAAAAAAAGAAAAGCAAAAGAAAAATGCTTTGTTCAGTGGGGCTGTCTAGCTACAGGGAAGGATTGCTAGTTCCAGAACAACTTCCTATTTTAAGTGTAAAGAATGTTAAATACAACATAGTTTAAGACAAGAATATTTCTTTTCTTTTTTCATTAATTTACTTCTGTTAATCATTCATTTTAAAGCATCAATAAGCTATCTTAATTTGCCATAGTTTTCCTTTTTATAATAACTGCTATTTCTAGGGAGGATATTTTGGGAATGATTTTTTGCCTCAGTACATCGAGAAAAAAAGACTGTTACAAGAAAATAAAAGCATAAATGTTTGTGCAGATAGAAGATGCTGTATAGAACATGTGTTCTATATGTATGTATAAGTTCTCTGTATAGGCTCACTGGATCTCCCAGTTTAAAACTGGAATTTAAATTTCAGTTCTCTTGCAATTTTATGTAACAGTGCTGGTTTTGTTTGTTTTTTTTTTTAATTTTTGTGCATATTTTACATTCTTGAGATGGATAATTTAGGAAAGTTTGACAGTAATCACCAAAGCCAAATCAATAATTTATGGCTTACACCATCAGAAAGGCTTTTCATACTGCAAAACCTTTAATCAAATGGAAAGGCTGACCCTTATCAATTCTTACTTCAGGTTGCTTTGTAGCTGTATCTGAACAGTGACTGACAAAAGGGAGTTTCTGGCTAAACTACCGAGACAGTGTTTTTCTGATTTCTGTCTTTGGATTTCCATAATAGTATGGCTGAATAAGAATGATTTCAAATTGGTTCTTAGAGTAACTATTAAGATTAATTGATTTTTTTTTCATATGAAAGATTCAAGCATAAAATTCACGACAATTAAAATACAAAGTGATGCTGGATAAAGCGAATGGGTCTGAATAGAATTGCTTGAGTACTGCAAAGCAGTTTTTGTGGGGACATCAATCTCTTCAATTTTCATGTTCTATTGTTATTCACCTTTCCTGAACATTTGTGTTTGCTTGAGTACTTGGATGTAATGTCTGACTTTTTTTTTTTTCAATCCTGATGAGGATCACTATACATGGAAAAAGATTTTTTTATTTTTTGGTACTCATTATTCTTCTAGCTGAGAAATGTCAGTCATTGTGGCTGTCAGTAACTGAGACCACATAATACAAGTCAGGGACTACTTAGGCATTCCAGACAAGTAGTAAACAGAACAAACAACTGATAAGTTATCTATCTTTTCCTTGAATACCTCTGTCCTACTCTGTTTTCCGCAGTTGTTCTCCTTTGGGCTTGTTTCTTTGCCTGTCTGTAGAATCTTTACAAATCACAAAATATTAATGTTACTTTGCAAATGGAAGAGATCTTTTTGCAAACAAATATTATTTGCAAGGTAATTTAATTATCTTCTTCTTATATATGGGTTTTTTACTTTTAATACAAGTCATGTATAAATCATAACAATTAATTTAGGCATGGAGATTCATGCAAAAGCTAGTAAATTGTTATGAAAGAATAAACCTATGGATAGGGAGCATGCAAAATTGAAAAAGATATGAGGAATTAAACTCTTTTATTGTTTCTCTTATTCCTTGGGAGCATGAGTTGCAGGTATGCTAATGGTTAGATCAGCAGCACTTAGAGACGCAAACTGATAATGGATCCACATGGCTGCTGTGCTGGCACTCAGCATACTGAATAATTACAGAGACATTGGTAGCACATTGAGCTTCCTAGTAAATGTAATTAGTATGGTCAGGGCCTCATTTACTCAGTGAAGCACATGAAAGCTTTAATCTGGAATAAAGGCTCCTGTTTCTGCAAGGTTCTACTGCAAAAGTTGTACTGAGGGCACAGCCTCTTGAGAGTAGAAGAGCAAAATGAGAGAATAAGAATTATGTTGCAAAATGAGAGTTTAGGCAAAACATTTTCAAACTGCTTGCTCCATGAAAGAGCAGGTCTTAATTCTTATACTTAAGGCTTATGCTTTCTTTTTCATCTAACAGCCACACTGATTTATTTCAGTAGTAATTTGCAGCTACCCTAAGATGTAACAGCATTACATGAATTGTTGCAACATTTGAGCTGTGATAAAATACTGCTTAAAACTATTAAGTAAATTACGGGTGGTTTTTTTTGTGTGTGTGTGTTTTTTGTTTGTTGTCTGTTTGTTTGGTTTTTTAATGAGATGTAGAGGTATGTTTCCTTCTGTTTGTGTTTTGTGTCAGTCTGTTTATGGTCAGGGCCAAATTCAGTCCTGGTGAAGAAATGGACTTATCCAGGGTTCAAATTTTTCAGCCCAGGGGTTTATTGGAAAAGAATTCCATGTCTGGATCTGATTTCTTCCCTGAACTGAGGGGTTTTCCTTTCTCCCCCTCAGCCCATCCCTAGCATCTCTCTGTTGTCTCATCTGTCCACAGTCAGCCTCTCCTGTAGTACTGGATCAGCTTTTCTTTCTCAAGAACCTTCTGCCAACTATGGTTATTTATTAAAGAGGTACGAATTACAATTAGATTAAATAAAACAGAGTTTATTTGACACAAGCAATGTAAATTGGAAAGAAAATCAAAGTAGTTAAATATATGAAAAATAAATTGTAACCAACATCTAGGCAGCCTGGTTAGTTAGACTGAACCTCGTAATTGCTAGAAATTGATTGAATTGAACTGAAAATCTTATATCTGATGATGGTTACATAGCTAATTTCAGTAGTTGTTTCAGTCTGGCAGCTCAAAACTCCTCCCAGCAGAGGTAAATAAGGTGTTGTGTCCCTCTCCCAGGGCTCTAGGAGGTGCAGATGCTGCTCTTATAGTAGAAGAGTGTCAGCACATCTCATAACAAAGCACAGGGAAAACCTCTTGAGGACACTTCAGATTTTCTAAGGCTTATGCTATATGCTCAGCTAGAGTGACATGCTCTGTGCTACCCTCTTGGTATTAAGCATTTTGGAGATGAATGAACTTGGATTCAAGTCCTCTTTTACCAATGCTTTCTCCCAGGGTGATGGTGTCATGGCAAAGCTTGACCTGCATAGCACACCAGGGTATGTGCATGATGCCAAACACTGATGTAAAAACGTTTCATTCAAGACAGGTTGGGAAAATGTAAAGAGGAGGTGATGGCAGCTCATGCTAAGTGGCTTTGTAGGTTATATTTTTAAATGCTGTTTTCCTATTCTGATTAAACAGAACAAAAAGTTATGTTCATCAGCTAAATATTTTGGGAATTAATGAGATGATTTAGATGATAGGCACCAGGCACAATCTCCCAGTAAGAGAAAATCTGAAATATTGTGCACATATAAATGCATTAAAACTTCCTTTATTATCAGCTAATTCAAGGAAAATAGACCACAATTAAAATGTTTTTTTTTAATGCCACTTATCCTCTATATTATTACCCCTTGATTATTTAGATAAGATAATACTGGTGTACTGTAGGCATGCAGTTCGACCTCAAACATTATCTTCAACCTTGAGGCTTAGTGAGTAGAGCAGAGCAGAGAAAGTGGTTTGATACAGTGTAAGTAAGTTAGAAAATCAGCAGAAACTTCTAGCCTATCTGCTTTAAGTTTTGGGCTGGGGTACAAATAGTTGTAGCCTATTTGCTTGGGAGCTGGGGCACCTGAACAGCTCATAATAACCAATCAGAAATCATACATGTACACGTGGATAGATATTGATAGTATAAAAGTATAGATGTCTTACAGAGTAAACGCTGATGATCAAAAGACCCCCAGGCTGTCAGTTATGCTGTGTCATGGCAGTATGCCGTTTGGTTGTAATAAGCTCCACTGCATTTTTTCAATCAAGAAAAAAAAAAAACTCCTAGTGTTTAATTTTAAATGCTAACTCGTCTGTCTCACTCAGAACTAATATCACACAAGTTCAGATATATAGAAATATCAATAACTGAAACGACTATCTATAACTAAACCTACTGTTTGATAGTTGTATGTTCAGAGTAATCAGAATAAATGGCACCTACAGTGAATCCTTTTCACAGCTTTATAATTTTTTTTTACTTTCTTTTAAAAATGTACAACAAATAGATGACTTCTCACAAAAAACTGCATCTAACTTACATGGATACATTAGAACTGTATTGTACATTAGAATTGTATTCTAATACTTATTCTGATAAAGTCCTTTTTTATTATTTCTTTTGTGGTCATAACTTCAGCATCATTTGCTGAAGTTCAAGATCAAGCAGATAATTTCATTTGTAATAAATTGAGCAGAATATCTGTTAGGTAAAAGTAACACATCATGAGGTTGCTTTTCAAATATCTTCATTTTATTCCTACATAACATTGGTGTTAAAAGCTTTCATCAATTAAATCTTTAAGCTGTTTTTACAAGGAAGAGGTAGTCTTCATAAGATAAGAGGCGAATTGCCATGTGTGGTAAGTGCTAATGATGGGAAAGGGCTTATGGAGGGACGTTTAGACTTAGTATTTTAGGCTTAAGTATCCACCTCACTCCCATTTATATGAGTGGCAGATAGCAGACGTGTAACAGAGGCTGTATGCCAAAACACAGCTAACCTCCTAAACCCATGCCTGGTGATACTTTGTTCATCTACATGCCTAACATTTATCTCCCTGTCTCTGGAGGTTCTCTGTATCTGTCTGCCATGCTGTCCTTGCCCTTAGAGGGATGATGCCATGAATCCCACATGTGAGGCAATGAGATGCCCCTGGGATTCATTGTCTGGTGTAGGCTGGGGTTTAGGGGCTTGTGGGGAATGATTCCCAGCTTATCTTTATATTGAAACTTGACCACTGCCAAGCTAAAAATGTAAAATACCTAGCTCACACTATTTTCTAGTTTCTCATTATAGAAATATCTGCTCCAAGCATGACAATGTTTACTTTTGTTTAGTGCCTGTGTGGGTTGTTTAAAATGTGTGATTATTCTATTAAAACAATAATTCCAAGTCATTAATGATTCAGTGTACTAAAAGGCTGGTGGTGATAATTCAAGAAGGTTATTAGTACACTGGAAAAAAAAAGTCAACACATTATTATTCCCAATTTTTTTTTACAAGATAGAGGGTACACTTATAAAAATATATATTTGCAATATTTTTAATCCTCTCAATTTTATTATATATTTTGTTATGAATAGATTTAGCTGAGCACTGGAAAGTTTTTTTTTAATAGCTAGTATATTGCATTCAACTGCCTGTCCTTTGCAAAAACATTCTTTATTTTAGTTCTTTTTTTTCCCAACATGAAAGCTAACTTCCCATCACCTATGGGATCCATTATTATGAAACATTTTATTATAAATAATACAGCAAATTCTGGTCTTACAATTCTACCAATAATATGTAAGTTCACTAAATTCAGTAGCTACATTGGTGTGATTTGTCAAAGAAAAGTGTGAACATAGGATTATTAGTACTCTGTCCAGACATCTTGAGCTAAAGCAACTAATGTAATTTTAATTTTTTATTTAATTAGCCCCATTACCACACAGACTACATAAAAACAAAATGGTAGCCAACAAGTATAAAGGTAACTAATGGCCTCCAATTCATATAGATCTTTAAAGGACACTAAAACCAGACAAACTTTGTGTTACTTACTTCAGCAATAGTGTAGAAATACCCCACCTGCTAAATGTGTGAGCTGGAAAAAAATACACCACAGTGGTGTATTTGGTTGTGTTGTGTATCTGGAGAAAGCATCTCTGACAAATTGTGTGGAAGATTTTCTCTCAGTCTCATGCCATAACAGCAGGATCCACAAAGATTTGGAAGTGAGGCGGTAGAAAGTTTATGCTCGTGTTTCTTGTTCTGATTTTTCCCCACATCATTAAAATGTTACAGATAGGGAAGATGAGAATAAAGTGAGTTTTGAACAGCTCAGAAGTCAGAGGATAATTGGCCAGGTTCAGGCTTAAATGTTAGCATAAGTGATTTTTAATGAACCATAAGTGCTATTTTTAATTTGCATATTTTAATTACACTCAGTGAAGTTCCTCTGCAGATTCTTGATGGGGGGGGGGGAATAGCAGGCCGGGGGCTATTTTTTATTAATTGAAGTGCTTGGTTTATTCCTCATGCTGAGTAGAAACCAGTAGAAACTGAGTATAAACAGCCTGGCCAGAAAAGATGACTGTGATTTCTTCCTCTGACTCTATGCCTAACAAAGATGCTCTTGTCATTCCAGTGGAAGTAGGAAGATGCTCCAGTTTTTTAACTTCAATTAGCTTTAAACTTCAATTACAGAAATTTGGAATTCCCTTTTCTGCTAAAGACCTTGACAAGCAGGTTTCTGTACACATCATAGAATCACCCAATAGCTGTACACGTCATAGATTCCAAATGGCTGAGTCTGGACGGTGCCTGGGAAGATCATCCAGTTCAAACCCCCTGCCCAAAGAAAAGTCACCGACTGCAGGCTGCTCAAGCTCATGTCCAGTTGGGTCAAGGGGCCTTTGCGAGCAGAGATTACACAACCTGCTTCAGTGTTGACAACTTTATTAAATTCCTCTTGGCCCATATTTGCAGCCTGTTGAGGTCCCTTTCAATGAGAGCACAGAGTAGACTTCTTGTTAATCAGTTCAACTCAGTGATTTTGCTGGGTGTTCACTCTATATTCCCTCAGGCCTTGCTAGTTTGGAACGTCACTAAGATTCTATAGTTATGTGTGCATCTGGGGGAACAACAGTGAAAATACTGAGCCACACAGAGAAAGATTTCAGAAAGTATGGAGAATGGAGAATTTTAAACTGTTTGGTAGGGTCATACAGGCATTTGTTTTATTTTTTTGACATTTAGTCCCTAACCAGTTTGGGAGAGAGTGGAATTTAAACTTCTGGTTGGGCAAAGATAGAAAAAGAGAAAAAAATAATAATATGTTTGTTGATACTTTCCCCCCCTTTTCAGTATGATCTTCAACCTTCTGTCTTCCTGATCTTTGTCTCCATCTTAATCCCAATCAGTGAAACTTAAAGATGAACCAACATCACTTTGCTGTCATGGCATCTTCAAAGATCTGATTAGTTCTAGGAAACTGCAAAGCATGAACATCCTGGATGGACAATTTGAAACTGCAGTTACATTATTCTGGTACTGTTTTTAAATAGCTGGCATTGTCTTAGTTACTAGGTGATCTGGATATAGCACTTAAATAATTTCATTTTTCTTTATGTCTTCTGTCTTTATGTTTTCTGTCAAATTCTTTTCTCATTAGCTCTAGCTACTTTATGTTGCATTTTCTCCCTGAGGCAATTCTCCTTTGTCTCTGGAGACCAAAAGAAAAGAGGCAGAATGGATTTGTTCCAGCTTTAAATGAGGGATTCTTTTTTTCCCAGGATGTATTTGCTAGGGATGCCAAATTAAGTTCTTCTCATAATATTTAGAAATTATTAGAATGTTTCCCTTGGGAACAATATAGTCAGTATTTTTTTCTTATATTTAGGATCAAAGCACAGTACAGAAAGTTGAGAACGGGTACTCGAGGTCACTGCATTTAACCTCACATTTTGTTTGATCGCAGAGCAGAAATCAAAATTGTAGTGCCTGAAATAGATAAATCCCACTGAGGTTTCCCTAAAATCCTACTTAACAAAATTTCTGTTAAACCAGGGACATGCCACATATAAAACTATTGTCTTTGTATCTTTTATCAGTATGAGTGATGAGTTGTTTTTTTTATATATTTGCTGTGACACATAATGACTGACACCACGGGGTCTTTGAGCATCAGCATATTATTGATGAGATATCTCTGCTTCTATACTGTCATTATCTGTCCATGCATACAGGCGTATTTTATGGTTGTCTATTATGAGCAGTTCACGCGCCCCTGCTCCAAAGCAGATAGGCTATGATTATTTGTCTATGAGCTGAAAGCCTAAAACCCATAGGTTAAAAGTTTCTGCTGATTTTCTAACTTACTTACACTGTATCAAACCACTTTCTGTGTTCTGCTAACTGTGCCTGAAGCCTCAAGGTTGAAGATGATGCTCGAGGTTGAACTGCATGCCTATATATATGCAAGTGTGTACTGTCTCAAATCACCAGCTGCAAAGGTGAAGTGTCTTGGATCCCATTCCATTCTTGGATGCTTAATCTTTTATTAAAAACCTACGTCAACACATGCCTTAGGACTGAATACAAGATTTTTATCTCAGTTTTAAGAAAATTGTTCCTGTAAAATATTGAGATTATAGGAAATTTGGTCTAAAATGCATACAGATCTTAACAAGAAAAGCTTATAATCTTTGCATGTTTTTAAAGGGAAATGGTTAGAATTTTAATGAAATATTACCATAATATGTACTAGAATATACTTTTTGTTTTAAATCATAAAAATGACACAGGATGGTATAAAATGAAGTGAATTTTCTTTATTTTTCTAGATTTGATTTTATAATTTACCTCTTTACACACTATAAATCATTCTACTTATGATATTCATAGCTTTGAAACAACTGGACAATACATTTGAAAGTCAGTCCGTACCCCCTCTGATAAATTCACTGACCAGTTTACTGATTCAAAAGCAAACTTGGTGCATTTGAACAATTTCAGACTCTCCCTCTCAAATAATTTCTCATAGGAGATCCATGATTCTAAATATAGTTTCTTTCATTTTTTCATAGATACAGATTAATAGCTTTTAGTTTACAGCTAGGCAATATAACTTTTAGAATATAGCCTAGAAGTGATGAGCATATTTGGTTCCAGAAATTAAAGGGGAAGGACATTCTGCATTGCTGGGCTCTACACAGTCCAAATGATGGTGGAAATATGACATGCAGATTTTCAGCCAATGCAGTTGAAGTCAATGAGTGATCCCTGACTCATCTTCAGAGTGATCAAGGAACCATCAAAGGGTGAATCAAAGAGAGTACAAGTAGGATGATAAGTAGGATGTTGTTACAATGGAGGCTGCCTTTGCAGTGAGATGGGTTACCTGTATAGGAATTTATTTTTCTCTCAGAAAGTAAGCCAGATCGGCAGACCCTCTGAGTTTCAGGTGGCAGTGCATTATTTTTCACTTTTGGTGATGTGGGTATATGCACTGTGAAACTGCCTGCTGATCTGCTGAGCTGAAGAGGGGGGCTGAGAGATTATATCACAGCTTGCTTTACATCTGTGATCAATGAAGTTACCAGAGGTTTCTACCTCACCCCCTCTTGTTTCTTATCCTGTATTCACCGCTGAGCAGTATGCCTCACATAAGTTACACGAGGCTGAACCCTGATGATCTCTATTGTGTGTTGCTTTAAAAACATGGTGTGCTGAGTGTTTATCAGTGTAATACATGGTACTGCAGTTATTGCTGTGCCATATGGGGACATGTAGACCTATCTTCTCTGCTTAGCAGATAGTGCCAGGAGAAGATCTGTATGGTCTTGTCATCAGTGGGCACTGTCTATTCTGTTTCTTTACAGCTTTTTGAGCACCACTAGCTTCTGTGCTTATTTTTCAGTTTAGATTGAGTGTAAGTTCACTGGAGATTTTCCAGTTTCTAATTACTCAAGCTAATTGGAAGAATTTTAGGTTTGTCCTAGGTGGTATTTTCTTACAATGGATAATAGCTTAGCTTTTTCCATCAAAGTTTTTAAAAATCTTGCGTAAGACACAAACAAGTCTCTGAGCTGTGACTACTTCCTGTTTATATTTATCAACAAAACAGAGAAAATAACAGATTCTCTATTTCCAGCAGTGTTACTAAAGGAGCATCACAATCCTTTATAGAACATGCAGACCAGAAAAATTTAAAGAAAAAAAGTAGGTAAGGCACCAAAAATAGGCATCTTCATGACAGCATTTCACTCAGAATTAAATGTAAAATGTCTGATTTGAACCATTATTGGTGAGATTGGTGGTGAGATTTGCCACAAAGGAGCAATGCTTAAAAGATTTTTCAATACTATTTTACAGGGGCTGCAGAGGTCTGCGGTAACCTTTTTTACTTCATAAATGAAGAACAAAAAAGTGAAAAAATTACACCTCTGCTTTTATAGGTTTTCAAATCCCTTTCTATCCTGAATGAGCTGCATGTCTACTGTACATTAAGCACTCTTAATGCTTTCGTTGCTTTGCACATCTTTTCCTCCTTATAATTAAACTAATCTGACAATTAATCAGTGTCACCTGGAGCCCTGAATGGCAACTGACATAAATGAAGGACGATGTTCATAGTCCAGGCTTGGCAAGGTATGAAAAGTCTATATCCTGCAGATGGAGAGCCAATTAAAACTGTGGAGTTGAAGTGGCACAGATTGGAATAGAAATGAACTTTGTGAGAAATATGAGCTCCTCATTGCCTTTTGAAAGGTACAGTGCCACCTGCAGCCTGCAAAGCACAGGAAAAAACATTTTTGTTGCTTCATTCACATTTTCATTAGAATTCTGAGTCCAACAGCTTTTCCTAAAATCTAGAGAAATACTCTCCCTGGTCAAAATATTAACAGTAGAGTAAAGCTTAAGAGACTAGATGAGTATAGATTTGTGCTTCAACAGCTTCACTGCTGTGAGATGTTCTGGTTTTGTCAGTAATCATTACAAAAATATAGTAACTTCTTTTCTTGTTAATAAACTATAAATAAATGATATATAGCATGTAAAGGGCAAGCTGCAGGGACCAATTTACCTCTCTTGGTGAAAATTACATCTCCTTTCCCAGGAGGGTGCCATCGCCTAGAAGTAGGGGGCTAAGAATTCATTGTCAGAGAATGGAAAACACCAACTGTTTTTGTTGATTGCCTCAGTGAAGATTTACAGGGTGGCACCAAATATGAGAGTTGGGACATTCACCTCACCCCAGGTCCACTTGCTTTTCAATGCACCATTATTTTTGACTCTCTTTATTTTTTCTTCTATACTCTCTTTAGTATATACACGGCATACTTCAAAACCTTCTGGCATCCACAGATTCATCCCTGCTTTACAAATGCGTCCTCGACCTCAATCTTACTTACCTGTTATGTCTGCCATTTGTCCTCAACCTGTTTCTGTTGTGTAGAGTAAGATTAAAAGATCTAGAAAGAGACATTTTGTATCTACTAAGGCCTTTGTACAAACATCCCTGTTTGTCCAAGGAAAGACTTAATCTGCTATTTTTGCAGAGTTGTCCTAGTCTTCAGCACCCATAGGTTTAGTCTGTATAGTCTGAAATCCTACTGCATTTGTGGCATTTGATTTGCTGTTTATACTAGATAATGCAGAAAGGGTCTGTATAACCCACATCTGCCTGGAAACCACAAGTTTTTCAGTGAGTTTATTCTAGCATCTGAAGTATCCTTGCTAAGAAAAGTGTTGTGTAAAAATTAAATGCAAATAGAAAATCGGAAGACCAAGCATCTAAAATAGTGTAATTTCCTATGTTAGCCTGAAGTAATTTTAAATTAAGAGGGATTAGTAAAATACATATAATTGGGTCAGAGAGTGAAAAATAAGCAGGCTATTCCAGTTCAACACTGAGCAGAGCTTCCCAGTTATGTAAGGTGGATCCTTTTTCTTTCTGGAAATCCTTTTGTAGATAGCACTGAGCATTTGAACAGATTGCAGGATACATTGCAGAAAATGCATAATTAACTTACTCCGTATTCCTGTGGGTAATGGTGGGACTAGAGATCAAGCCGTGTAGGTGTACAGTGTTTCTCTGTAGGTGAAAACTGATGAGTCCTTTTGCTTTCAGAGAATTTTTACCTGTTTACATTTCCTGACAGGTCAGCTACTACAATTTTCTATCAGTGAAAGTTAAACAGAAAGGCAAAGCAAAGGATGTCTTTTAAGTTGCTGTTAAGTTTCAGGGGAAAAAATATAATGGTAGAGAAATTAAAAGCTTAGATAATGGGGTTATGGGAGTCAGATGTGATAAGGCCTAGGATTGTCATATGTGATGAGGCTTAGCATTGCAGAATGTCTGCACTGTGGGACTGTGCAGCATCTCATGGTTTCTAAGGCCAAGGTTTCAACCCAGGAGCCTCCTGACTGCACCATGGCACAAAACTTGAGTGTGCTTTTGCATACAACTGTTTTGGGCAGGAAGAAAATCAGACCCTGGGTGGTTCAGCAAGCAAAGAAGGAATGCAAGTAATTAGAGAAAAGTAAATGGGAGAAGATTTGCACACTTGTTCTGAGTAAGATATTCATTGCAAATGTCTGACATGTCCAAAGACTGCACCAAAGATTCCTTTACCGGGCATTTCAGAGAGATGGACAGAATGCAGATGAATCAATTTCTCCTTGATTCAGTTATTGAAGTATTAAATAAGACAGCAAGTGGTTGATGATATAGAGCACAGTGATTAGAGTACTGAACACTCTCTTTATGGGGGACGATGCTGCAATTTATATGTAAGCATCTGGTACAAACCACAATGCTCTGGCAGCCTTACTGTGGAAAAGTTAGTTAACAGTTTTAAAGTTATAAACTGTGATTTGATGCCTAAGTGGAAGATAGATGCCCAGGCTATTTTTTTTATAGTGTTCCATTACAACTTTCCAAAGTACAGTGTTCCAAAGCCAACTAATTATGGCTTTCACTCATGCCATAAGTACTTCTCTAAAAAAAAAAACATTAAGAAATATGAGCTCTTGCACCTTTTATCAAAGGACAGTTAAAGTCTCTGGCCCAATTATTTTCTTTGGGGGACTGCTAGACAGCTCTTTGTACAGGGACTTAAAAATCTCAACATAAATAGTGCAGAGAGTCACTTCAAAGCATAAGTTTATTTCCATTCTACATAGGTTTTGAAAATTTCTGAGCCTGGAGGTAAGACGCTCACTAAGCTAAACAAATGGTTTCATAGGTCTGAAAAGCATATTATAGCAGTTATTCTCAAACAATTCATATCATATGCATTCTCACCAGAGACTGAAGTTTTTGTGTAACTGTTGCAATACTGTTTGGTTGTTGAAACAGAAATGTGACACTAGTAGTAGCCTTTGAGTTTTTGCTCCTTTGCCAGAGGTGCCACATATTGTAATTTCATCTTCACAACAACATAGTCAAAGGGGGAAAACATATTGAAATTTGACTAAATCTATAAAGTGACTGATAGAAACAATTTTTAAGATTACAACTGAAGTGTATATTTTTCTTGATTCACATATTTATACTAATATAACTTAAACAGTTCTTGTTACTTTTTAATTCTGTAACAAGAGACTGAGTGCTACAGAGAGCTTACAAACCAAACTTTATCATGGAAACGAGACCTCTGCCCAAGCAGAGCCACATGAAAAATGGAATTCACTTTTAAAAGATGGATCTGCAGGATAAAGTTTAAATCAAGACCATCCTAAGAAGTGAATAACTAGTCAGCATAGAAAGAAGGGTTTCAGACGAGGAAACATACAGACTAACAGATACCTAAATATAGGTAATTTTTTTGTCTGATAAATGTATTTATGGATCTCTTAGAAATGAGTTATAGCATGCACGAGAGATTTCTTGCAGCATCTGAGCACTTACCTAGCCTTCTCTCAGGGTGACTTGGCAAGTTTCTCTCTTTCCTTGTCTTTGGTTTAGTGTTATGTCAGATTACATTGTACAATACCAACAAAAAAAATGGTTGAAATATGCTGGTATACGGCAGGAGTTTGGCATATACCAAATGACATATTCCATCTCACATCTTTGACAAGCATTTGAGTAGATGAGTCAAGGGAGGAAAAGGATGATGAGAAAATATTCTGCTCATTCAAGTAAGTTCTACGTTACAGTTTAAAAATTTATTAAGTCATTTAAAGCTAATTTAAATATTGTAGAACATCTGAAAATTTAGTCTTTCTATTATAAAGTAATTTCACAGATCTTTATAAGTAAAGTGCAGGCCAGTTAGTCTGTCTCAAAGACACACCAGTATAAATTTTCATCTTGAAAGCCCACTGTTTTTGAATGTTAGTTTTTTTAGCCAGTTTTGATCTTTGACAATACTTTACAGCTTGATTTCCTTAATAATAGCATGTTTCCTTAATAATAGCATGTTCCGAGAAAAATTGTCAAAAGCTTTTAGAACATCCTACTAAAATACATTGTTTCACCTTCATTCTCTGTGTTGTTGTGACACTCACAAATTATAAAAGAAAAGTGAAGCATAAGACTTTCTTCTTTCCCATGGAAGCCACTATAGTTATATGTTTAATTTTCATTCCTCAAGGCATTTCTTAGTGTATTTTTTAATTGTCATTTCACAATTTTCACTCTGGAACTGGAGCTCGGCTACAGAAATAGAAAATGCTGAACATAACTGTTGTTGCTATATTAAAGCTGTGAAAAACACTTGCTGAATTTCAAGCCTTGTACAGAGCAGTTGACCCTGAGACATTACATATTCTGTCATCTATTTCATTCTTAAATTTCTTCAGAACCCTTAATTTAAGATTTTACAGTCCTAGTGACTAGTCAGCATTCAATTTTTCAATTTATTCCATCACCTCCTCCTTTGATACTCAGTTTTAGACAGTTCATTTTAGTTTGTGAAAATGCAAGACTGTCAATGCTTGTATTTTCAGTGACAAAAAAACTGATGAAATAAGGGGGTGGCACTGAGGATGTAGTTTTTTCTTCTCCTGCTTTATTAAGTAGATGGTATGATTTTATTTTGCACAGTGAATGATACTTTTTAGGTCTATGCTTAGAAAACAGCATCTTTCTAAATCCCTTTTTTTCAAGATCACTTTAAATTTTTTATGCCTCATTTAAAATAATTTTTGTGTATGGACAACCAAAAAATTTGTAGATAATTAGTTTGTGAACAACAGTAGCTGGTACTGGAAACCACTTCCTTCGGTTTATTCACCCAGTAGGTCTAGTTTGACATAAATAAGGAAGGTATATACCTTTAGAGGGACTGACTGTTAATACCTTCAGGAAGTGTCCCCACCCCACACTGCTTCAGTTATTTATGCATATTAACGTTTTCCTTTGAGAGTCTTCATTTATCCTTTATTTAATACAGTTAAAATATTGCTAAGTTATACCAGGCCCAAATGGCAAGATATGTAGAAGTACCAATTATGGGAAACAGACTGTAGCATTTAATCAGTGTTGATACTAAAGCCAGCTATGTCTGTGATTTATTAAGGATTTTTCTAGCTGAATGTACTTTCATTATCATAATTCGATGCACAAGAGTTAGAGCCCAGATAATTACAAGTGAAGAGCAGGGAATAGAATATAAAAAGTGACATTCCCTCTAACAAGCAAATATTAGCAGACATTTTCTTTAGAGGTTTAATTCTGTTACAAAAGGAAAATAAGAAGAAAAACTAATGAAGTATGTCACCCTCACTATCTTTACTTACATCTCTTGGAATGTATAGATTTTGTAGTTAAGGTCAAAAAACACTTTGCTGTGAATCCGCTGTACATTAAACCATCAGCCTGGGCTGAACTGTTGTGCTATGAATGAAGAAGTTCAAGAGGATAGTTTAGAATAAAATGGAAATTAAAAAGAAAGAGTTACCTTCTCTACCCCTCTGGGGATACTGTTAAATATATTATTTTCCATCTGTCTCAGACCAGTTTCTCTATTGACAGGGATCAAAGGCACCACATACAAAAGGAGGAGAGATCAGTGAGGTATGGAGCCTAGCAAACTCCATTTGCCATAATTCTCGGACTATTTCTTTTATCAAAAATTTAGAGAAATCAATCTGACATGGCCCTTACAGAGTCCTAAAAAGAGTCCTTTCAAACCCTCTCTGGTTTGAAGCCTGACTGTAACAGTAGGATGAAAATTGTGTCGCTTGTTAATGAAATTCTCCAAACATTGGGCAGTCATCCAGCAGCACATACTTATTTCTGCCTATAGCAAATTCTCCTACTAATCACATAACATTATTAGCCTAGTTGTGCTTCTATGAGTAAATGAAAATCCCTCTTTACTTTTTCCTTTTCCTCTGAGTGGGTTCCAGTGACCTGAAAGACTTCCTAATGCAAGGTCATGTTTTCACTACTTTTTCTTGGTGTTTATATTAGGCATTTAGAGGATATTAAGGGACTTCTTAGACTACAGACATCAGTTTTCTTATCTTTCAACCTCCTGTATTCACTAAATGTTTCTTTGAAATAACCTTCTGGCAATGTGGACAGGGCAAAAGCACAGACATAAAGAAAAAAGAAAGTATAAAGAGAAATATAGGGAGGATTACCTGCAATAATTTTTTACCCCTATAAGGAAATATACATTACTTCATTGTCAAGAAAATTTGGAATCACATTCTTTTTGCGGCTAAAACTTCTCTGTGATCTCTGTTGAAAGCAGTAACTGAATATATATTTTCCCATTTGAATCTGGTCAAAAGGCAGCGTGGTTTTAATTCCTTTTAAGATGGAAACCTTATAGTAATAGTTCTGCTGGGAACACTGAAACATAAGAGTTGTCAGTTTGGGATAGACCTTGACGCTGTAAACAATACAGAACAAAGAAAACTGTTGATTTTGTTGTGTCACTTCTCATTTTAGGGTCAGCTGAATGTAAATACTTAAAACTCTGAAGACCTCTGGCTACACATCTCTGGCTTGTTCTCTAAGGAGGCAGTCAGAGGATGTCTACAACAGCACACAGTGCACAGTGTTTCTACAGAATTTGCATGGTAAAGCAGTAATTGGCTGAGGACTTGATATTCACATAGAATTGGTTTCATCCATTAAGCTCAGGCTGGTCTGGCAATTGGACACTCAGTCCATGTGCTTCGAATAAAACTAGCCTGCCATAGAACATCTCTCTGGCTTAGTTTTGGACAAAAGAGGTATAGACTGTGCTCTGCATTTGTCCATGATATGAGCCCAAGGGTGGGAAGTTTCACTGGCTGTTCCACTACAGTGAGCAGTCTCTATTTGAACTAAAAAGCTACTGCCAAACATCTAATGACTTCTTTAAGGCACAGTATGCACCAACACCTTAAGCAGGAGACAAGCTTAACACCATGTTCCCAGTTTCATGCAGAAAAGGTATTTGGGATAAAAAAGATGGTAGATTGTCCATTGGCATGAGCCAGCAGTGTACCAGGTGGCTAAAAAAGCCAACAGATTCCTGGCTTATATGAGGAATAACGTGTCTAGCAGAAGAAGGGAAGTGACAATGCCCCTGTACTCAGCACTGGTGAGGCTGCACCTCTAGTACTATGTTCTTCTGGGCCCCTCACTACAAGAAGGACAGTGAGTTGCTGGAGTGTCCAGAGACAGGCAACCAAGATGGTGAACAAACCCTATGAGGAGATGCTGAGAGAATTTTGATTTTTAAGTCTCAAGAAAAGAAGACTGAGAGGAGACCTTATTGCACTCTACAACTACCTGAAAGGAAGTTGTGGCAAAGTGGGTGTTGGCCTCTTCTCTCAAGTAAATAATGATGGGACCAGAGGAAATGGCCTGAAATTGCCAAAGGGGCAAACCAGGGGAGGTTTAAACTGAATATTAGAGACTCTGAATATACTGAATAAAGAAATTCTTTACTAAGAGAGTAGTCAGGTGCTGTAACAGGCTGCCCAGGGAGGTGGTGGAGTCACCATCCCTGAAGGTTTTTAAAAACAATGTAGATGAGGCACTTCAGGACATGCTTTTGTGGGCATGTTGATATAGATAAATATATTTTATTGGGGGGAGGGCACGTTGGCAGTTAGATATAGTGATTTTGGAAGTCTTTTCCAGCCATGAAAATTCTGTGATTCTCTGGAATGGGAAAAATTACAAACATTTCACGATTAGTCAATGTGAAGAGCCCTGGCCCTTACCTTTCCCCATTGAGAAGCAGAAGAGAGCTATTGCTCTAATAGTCTGCAGCTCGCAACAAATTTCACCACAGTTTCATATGCCTTTCAGATGTTAACTCTTAAGGAAAAGTGTGGGGTTTTTCTGTTATTTTGAGATACTGTATAAATGCAGCATCAGCACAAAATGCATTGACTTTTTTTTCAGAAATATTCCCAAAATTTTCACGTTTATTTTTGTTTCAGAGCCACTTAGATAGAAAATTAAACTGAAAAAGGATTAGAAAAGATTATTCAGATGTATATAGAGAACTCTATACTGAGCTTTTCTTTTTGTTGTATGCCATGACTAGGTGATGAGAGAACTTTTTCAAACTGTTGGCCTTGCATTCTGAGGAAAAGTACAATCAACATTTTCCTATCTGTCAGTATTAAGAAAAAAACAAATGATTCAAATAATGTAATTAGCTTGTAATTATCAGGTAATAATGAATATCACATCCAATATATTGTCTTCTTTGAGAGTTAAGTTTATGCTGTGAGCCAAAATGAGACAAGAAATATCTTTAAGTGCTGTACTGTCAAAATAGGTGACTGAGATTTAAAATAGTTTATGAGGTACTTGTGGACAGCTGAAAATAATGTCCACACAATGTCAAATTATCAGTTCATCAAAATGTCTCCGTAAGCAGGAGAATGAAGAATATTAGTGATTAATTAATTGTAAAGCAGAAGAGATGAAGGGAGCAGTTGGAGGGAATAATAATGAATGAAAATACAGATTTAGGTGATGGATCTTGGAAATGAGAAAACTCAAGGGCGGCTCTATCCTTTTAGAATCAATCAGTCTTTTGCACATACAGCACGTACTTATTCAGTGTAAATCATGTCCAGGGGAAGCAGGAATTAATATGATTTCAATGCAATTTGACAGGTTTGTTGATATGAAGAATATCCCGCTATCCTTGTTAATGCAAACTGAAATGATATGAAAGCGTTATTAGACCTTACACTTGAAGACCACCTTTAATTATTTTTATCAGGAGGAGGCTTGTGCAGCAGCAAATTAACCTTAAATTTGCCTGTTTTGAGGTCTTAACTTTTCTCTGCGACATCTTCTTGTAGGGCTCCTTTATAGGCTAGATGAGAGGGATCTAAATTCTGATCCAGAGGGTGATTATGATGTTCCTATTTCTTTCTACTAGTTCCTTTTCATGAGTTTAGGATAAAGCATTTGAGTGTGAGGATGGATTTTAAAAATTAGTATTAGATAAATTATGCCCTGGTACTCTCATAAAGACAGAGCACCTTAATTAGCTGATACATGAATAGTATGCTTCACATTTTACCAGTTGTTGGCTGAGGTCTAAGCTTTTCACCAAGCTATTTTATCAGGAGGTAGAAGTACTTAATATATCTGCTAATATAAGCATTAGAATTAATGTAATTAATGATATTATTACCATTGCTATTCAGTAACCAATACAAACTTAAACTTAAGTTTACTACCTGTTTTTCTATATTAATTGTATTCAAAAACCAACCAAACAAACAAACTGCGGTCTCCTGGGTATCATGTTCAATGATTAGCCCTTATGCATTTGAATGAAGACACATTTAGGCAAAAGCTATTATGCTGTCTTGGGAGAAAGCAAATGTGTGTGTTTGGGAGAACACATAATAAGGGAGAACAGCTTGTGGTTATCTTGGCTATTCCTCACAATCTGCTGTTTTTTAAGCTCTCTCTGGGAAGGGTAAATTATTTTAATTTTGATGTAGAATTCTTATGCAGTCTTTTTGAATTTTACATAAAATCTTCTGATTTGTATTATTTCTTAAGTTATGTGGAAACAAGACAATAAAATGTGTGCATTAGAATAGTTTAAAATATAATTTCTGTATGTACAGCAGCATCCCTTCCTGATACCTTGAGTGTACACCACAATGCTGTGAGTGGCAGCTACTATTTGCATAGCAATGTGGAAAATATTTGAATTGGGATGACTTTCTATGGAGGCACTATGTAGAGAAGCACTGTTCTTCTTGACATACTGTATGTTTCACTCAATTGATTACTCTCCCATTCTTGGAAAAAGCAGTTGCATCTGGAGAGACCTTTAGGACTTGCTACACTCCTGAGGAGAGAGCAGAACTAATTAGGTTTTCTCCTCCCTGTGAAACCACAGGCAGTCTTCTGTGGCTGATCTAGTGTGGCTCGACTTCATCACTAGGGTATCACAGGACATAATAGGTCCAAATAAACTATAAATTATAGTGGTTGACAACAACTGGTGCTCCCTTTTATCAGTGTAATTACTGCTTCGTGTGAAAATCCAAATTAGGAGTCAGACCCTGAATGGCAGCTCAGCTGTGCTAAAACCAGCACAGAAGTAAAAAGTGACTTGAAGTAGTTTGTGTTTTCTCCGGATTCAGGGGCCATCCATGTCCTTGTTAGGCACCAAAATCTGAGTTGTGTTCAAAGACATTTATAAACACACCTTGATTTTTTTAAAATTAATGATTTCAGCACACTTTTCAGCTATAATCTATGTAATAAATGTTTTCTTTGTATACAATTACTTCTTGTGAATATTCAATTTTTACTGCTAAGTCTAAGCTTTCCTATGGACACTAACAAGTATAACAAAATGAATTTTCATAAACTGCTCCCCATGAGTAATAGTGTTGTTAGACATATTTTCTCATAAGGAATTATATGTCTGATTCACCCACAGATATAACATTTTCTCTGCAAGTCATTTGTGGACGCAGTCAGGACATATGTCTAGTTGAAGCATTTGCACTGTAACAAAGCAGTTAGGAAGATGTGTTGGAAATTTACCCAGATACATTTGTGATGCTCATAATATCATACGTTCCATCTTAACAATAAGCTAGCAAAAGACACCAAATATTATGTTCGCAATATGTAAAAAGGTCTGGTAGCAATGTAATACTTGTCAATGCTTAAGAAAATATGGAGTTAGAAATTATTGTTAGGATGTCATATATTTTTCTGTCTGTTATACTTGGAAGGAGAAAAATGGAAATTCTTTTTCAAAGTTTGGTCTCTCAGGATGCAATTCTTTGCTATAAAAAGGCAGGTAAACCCTTCACCTGAGAATAGTTAATATATTTGTTGTTGCATCATGTAGCAGCTTTGTTCATCCCCAGAAAATGTTTATTGTTCTATTTTTGTTCTATTTAGTTGGTTGTTCCAACATCTTCTTAGCAGTCTCTCCAGATAAACATTGCACAAACTGCTGCTTCACCAAACTGTGGCCATTGATCACTCCTTGCTATGTTGTTGGCCACTGCTGAGGTGTGTTTGTTTCTACTATTTTTGCATCCTTAGCATTATCTCCATCAGAAAAAACAAGGTCAGTTCCCTCAATCCCTCCTTGAAGGTCATTGTGAGTCCTGAATAATAAGGGTGTGGGTGATCCACTGACTGTAATGGCCTTCTCTGATTACAGAGGAAGTGACAACATCAGATGTAGTTTTCTCTGAATCTAAATATCTAAATGTTTTTCTGGTTTCTGCAATGTGAATGAACCTGCAAGATATTTGTTCCATTTTTCTCATAATTTTTATTACACTATTATTGTTTTGGTCAGCTTTATCCACACATCCTTCTGAGACATATAATGTTTCCTACTACTTAACTGTGGAAAAATGTCAGGACATTTTACGAAGCTGAGGTTAATGTTAAACTGCAGGTATAGGAAAGGTAGGTTTTAAAAAAGGGATGGGAACTCTTGACCTGAGAAAAGTTCTCCAGAGGAAGAAAATTTTTTTTGTGTGTTCATATAAAAATGAGCAGAAATACACATTCCCTGACCCATTTCCATTCAAAGACTGATAGATGTCTCACAAATTTGCATTCATATTTTTTTCTGCCCAGCCCATAATTTCTCAGAGGAAGTCACAGAACTTTTAAGGTATCTAAACTGACCGGTTTGGGCATAAGGTGGTGTTTGTATCTCAGCTGAAGAGAAATTGAATAACCTTCATGAGCAAAAATCATAGTTATTAATTTTGGAGACCATATTGAATATGTTTACCTTGACCATGAATGTGCAATTGCTGTCACATTTGTTATACATATATATAATAATATAACAAAATATAATATAATATAATAATATAATATAATATAATATAATATAATATAATATAATATAATATAATTAATATAATTAATATAATATAATACGATATAATATAATCATTGATGAGATTGTATGCAATGAACTAAAATAGACTGACCATTAGCACAAGAGGGAGTTGTCATGGAGGAAGGGTAATAGCAATATGACAGTAGGGTTCTTCTGTATATAACATCAATACAGACTTGATTCAGACAGTCAACCATATTATCATATGTACCAGCTCCTGTAGTGTATTTCAATATACATCTCTTTGACAATGAATATTACAAGAATGGAGGAGAGCCAGTAATATGGAAAGGAGTTCAGTCCTTCAATAATAGCAGTCAAGGGTTAAAAAAAAAAACAACTCTATTTTTATTTATTATCCCAAGGAAAATATATCTCAAAACAAACATTTCAAGTGAGACATACCATGAAGTTTTCCTTCTCTGATTCTTTTCCAGCTTCAGAGTCCAGCTTCACTCAATTCAATTTCGACGGAAAAGTGCAAGTCACACAGGTGCTGATCCTCCTATTCGTTTGCAGCTGATGGTGTCGTGATACAGTTCTGTTCTGGTGAATGCAATCCCTAACACAGACCCTGTAATCTCAGACATATAATTCCCAACAGCGAGTATCTATTGAGTTTTTTGTTCAAATTCTTCAACCAAGAGATGCCTAGAAAAGTCCTAAGACACGGCAGAATGAAAGACTACTACAATGTTTATTCTGAGTGTGTTTTCTTAGAATTGTGTTTCTATATTTGCAAAAACTGTGAGAGTTGTATTAAGTTAAATACTACTTATAATTTTTTTTTTGCAAGAATTCTTCTGGACATTTATAATATTTTAATATTTCAGTGCATCCAATCTAGTATTTTTTTCCCTTGTTGGAAGAATCCAAGTAAAGCTGATTGCAAATAGCAATTTAGAATACTTGCAAAAAAAGATAAATTTGGAAACCCTAACACTGAAGTGTTTTTATCTCAGCAAGCTACAAATATCAACACTGGATATTCTGGCATCTATTGTATGCAGAGACAGCACACAAAATCATTAATAATACTGTATTGACATAATTTATTTTTCAATAACACTTTCTACATTTTCTAATGTCCCTGGAATTGCAGGAAAACACATTGTAGGAGGCTTGCATCAAAAGAACACCCTTTAAATACAATGAACAAAAAGAGAAACAATTACATCTTATGCTGGATGGGCAAAAAGGATCCAAAATTCACCCCAGGGCTTAGCTGCTCAGTCATTATCTTTTCAAACATTCAGTGGCTCCTCACAGGTCTGCATTTGTCCCTTTTTATCACCACTTCATGGTTTCCTAGACTATAAAAGTGCCAAAAGAAAAATTTTCACCTGTCCTGTCTAAATATCATTGTATTTGTCAAAGCATGTAACTCCCTTAAGAATTTTTTGTGCTTTAAACTGGCATGCTGCATTCCCTCTCAAGGATTTGGTCTGCTAGCTGTACAATAACTTTCTTAACCTAAGTAACCACATTAATGCTTTCCTTTCATACTAATTCGTTTTGGCAAAATGTTCAAGAAATAACAATCAAAACAGTGAGATTTAGAACACTATTTAAATTTAATTGTAGTTCACAGATGCATCAGCATAGTGAGAATATACCACTGAGTATTCTCAAGGAGAGAGTAAGGTAGAGGTAAATAGTGTCTTACGAACTGATGTAAGAAAAAAAAAAAGGGGATGCAACCTGTATTTGGACACTATGAGTGAAATGTACTCATTTAGCTTTGAGAGGAGGAAGTGCCAGTGTAATTTTGAATCTGTCACTTGTATTCTGTTCAGATTGGTATTTTTTGAGCTTCTGTCATGTAAGATTTCCTAATGACAGTTTGTCACAGGGAAAAGTGGAGACCATAGACTCCCACAGTGTCTGAAAGTGATCTGGAAACTGAATATGTTTGTGCACTATATGAGAAAAAATATGACTTTATAACACATACCTTTTTAGAAGCTATATATTTCTGCTAAGATGAAAATTCACCCTAATTTAGGGTGGTTTTTTGTTTGGTTGGCTTTTTTTGTTTTAGTTTGGTTTGGGGTTTTCTTGCAGTCCATTTCAATAAAATGGGAACACTGGAGCTTCAGTCAGATTGTTTAGTGTTGAAAATTGGCAAAGATCTGTTGAATTCAGTGGTGTTATGCTGATTTATGCTGATTCTTTATCAGTTAATCATTTGACCTCTCTCCAGAAGTCATGTGATGCAGGTTTCAAGGCTTTTTACAAGCTCTGTCAACAGCTCTTAAAAAGCAGAGGTCCTGTGTCAGGTCTTATATGTTTTAAGGCCCACAGACATAAATGCTATCAGCACAGCTTTTAAGACCAAGTGGCTTTGTTTAATATTCAGGATTCCCTGGTTAAAGTCTGAGGCTTTCTTAAGTATCTCCAGAGAACAGAAGGAGACAGTAGCAGTCAAATATTTCATAACAGTAACTTTAAGTTCAGCAATCACCAAAGTTTTTCTACAGCAGAGGTTAAGATTAACAGGATTTATATGGCATAGAATTAATATAATTATTTTTAAAGGTATGAAATTAACAGCTTTTAAACATGCAAGATCATGCTTCCTCTGAAATGCATGTGGAAAGCTGTACAGTAATTTACTAAATGTTATGCCACAGGCTGCCTTTGACAAATGCTAGCCATGAGTTAACAGGACAGCGAAACTTACAAGCAGTGATGAACAGGGAAGTTTTCGTATTCCATAATACTCTGTGGTGCATTTCCCACCTCTAAGGTGACACTAAAAAGACTGACACTAAAAAGACTGAGACCATGGGGTTTTTAAGCATCAGCATTTTACTTATGAGACATCTCTACTTTTATATTGTCATTATCTGTCCAACTGTACAGACACATTTTAATTTGAGGTGTTCACACATCCTAAATCCCAAGCAGATAGACTACAATTATTTGTCCATGTGCTGAAAGCTTAAAGCGCATAGGTTAAAAGTTTCTACTGACCCTCTAACCTATCAATCCACTTCCTCTTTTCTGCTCTGCTATCTATGTCTCAAAGTGGAAGATACTGCTCGAGGTCAAACTGCATGTCTAAACACCTCTCCATTGTTTTGCATTCTGTGCTGAGATGACCACCAGACCTTTTTTGACAGTTTGTGTGAAACATAGGAAATTCCATATGACCATAATATCTGTAGATGTCTGAGAAGATGCCCCATAGGCATGGAAGTTAAAGTTGTGAAACCACTTCTGAAATCCTCTCAAGGAATAACTTCATTAGTTCAACGTGGAACTCATCAGTGTACACTTGAGTGAAAGCACGTCAGGAAGTAGTTCAGTGTAAAACCCTGCTCAGAGAAATGTCAGCTACAGCAGGTCGATCAGGGTTGCGTTCAGTGAGGTTTTGAACATCTCCAATGGTGGAGAGGCCACAGTCTGTCAGGGTTATACGGTCTCATAATGAAAAAAAAAAATTATGTTTAAATAGAATTTTCTGTGATTTGTTTTGCACCCATTTCCTCTTCTCCTGTTACTTAGCTCCACTGAGAAGAGCCTGGCTCCACCCTGCTTACTACTCCCTTATAAGGTATTCAGATACATCAAGAGTATAAAGATTTTCAAATATCATAGAGTAAAAATTATGCAATATAATAATATTAGTAGATTTTAATTTTGATAGTGGATTTCCCACCTCAGTTTGGTCTTGACCTAGTACATTACTCAAATCCAGTGTTTCCTCTGCCTTGGTTTTTTTGGGTTTTTTTGCAATTGATACTGATGTGAACCTGCCTTTCCACTTGCTATGTTTGCTGTGAAGGAAAAGGCATCAATAATGAGTCATCCATTTCCATAGAACTAGGCATTGCCCACTTTTGGCTAGTTATGAAATTTGATGATGCATTTGCTTGTCAAATTTCAGTGCTTGCAAGTCTCCAAATTGTTCATTTTTCTGCTTGCATACAGAGGTACTATTGTTAGTACTATGAAATAAAAACAGAACATAGGTAACTTCTAATGTACTCGAGATACTCTTCCAAGCATTCAGATACCATTACAAGTGCTCCAAATTCATGTCATGAAGGCAAAAGACCTTCAAAAAGCCACATAAAATACTTTTTGTAGGGAGCTGGAATTCCAAAAATTAAAATGCAATGATACATTTAGTTTTAAAATTCATATTTGGGCTTATATATGTAGTTATAATATAAACAGGTCTTTAGAGAAGAATTTCTGAGTGAGGTAAACTTTCAGGGTTCAACTACGTTAATTAAAATTTAACAAATATAAGTAAATTTCCTGAATTCCTGCGTGTCAGAAATGAAAGACAGAAGCACATGCTAAAGATGCTTCTGTCCACTGAGGGAGTGGCTACATCAGTCTAAACAGCAGATACATCAGGTGAGTTGAATTTTTATGTATCTTTTGGCTCCCTGTACTACAAAGTGAGATTTCCATATATTTCTTCTTTTCTCCTTTTCAACAGTTTGGTCAGCCCGTTTGTCAGACACAAATCATCCTCCCTCACTGACAACCAAAATGAGAAAAAGGGAAACCCTTTGAAGTTAACCAAAGTCAAAGGCAATCTTCTCCCAACAAGACAAAAGATCGTGGCATTATTGAAAACCTTTAATGAGAATTAGACAGATTATTGCATTGACTTAACCTTTCCAATGAAGTAAAATTAATTTTTTATTACAAAATAATATATGAAAGGTATCTATACACAATATGAAGTTGTTGATTCAATCTGGACTTGCAACAATGTTATACTAGTGATTACATTATCATCCAAGATATAGTTTTAGTTTATAAATCTTTCCTTCCATCATCTCTATTTTATTTTGTTCTTACGGAACTGGGTGAACAGCAGCTACTCAAACAAATTGTCAACTCCATTAACACATTGCTGTCAGATCTATTTTAAAGGCATATCCCTGTATGTATATTCAGCTCCTTTAATGAGAAAGATTTTGACCAGTCTTCACCTAAATAGATTTTGTAATTTCTGACTATGGACATATATGTCCTGACATTGTACAATGATCCTCTTGATGAACTTTGACAGCATTTTATGCTTCTGATTCTTCTGAAAATATTTTAAAAAATTTTGTTCTGTTGAATTGGCAACAATATCTGATCTTAATTCTCTTCTCTGAAAACTGAAGTGTTTACTGTGAGTTTCTTTGTTTCATCATTAATGAATAGAATAAAATCCAGGGTTCATTAATTTAAAATGTGTTCCTACTCCTGTGTGAAAATCTAATTTTAAAAGCCAGAGGTGGAACAGTTCTGCAGTCTTTCAATCCCCTTGAGATCCTTTGTTATCTATAAAGGACATTGAGAAGGCAACTCTATGCCAAGTAAATCTAATTTTCTCTCCTCAAATGTTCCTCTACATGGTTATAATATTCCTTTCAAATCTTTTTAATTGATTTAGCTCCAAAAAGATCAGTTGAAGGATATGTGGGGCTCTGCTGCATTATCAGTTTCTTTCTTAAGATAGTAAGAAGTACAGCTCATTCATTCTGTTAACACTTTTTCAAGCTTTCCCTTCCCTACTCTTCTTCCAGACTATTTTCATTACCAACATACAGCATTAAGTTTGTGGTGATGCCATCAGAACATCACTGCAGACAAAAATATTTGAAGAATACTGAAATATCTAAGTAACAAGAAAGCTAATTAGTAGCAAGAAACGTACCTTTTCACACATCAGTGAAATTATTATTCTTAGGTCCACTATTCTCATGTCCAAAAGAAGGACATAAAGTAAGGAAAAAAGACAGTTTCCATAATGAACAATGTGCATTTAAAGTTCATGGCAAGGCTGCTTCAAGACCAGATAAAGCCCAAAGGAAGAAGATAGATGAAAATGACATTTATATTACACGGTTAACATACCCTAGCATTGATAGAGATAATCTGTCAGAGCTAGGATGGAAAAGGGGAGGATTGCTGTAGTTGGTTCTTTGTTTAATATTTGTGGGAATTACCTTCTTGATTTTTGTAATTTCCAGAAGTTTTGTTCATCCTTATCTCAAGCCACAGATTCTGTGAGTTTTAGCAGCAAAACCTTTTTTTCTCTGTAGACCCACCAAAAATCCAAGCATCATCCTATGGAATATAAAATAAATTTCACCGCTTTGTTGTTGTTGGTTTTGTTGTTTCGATTTGAGTTTTGGTTTATTTTATTTTGCTTTGAGTTGTACAGAGGCTGCAGAAAGCACTCTAATCTTTCAAAAGTGAGTGGAAAGTTTGAAGTCTAATATTCTACAAAACACCCAATATTATGTTTATTACTTTCAGGGACAGAGCCTCTACTGTCACAATGTCAGAAAAAAACTTGGGTATTTTAGTAAGAATGGAGACAATCATCCTGAGAAACCAGCAGATCTCCATATATAAAGGTAGATGTATAAGACACTACTGAAATTAAAAAATCATATAGTTGAGAGGTGTCCAACCTTCTGACCTTGTTTTCAGCCAGTTCTCATGAATTTTTTTATTTTTAATTTTACCAGACGTGATTATTGCTATAGTCCAGGTAGCGTGGACACAACAGGTTTTTCTGAGCTTGCTTTCCCTACAGAAATCAAGTTTTGACAAAAATAACCTGAAATATAGGGTTCTTTGCTTAATTTTGTAATTTTAAAGTCAGACTATTATGTGTCTAGAATAATCTGTGACATATAGAAAAGGGGAATTGATTTTCACCTGTATTCTTTCACATACTTTCTATAAATATTGTGATAGAACAAAGTGACACCAGACAATTCAAAGGTACATTCTAATTCTTTAAGTAAATTAATTAAAATTAGCTCATAATTCCTAAACTAATTTTAAAAACAAACAAAGATAAACAAGACTAATTAGGAAGTTTCTCACAGGTTAATAAATGAGCTGGAAACAGGATGACCAATAGTTTGGTGGCTGCATTTATCTGGAGGACACCACTTCCTCCATTTGTTATGGTGACAACTGCTATTGACAGTCCATTGTCTCAGTGTAGTATAGACTCAAAAGGCTGCTGCACTGATGAAGGTACCAAAATTGCCTTATAACTCCTAACTACTAAAAACTCTTTGGAGTAGACTTCAGAAAATACTCTAGGGGGAAAAAAAATAATAATCCCACTGGTACAGAGACTCCCAGCTTACAAAAGGAGGTTTACTGACATCTGAAATAAGATAGAATTAAAAATGGAAGAACAAGACAGTTCTAATAGATAGCATAGTTTTATAACTGAAAATAAGGACATCAGTCCATTTAGAACACACCTGAAACAATGATTATTATGGCCAGACCCTGCTACTCTTACATATCCTGAGTAGGTCTGCTTTGATTCTATGATGATATAAATATCCAGACTTAAAATGGACTTAATGAGTGTAGTTTCTCTGTATTGAATAAGATTACCCGCAGGGTACAGAGCTGAGTCCCTACTGATGTCTTTGCAGGTCTGAGGCCTGTTTACACTGGAAGAGTGTAAACAGCTCTTTGGATGCATAAATAGCTGTTTGTAAAGCTAAAGCTGAAATAAAGATCTATTGAACAAAAAGAGGAAAAATATAATCTCTGAATATGGAATTCAGCCAAAGGATAGCTAGTCTGTTTTACTATGTAAGTACAAGCTTGCAAGATTATGTGTGCCAGCAGATTAGGCAGCCTTATGACACTGCAAACAGAAGAATCCTAACTTTTAGTTCTTTTAGGACTCAAGCAGACACAAAGCCCTACAGACTCATTGGGACCTCACTGCTCTACCTGAGTAAGACTTTGCACAATTGCATCCTGCAGAATATCTTAATGCGGCTGAAACGTGTTTTGTCAACAGAAGGAGGACTATGGAGAATCTCCATCCTTTGTTAGATGCAGAGGGAAACACGGTGACTAAGTATCAAGAAAAGGCGGAGGTACTTAATACTTTCTTTGTCTTGATTTTTAATAGCAGGACTAGTTGTTCCCTGGGCAGTCCCTTCACAGTCCCTTAAGTTAGAAGACAGAGATGGGGAACAGACTGAACCTTATGTAATCCATGAGGAAATGGTTAAGGACATGCTTCATAAGCTAGAAACTCATAAGTCGATGGGGCCAGGTGGTTTACACCCTAGAGTGCTCAGAGAGTTGACAGATGTGGTTGCCAAGCCTCTCTCCATCATCTTTCAGAAGTACTAGCTAACTGGAGATATCCCGTCGGACTGGACACAGGAAAATGTGACAGCCATCTTAGAATCATAAAATCACAGAATTTTCAGGGTTAGAAGGGACCTTTAGTTGGAAGGGATATCTAGTTCCAACCTCTCTGCCATGATCAAGGGCACCTTCTACTAGATCACCTTGTTCGAAACCCTGTCCAGCCTGGCCTTACAAGCTTCCAGAGATGGGGCTTCCACCACCTCTCTGAGCAACCTGTTCCAGTGTCTCACCACCCTCATGGTGAAGAACTTCTTCCTAACTTCCAATCTAAATCTACCCTCATCTAGTTTGAATCCAATCCCCCTAGTCCTATCACTACCTGACCTCCTAAAAAGTCCCTCACCAGCTTTCTTGTAGGCCCCCTTCAGATACAGGAATCCTACAATAAGGTCTCCTTGGAGTCTTCTCATCTCCAGACTGAACAACCCCAACTTTCTCAGTCTCTCTTCATAGGAGAGGTGCTCCAGCCCTCTGATCATCCTTTTGGCCCTTCTCTGGACATGCTCCATGTCCCTCCTGTAAAAGAGGCTCCAGAACTAGATGCAATGCTCCAGGTGTGGTCTCATGAGAGTAGAGTAGAAGGGGAAAATGACCTCCCTTGGCCTGCTGGCCATGCTTTTCTTGATGCAGCCAAGGATACAGTTAACTTTCTGGACTGCAAGTGCACACTGATGGCTTATGTTGAACTTCTGGCTTGAATCAGGAACTGTGTGACCAGCAGGACTAGGGAAGTGATCCTGGCCCTGTACCCAGTACTGGTGAGGCTCCACCTTGAGTACTGTGTTAAGTTTTGGGCACCTCAGTATAAAAAGGACATTGAGGTATTGGAGCAAGTCCAAAGAAGGGCAACAAAGCTGGTGAAGGGTTTGGAAAACATCCCTTATGAGGAGTGACTGAGGTGTTGGGGCTGCATAGTCTGGGGAAAAGGAGGCTGAGAGGAGACCTTATCACTCTACAAATACCAGAAAGGAGGTTGTAATGAGAGTGGGGTTGGTCTTTTCTCACTGGTGGAAGATGACAAACGACAGGATAAGGGGAAATGGCTTCAAGATGTGTCAGGGGAGATGCAGGCTGGGTATCAGGAGAAACATCTTTATAGAAGGGGTTATTATGCACTGGAACAGGCTTCCCAGGGAGGTGGTTGAGTCTCTGTCCCTGAATGTGTTTAAAAATCACCTGGATGTGGTGTCTGGGGACATGGTTTAGTGGTGGGTCATCAGAAACAGAATAGGGTTAGAGCAAGGTTGGACTCAGTGGTCATGAAGGTCTTTTCCAGCCTGAGCACTTCTATGATTGTATGACTGTATGAAATAGAGCAGACAGTAGCAGGCCATACTTCGTGAAGCTGATGCTGTGGCTATTCGGTTCTCTCCAGACTTCTCAGGGTAAACGTGGTTGTCCTTCCAAGGTGCTTATGCTGAAATACAAAGTCTTCCTTAGGGCAGTGTCTACAGGGTAGCAATTTAAATAGGCTCAGCTGTCTAGCAGTGTCAGAGGCAGACCTGCTTTCTCTTTCATTAGCTTTTTCCTCTGATATTGGTGAGTTTCTACATTGCAGTTTATATCTACATGTTCAGACTTGAAAAGTAGTCAAGAATAAGCAAGTAACCCAGCAAATACAGCAGGAAGTGGAGGATCTTTGCTAGACATCCTTAGTTTCCCAGAAGTCTACTGAGGGCACTGATAGGATTGCCAGGAGGTGGATAAGGGTTGCGGGAGCGGCAAAGAAAATGCGTGCAACCAATATGGTTGATAAATGGACTTCTGGTTTATTGCGCAGCAACTTTTGCTTATATAGTGCTTCCGTGACCACACCCCAGCCACCAACATAACTTTTTATTGGACACCCGGTGTGTTTACCTGTAGCACAGCGAATCCCTGGTGCAGGTAGCACCGGAGTATGGGCCGATCTAATTGGCCTCCCAAACATGGGGATGGGCATAGCAAAGGGGTCGTACCTCCTATCTCTTCGAGAATATTCAGGAATATTCTCCAACATTCTCCAAACCTCTCTAACATTCCCCAACAAAGGGTCATCTAAGTTTTATCCTTGTACTTTAATGAATCATTCAGTAATGGCTTACGTACTTCTAAAAATTCAAGTTGATGGCTTTTCGTTTCACAAAAGTAATTTGAAATCTCTTTTAGGGTTTTCCAGTATGTCTATCACTGATGAAGTTGAGTAGTTCAATGCATTCTGCATCCTGGCCACAGTATTAGAAATCAATATTTTCTTCAGATTGCCTTCTAGCTGTGGCACAATAAAGGCCTTTTCTCTGAGGTGTTCGGAGTTACTCTTCTTCTACCAGATAATGTCAACTCAATGACATGAAATGAAGAAGTATTCAGTTGATTCTAAAAGCATCTACTTAAGTTGGATTTTTTTTTTTAAAAGCATTTCACGTCTCCTGATCTTTTGAAGAAGTCTGAAGATACATTGTATTTCAGTAGTGCTGTGAGGGATATGTCTAGCTTTTTTTCTAGAAAAATTAATGCTATACTGACATTTTATTGCATTATTACTGAGACAGGTTAGGGCATCTGGAGACTTAGAGTTCTGACGAGGAGAAAACGAGGAAAAGTGGTCTAAGTCCTTGAAGAACTATAGACAAAAACTTAATATGTATGGTCATGTCACCAGATTCATTATTTTTGGAACGCAAATCCAAGACTAATATAAAAAAATTTAAGGATCTCTTTCATCATTTGCTTTAGCCACATTGTACTTTTTATGATACTTCTGATTCTGTCTACTGTGGTCTATCTAGGAAAGAAGATACAGCTCATCAGAGTGTGAACTTTGGACAGGGCTTAAAAAAAAGTCTTTGGATCTAAGACTTAAAATGTGACTTGGATATCAGTTAATTTATTATTTTTTTCTAATATTTGGTTGGCTAAAATCCTTTTCCCAATTTTTTTTTTTTAATTCAGAAATATGCATTATCCTAACTAGCTTGACATTTTCCATGTGTAATTAAACACACCTTTGATGCATGCAGAAAAATGTCATAACTACACATTGAATTATAGAGGTTAACAGACTGCACAATTTAGCTTAAAAAAAAATGAAGGTGCATTACTATATACACCACCTCTCATGACAGAGTAAATTTATATTTTCTATAGGGGCAAGTTAAAAGCCCCTCATAAACATGGTTTAAAACTGAGCTATTTTCAGTGCTTTGAAATTCTGGTTGACTTGCAAATACAGCTGTATTGAAAAGGGTCTGTTCTGCACTGTATTAACTAGAACTTTGTGTTTGAAGCTCCATGTACATTCATATGTACACACATGCCGGTATTTTAATGTAGATACTTTCCCCTCCCCAGGACATCTTTGAGAAGCTCTTCTGAAGTAACACTGTTATATATTCTGCTTATTAAATTGAAAAAAATAAAGTATTCCTCCAAACCTTGCATTCATCTGATAATTCCAAATTGAATTGTACACTGAACATTATATTCTGCTTCACTTATTTAGCCCGTTTTCTATAATCCTCATGGAAGCTTGAAAATGAAAAAACGAGGACACAGAAAATACAGGCATAGGTTAATAGATGACTAAATCCAGAGCATGTCACTTCTGCCTTTTTTTGTAGCTAAGGAGACATAGCAGCCTAAAGAAACTCTGAACAGTCACAATGAGTAGCATACAGAGCCGTGACACATCTCCAAAATTAGAAGAAAGTTTCTGGGCCTGAAATGCTGCAACACAAGATCTCAGATGTAAGACTAGAAAATTCAGTAGATATCCTATTCTGAGCTAGGTGTTAAATCCCATCTACCTTTGCATGTTTTGTATTTCTCAGTGTCTTTGCAGTGTCATTGACACATAACTGGAAAGCAAAAATGGAGGAGTTGCATTGTTGGGCAAGGCAATTAAAAAATTATCATTATTAAAGTTGCAGCTAACATAACTGTCCGTCCTGACATCTGACTGCAAATCTAGAGCTGTGTTTATTTCTTCACATCAGAGAAACCTTCGCTGTCCTGTGTGTTCTTAGGATACATGAGGAACAAGAAAAGTAAGAAAATTGAATGACTTAAAGAAAATATCAATTAAAAAAAATATTCTAAATGATAACTTCTTCAAGGACCATGTTGTAACACATGCAAATAATTTGTGAGTGAGCAGACTGCTTTACTATGGAACCACAGGGAAAGGAATTACTGTAGCAGACAATGATTTCTGCACAACATTTGACAGTTATTGTTAGTTTTGGAAATTCTGATCCTAAAAGGTTTAATGCACAGCTGGATCATGTCAAGAAGAAACTCATCAACTGACAAGTTCTGTCTTGTTGCAATGCATTCTGTGCTTTCTCACGTATAAACAGAAAAGAATTTAATGACAAGACATTGTATAGTATCATGGCGTGACAGATCACTTACAGTTGAAGAGAAACTTCAGGGTACTCGAACTCCTCTGGTAACAATTAGAAATATTACTTATTGTTTGCTGTTAATGTTTTGTATGAATTTGTATATGTGTGTATGGGTCATTGTAAAAGATCTGTTTTCATCCCATGCACTAATAAATAATCATGTAGAAGTATATGTTCCTTTCCTCACTGCAGAAAAAAGGAAGCCTTAATTCTATTGAGTGCAGATGGATAAAATTAGTACCATTTATCATTGCTTGTAATCATTACTGTGCTATGCCATTTTCAAGAATTGTAACAATTTTTTACTTGAAAATTGTGTTGTGGGTTTTGCCTTTTTTCCTTTTTTTTTTTTTTTTTATTTTTTTAATTGTGGCTATCCTGAAAAATAGTGTATGTTCTAAATTACATTTCCAACACCATTATTCTCATATTATCCAGAGGATAACATTCATTTAAAAATAATCATTAAAACTTAACAAAGTAATACTGCCTTGTGAGAGGAAGCAGAGGTATGCTAAGACTGGATGAGCTACAGACAATCAATCCAATGCAATTAGCTAAAATTGTTTAGGTAACAGAAGAAACTTCTTCTGGAGGGACAATGGTAAGAGTCAGTACTCTCAATTTGACAAGGAAGTGTGTGGATGACTTACCTATTTCTGTTCTAAAACTGGAAATAAGAAATAAGTTTCAGAAGAGAGTGGGATCCAATTAAAGCTCACCATTTACACTGACAAGTGTGGCTGTCAATGGGATTGGTGTGTGGTGGCATGGCAAAGAAGAAAAAGTGCTAAAAATCAAAAAGAAAAAGCACAGGTCTGATCCAGGATCCACTTCTGAATTGTAGTTTCAGGGTTCATTCACCAATCTGCTTACTGACACATGAAGTGAATCCATTGGATGGTAGCTACTTTATAGCATCTGATATGTCATCTATGTTAAAACAAACAGATTTTGAAACCCAGTCACCATACCCCCGAGAGATATGTACCTTGATTTTGAACATAATTCAATATAGTTGATGTGAGATTCTGCTGCTGATCTCACTGATTGGTATTCGCCTGAAAAGATAATTTAAAAGTTATTAGCCCTGGCTAAGGTAGAGCATAACACTTGGATTGTTATGCTAATGAACCTGGCCTGGCTGGAGCAGAGTGGATGGGGGGGGTGGTGGTGGTGTTGTGATGCTTGGAAAGAGATAAGACCTGATGGCTGTGTGGGGACTACACCCCTCTGTGGCAAGTCAGACAGAAGTCCCCTCCAGACAAGCCTGTGTTCAATGCCTCTGATGGTAATGAATCTGACTTCTGTGGCAGCTGACTGACTGTTCCTGGTCCCCTTGGGAACAAAGGAACTTAGTGGTATAGAAAGCAGTCCATTGTGTGTTTGCCTGGTCATCCTCCTGACCCACCACCAGCTTCATTGGCCCCATCCAGGATCGGAATACCATCTTGAAGAAAACTCCCCAGACACCTGGACCCCTGGTGGTGACTCTGACTCTTTCACATCTCTGACTCTGACACATCCCCCATACTTTCATGAGTTTCTATCATTTTGCTTGTGCTAATTATCAAATAAAAGTTTCTGCTTACACCTACCCCTTCATGGTTGGACTTTGTTCACGCAGATCAAAACAAACAAACAAACAATTTAATGTTACTCCGGGCTGTAACACTTGATCATTCTGTATAATGGAAACATGAGAACCTATACATGTATTTCACATGTGGATCTCCATATGTATCTACCTTCATCTGGAACTAATTTTACCTTTTCCTCTGAATCATTTGTCTAAATCTAAATGTTTAATGTCATTGGACAGGTATGTCAGAGGACTTTTGGGTGACCCAAACCCTTTCAAAGTAGCAGCTAGAAACTGGATGAGACACCTCGTTGCACTAGTAACTACTGTCTTATGTTTAGCCAGTGGAATCACATCTTTGCTTCCTGAATCTGTTGTAGGTGTCAGGGAGATGCTGATCTGGTCATATTTATCATGACTAAGGTACAACTTCATGAACAATATACATGTAGTTTTTGACAGCTAAGATAAATTACAGATTCAAAAATTAAGGCACCAGTGAAGGCTAGGAATGTCTGGGGTTACTTAAAGCTGGATGGTTGAGGTATAATTTTGAATCAAGGAACTGGAAAACAAAGACAAGGAGTCCCCTCTTGGCACTCATGTCTCAGTCTCCCACCAATAGCTGTGTGCAAAGTAGCTCAGGACCTGTCATAACTTGTATTAATTGTGCATAGGTTTTTTACTCTTTTCCAATTTCTGTATGTCGTACAGAAGAAAAGTTAAAGGAACTATGGTGTGAATTACAAGAACAAGAAATTTTGTAAGGCTATTAGCTGACAGAAAAGTGTACTGAAAGAAACCTGCCATTGTTCACGGCTAGTGGAACATAATGAATGGGATTATTCTCTTCATATTACAGATACTATCACAGGAGTATTATATTGAACAATTTTCTTTCCTGGAAAGTATGTGTGAGCATCAACACAGATTGAATAGGCACTTTTACAATTAACAGTGTTCTGAGTCTGATTAATCGCACAATGATGATGATAGATTTTTGAGATGGTGTAATTAAAAATGTCTCTTGACTATCTAATGTAATAAATAAACATATAAAGTCATATTTTAGGGGGGAAAAAAAAGCCTGATGATTGATTTCTATGTCCTAGTGATTTACTTAAAGAAATGTGAGGGCATTACTTAAGGAAAATGTATTTTCAACAAGAAAAGAGTATTTATGTGCTTCTCAGAACTTTAGTCCTGCAATTTCATGGGAGGCCGCTGAAATTCTACTCTAATTTCTCTTAGTGATGCCTAGATCATTACTTTTAAAAACGCAGTCCTGTTCTCTTACTTTTTTGCTGTAACTAGTTAAATACCATCACTAACATGCACAGTCACTTGCAGTATTATCTTCTCAGGTATTGTAAAACAGCCAGTAGGAGGAAAGTTCACAGTGAACTTTTGTGGTCTTGGCTGTGAAAACCTCCTTGTGAACGTGATTACTTCTGGGTCAGATGAAAGGTCCACCCAACCTCCAAGTCTATTGTATGAGAATGGCAAACAGCAAATGCCTACCAAAGAGTAACAAGACAGGGCTTAACATAAAGCCTTCCTATTTTTGTACATAGAGGCCCTCAAGCATATTTAATACTAAGTCTGCTCATCATATTGTCATACTGTTAAGGTAAATGCCAGTCCCATTGATAACAGGTAGCGGCTTTGGCCACATGACCAATACTATTTTTTTAGGCAAACTCACACAGTGTTTTTCACTACTTATTATTTCTCTAAAATCAGTATTTTTTCCTACACTCTTGGTTTATAAGGAAAATAAATATTTACCTTATGTAAATGTTGTGTAATTTTCTTATAAAAGCTATCTCTTTGTCCAAAAGTAGTGATATTTCATAGGCATGCCTTAGGATGGTAAACATACTATTTTAAAGTTAATTTTTTTCTGTCCCCACTACTGAACTAAAAGTGAGTTTATTGATTCTTATTTTGCATTGTGGAATCTTCTGCATAGAAGGCCTGTTTAGTGCATCTAAAGAGAAAGGTTTACAATAAACAGTAAAAAGCAAAGAAGGAAAAAGAAAAGGTCAGTCTTAGAACTCCAGATAGAACTGAGACTAGCCTAATAAGCAATTACAATATTGTATCTTTCAGTTCAAGTTGATTTATTGAAAATGTTGATAATTCCGTTATATTTCCCCTACTTATATGCGAGGGTGTTTTTGTCTTTTTCTCTGTGGTTTGTTTTTTTGTTTGTGTGTGAGTCTGACCTCACTGATTTGCAACTGTCTCAAAGGAGCAATTTTAAAATTAATAGCCCTGGCTAGGGTGGAGGACCTGGCTGGCCAGAGCTGAGCAGGGGTTGACACCTTGGGATGCGATAAGACCTACTGGGTAGAGACTATTCCTCTTCTCTGAGTGCCAGCCTTCAATGCTAGGACATCCCTCCAGGCATGACTAAGCCACCTTGATTGTACTTGGGAAGTACCTGGCTAAGGGGGCTTAAACAGAGCAAGGAAGGCACCAGGAAGAAGATAAGAACTGATGACCAGGTTGAGACTATTCCCCTTTCCTGAGGGCCAACCTTCAATGCTGGGACACCTCTAGAGGCACGATTATGTTATCTGGCTAAAGTGGCTGGAGGAGAGGAGGAATGGCATCTGGAAGAAGATAAGAACTGATGACTGGGTGGAGGGCTACACCCTTCTGCTCCCCTCCAGGCAGCCTGTCTTCTAAAGACCCTGGATGACTGACAGCTGACCCTTTGGAACAAAAGGACTCAGGGGTATATATTGCTGTCCATGCTCTGACTGGTGTCATCTCTTGACCCACCACCATTTCTGCACCGGTCACTGTCCACTATCAGTGCCATCCTGAAGAATTACGCTGGACAGCTGGACCCCTGGTGGTGACTCTCTCTCTCTCATTCTTCCCACTTTCTTACCCTTTATTTCTCTTTTCTCTTCTCTTCTCTTCTCTTCTCTTCTCTTCTCTTCTCTTCTCTTCTCTTCTCTTCTCTTCTCTTCTCTTCTCTTTTCTCTTCTCTCTCATTCTTTCTTACCACCTTTCTCTCTCTTTCTTATATTTTTTTTTCCTCTCTACCTCTTTTTCCTGGATCTATATTTTCGCCTGTGTCAATTGTCAAAATCTGCTTGCACTCGACCCTTTCTACGGTTGGACTTCGTTTCGCGTATCCAAAACAAAAAAAAAAATTTAATGTTACCTCAGACTGTAACAGTTTGTGTGTTTGTTTGTTGTTTTAGATTGGGATCAAGACAAAAGATCTAGATCAAAAGATCTTGAACAAAACTTAATTAATCCCTGCAAGGTATGTCTAACTCTGCAAGCAATTTATACTCCAAGAGAGTGAGAACTATTTGTGCAATTGTCTACCACTATTTGCTACATAGTCTACATCATCTCAGCTATCAGTACAGTAAATTAGATACTAGGGCTAAGTCTCGAATGGTTTTAAGCAACTAAATACATCTTTAAATTACCCATTTGGCTTTGCAAATAGATGTCCTTACAAAAGAAAACTTGATAGTCAAAAATAAAAGAAAATTTATAGAACATAATCTTGGCACTATGTCATGGAGACACATGCTCCTCCACCTGCCCCATAGAGTTAGTGCTCCCTTTCTGAAGGGAGAGTTAGAGTGATTAATGTCTTCTAATTGGAAACTGAACCTGGCATATCAATGCCAGTTAGTTACATGGTGCTTTGCAGACATTCAAGTTAGATCAATTAGTTTTATGTAGCTTTGAACACCTACACAGTAGACACTAAGACTGAATGAGTCATAAAATTTTCAATTGCAAGCAATGGAGAGAAGTGCATACATTAAAAAACACAGTTCATCTGGACTAGTATAGGTGTTTAGCTTAGGATAAAGTCAGTTATTCCTTAAACAACCCTTGCCCCTCACTGACTGTAAAGTGAAATGAATAAGGCTCATTGTGCCTGTTTAGTCAAAGATTATTACAGCTAACTTTACATGCACTTTAAAACTCTTTCACTCTGCCACTGCTTTATAAAAATCATGACCTAAACCATCAAGTCACTGAAATAGTTCATCAATACTGATAAAATAAGGTACCAATAATGCAAGATGAAGGTCAAATATTCTAAAATTCTTTTACTTTCTTTCCTTCATTCTTCCTGTGGTCTTCGGTGAATATTAAGTAAATAACTAGTAATTCATGTCACAGATAACACATTGCCTCTGAAAATACAAAACATTTACAAGGGACACTGAAGCATTGCTCTTATTACTGTTACTGATGTCCAGATTCAAGATATTGGATCATCAATATTTTTGGAGGTGAAAATGCAACAAAAAATACCTATTGCTAGCCTTTTGAATGACCTGCAAGAAGGCTGTTGTTGGAAAAGACACAAATTCTGTCCTACTGTCCAGACCAAATACTATAATGGTTTATTCAGAGAGAGAAAGACATTGATTATACTTTATACAAAAGGAGATTTGACTTGGAATGATGGTTTGGCTTTCTACAGTCAAGAAGAATATCCAGTCAAATGACCACATTGCCAGGCTATATTTGTATGCAAGGGTAGTTCAGGTGATTCACTGATGTAAAAGATCACTAGATAGAAGACTGGAGGTTGATTTTCTTATATTATGAATGAAGGTCTTTGAAGGTGTGTTTCACAGTTGTATTACATGGTACACTCCGATAAACTTTAGCTTTGGAAACGGTGTCTATTTAGTTACAGTTGACTTTTCTGTGCCTGAGGCAAAAATGGTCTATTTGTGACTATGTTGTTTCATATGGCACTTAAACAGATGAACTATGGCTTTTATGCTGGCACCTCATCAGGTTTACTTCTCATGGACTGCCTGTGTATGATACAGCCTTGGCTGAAGGAAGAATCAAGCCAACAAGGTAAGTCCAGAAGTCACTGTTAGCTCTCAAGGTTCCTTTGGAATCTCTTGTACATTCAGCCCACCTCCATGCTGCCTGCACTAGTTGGTAACTACTGTCAGAATCATCTTGTGAACCTCCCTCAGGTCTCCTTTTCCCTCAGAATACTAAAAATAGGAGCTGTTTCATTTAAGAACTGGTTTGGAGTGATGTTTTGATCTGACTGTGATTAGGATAGCTGCTGTTAAAGTTTTGTATAATTCACAAAGAGATGCCATGAAAATAATAATGTCTAAACTGAAAGCACTTATTTAAACACTGGAATGTGCTTGAAGGAATGTTGCTTATTTTCCAATTTTATTATCCAGAAAGTAATCTAAGTTTTGTTTTTTTTTTTCCTTCTGTAAAAATTTGAAACATCTGTGAAAGATATACCAATATAAACGAGGCAAATTACTGGGACTTGATCCAAGCAAGTTTTATCATCCTGGCTTCCTACACTTAGAATTTTTAATTCATTATGATAACTGGTGTTACGGTTGACCAACACGTTATTGAAGAAGAGATGTAACTTCTGCTTACAAACCAGAATACCAAAGATAATGAGGAAAATATCTTTTAAAAGTGCTTCTCTGTTCCAAATAGTGATAAGCTTACCTTTGGTAATTTAACTCAGTAGGTTTTCTAATTTTAAAAATATTTCAGTGTATTTAATTCTTACAAATGCAGGAGTTTGTCAGCTATGCATCTTAGTTTCTTTCAGAGAGATTCAAAGGCAAGGGCAATCAGGCTTCCACTGTTTTTTAGTGAATACCCTTTCTAAAAATACAGATCTAACAAAATAAAGATAAATTTAATTAATATCTTTAATCTCTAGATACCATCGCTGCATTTATGCAGTGTCACTGAGAAGATGCTTCTGTAAATGCTAGTTCTAGGGCTCTAATTGCCTAAGAGTCTTTAGTTTCTTGTTTTTCAATTAAAATCTCGTGATCTTTCATAATTTTTCTCAGTATTATTTACAATACAATGGAAATACATCTGTTTCATCTACCTAACCCATAACTATGTGATATACTGTAGTATTTTTCAATAAAGTGGTTTTTTCAGTTCAATCTGCTGAACAGTGTCAAATAGAGATTAAAATGAGAAGGACAAGAAATAAAAGCCTCATTTATCAGTTGAGAAAGATCCAGTCCTCCTAAAGCTGGTATTATACCATTTATAAGCT